>NC_135971.1:13868040-14168040 GCF_053455715.1 Rhinoraja longicauda | reverse complement strand
TCCGCGGTGGTGGATGTTTATGTTAACTTCTATGTAATTCTGTGTCTTGTTGCTTTTTTTTGTCTGGCTATATGGTAATTCGCAAATCACAGTACTTAATTGGAACATGTGACAATAAAAGACCTTTGACTCTAAAACTTACTGAAGCTTACTTGGAGAATTTAATGCTTTTAAACTAGCTCTTGTTCACACCTTATCTTTTTTTCTGATTATTGTGTAATGAGGATCTGTGATGCCACCTGCCAGCCTGATTCTCTCCTCACTTACACCTCAATCATCCCCTCTAACATCTTCAGACTTTAAACTCAAAGCTTGTCGCCGACTGCTTGCTGAAGATAGACGCAAAAGGCTGGAGTAACTCAGCGGGACAGGCAGCATCTCTGGAGAGAAGGAATGGGTGACGTTTCGGGCCGAGACCCTTCTTCAGACTCAATCTTCGGTTTAAACCAGCATCTGCAGTTCCTTCCAACGCACGGGTCGATTCTGACCGTTTGAAAACGTGTCTTGACACGAAACGTCACCCATTCCTTCTCCCCAGAGATGCTGTCTGTCCCGCTGAGTTACTCCAGGATTTTGTGTCTGTCTTCGGTTTAAACCAGCATCTGCAGTTCCTTCCTACACATACCGACTGATTACTGTTCACTTCAGCTTTGATGGCAACCGGTATTATGGAAGCAAGACCCCATGGCGCTGATGGCGGCGGCAACCCGAGACCCGCTGTTGCCGCGGCTCCTCATCCCCCTCCTCCATCCTCTCCCCCTCACTCTCCGCCGGGCCTGCAGCGGCGGCCCCGACCCCGACCCCGCCCGGCAGCGGCTCCACATGGAGCGGCAGCGGCTGCGGAGAGAGGCGGCCTTGGAGGCCCGGAGTGGCGGAGGAGAGAGAAATGGAGGGGTGAGGGAGAGGAGGAGAGGGAAATGGAGGGGTGAGGGAGAGGAGGAGAGAGAAATGGAGGGGTGAGGGAGAGGAGGAGAGAGAAATGGAGGGGTGAGGAGGAGAGGAGGAGGCGAGGGTGAGGGGGAGGAGAGGGATGAGGGCGAGGTGGAGAGGAAGAGGGGGAGGAGGAGGTGCAGGGAGAGGGAGAGGAGGCTGAAAGAGAGAGGAGGAGAGGGGGAGGACGAGAGGGAGTGGGCGAGGAGGAGAGGTGAGGGGGAGGTGGAGCAAGAGGAGGAGGGATGATTCAGAGGTATCCTCTTTATTCAGGAAACGGGGCTTCAACTCCACTCCACGATGTTGTCCAGCCTCACTTTCCCCCTCTGGCAGCTTGTTCCAGACACCCACGACCTTCTGTGTGAAAATGTTGTTCCCCAGGTTCCCGATTAAATCTTGCACCTCTCACCACAAACCTGTGTCCTCCCTCTCCCCCCTCAACTGTGTCAACCTATTGCCAGCCAGGCTTTGTCCTGCCCCCTTCCTCCCATCGTCATTCCATCTCCCACCCCCTACAATCAGTCTGAAGAAGGGACCCGACCCGAAACATCAGCTGTCCATGTTCTCCAGATGTGCTGCTTGACCCACCGACTTACTCCAGCACTTTATACTTTTTTTTGTAACCCTGCATCTGCAGTTCCTTGTTTCTGCATCTTCACGTTGTACATTTGCGTCAGATTTACATTAATTCCTCTAGACGGCAGCGTGCGCAGTGGACATGCGTTTTGAACCAGGAAGTGGCAGAGTTAAAAAATGGCTTCGAAAGAACAGGTCGAGAGTTTAACTGAGGAGGTAGTTTGTCCCATCTGCCTGGATTTCTTCACCGATCCGGTGTCACTGGAGTGTGGGCACAACTTCTGCCGCTCCTGTATCACACAGAGTTGGGACAGGGAGGGCAGAAACTGCTGCCCGGAATGTAGAGAGGTGTTTACAGACCGCACCCTCAGGGTGAGTTGGGCCTTGGCGAGACTGGCTGAGAAAGCTCGAACACTGAGCCTGAATCGGACAGAGAAGGAAAGTAAACTTCACTGCGAGGAACATCAGGAAGAACTGAAGCTGTTTTGTGAAACTGACAAGAAGCTGATCTGTGTGGTTTGTGCAGCTGGGCGGGAACACAAGTCTCACAGCTTCATGCCGGTTAAAGAAGCTGTTGAAAACCACAAGGTAAAAGCAAACCGATTTTGATCGCATCATTGTTTAATTCCGTTTTTATTGTCTAACACTTTTATTCTCCGATTTTCAAACACAATCGCAGGGTCAGGTTAAAGCTTCCATCCAGTCTCTCACAAAAGATAAATCAGGGATCCAGCAAATGGAGCAGCAACAGAAAGAGAAGATTTCTGGAGTTCTGGTGAGGCTTTTAAGTTTCGATTTCCTGATCTTGTGCAGGTTTGATCCCCGTGACGCGTGTAATAACAGGGCAGCGCAGTGACACAAGTAGTGCTGCTGTCTCCTAGTTCTGGTGAGCGGGTTCGATCCTGACCTCGGGTGCTGCATAGAAAATAGGTGCAGGAGTAGGCCATTCGGCCCTTCGAGCCAGCACCGTCATTCAATATGATCACGGCCTACTTTTTATTCTTAAACTATAACCCCTGGTTCTGACTCCCCCAACATCGGGAACAATTTTCCTGCACCTAACCTCTCCAATCCCTAAAGAATTTTACATGTTTCTATAAGATCCTATCAAATTCCAGTGAATACAAGCCCAGTCGACCCATTTAAAATCAGGCTGAAGAAGGGTCTCGACCCGAAACGTCACCCATTCCCTCTCTCCTAGATGCTGTCTGACCTGCTGAGTTACTCCAGCATTTTGTGATACATTCTTTCATCATATGTCAGTCCCGCCATCCCGGTAATTAACCTGATGAACCTACACTGCACTCCCTCAATAGCAAGAATGTCCCTCCTTAAATTAGGAGAACAAACAGCACACAATTTTCCAGGTGTGGCCTCAACAGGACCCTGCACAACTGCAGTAGGACCTCCTTGCTCCTAAACTCCAATCCTCTCACAATGAAGGCCAACATGCCATTAGTTTTCTTCACTGCCTGCTGTACGTGCATGCTTACTTTCATTGACTGGTGTACAAGGACACCCATGTCTCATTGCACCTCCACTTTTCCTAATCTGACACCATTCAGATAATAATCTGCCTTCTTGTTCTTGCCACCAAAGTGGATAACGTCATATTTATTCACATTTTACTGCATCTGCCATGCATCTGCCCACTCACCCAACCTGTCCAACTCACCCTGCAGCCTCACAGCATCCTCCTCGCAGCTCACACTGCCGCCCAGCTTTGTGGCATCCGCAAACTTGGAGATGTTACATTTAATTCCCTCGTCTAAATCGTTAATATATATTGTAAATAACTGCGGTCCCAGCAATGAGCCTTGCGGCACCCCACTAGGGAGTGGTGGACGGATAAATGGGAATTAATGGACACCTGAAAAGGAATAGGCAGCTGGGAATTGTATTAGGTGTAGATGATTGAAGGTTATAAGATTACCCTCACAACATTTCAGAAGCATTTAGACAAACTATTGAATTGCCAAAGCAAGTAAAAAAATGCACAGGACAAATGTCACCGTCGACCTCTGAGGGAAACACAATCAGTGACATTACATATTGATTTTCACCTTTCATTTGACAGGAACAGTCACACAACCTTCAGTCCAAGATCGCATCCCAGTTTGCTGAACTGCACCAGACTCTCACTGAGAAAGAGCAGCGCGTACAGGCAGATATCCGGGAGGAAGAGAAGAGGATTCTGAATAGAATGAAGAAAAATCTTGGAGAGATCGAAGAGAATTTAAAATCTATTCAGGAGGAACTCTCTAAGTTGCAGCAGCAGATGGATCAAAAGGACAGTGTGGTGTTTCTGAAGGTGAGGGGTTACACCACAGTCTGGCGAAGTGAAAGTGCAGTCACAAAATGGAGGGGGATATTTCAGAAATACATGCTACATTTACCAGTAATTCAGAACTGGGTAAATGTTTCATCTGTTCCAGCTGTTGTTCCCAAACTAATTGGCCTCCCGCATAATGTATGGGATCTCAGGACTGCCTGGCCTGAATGTAGAGAGGTGTTTGTATTCTGTGGAGTTGAGAACTACGATGGGTGATCCTATATCTGATCCCAAGGGCCACGAATGAGCAGAGGACAGTAAATCTCTGGGATTCTCCAACCAAGAGACTCTGAGAGGTTTAACCTATTAGACGTATTTATACCAGAGGAAGATAAATTTTCGAAAATTCGGGGAACTGAAATCAAAGGGAATGGGACAAGGCGGAGGAGTTCGTTCCTGGGCTAGATCAGCCATGACCACATTGTGGGGATTAACATTGAAATCTAGAATGTGGCGCACACAGCAGATTGGACATCTATATCCGGTTCCCATCAGCAGTGGGCGGTCACCTTGGGGGAATTTGCTCTGTTTGTTTTACCCGCCTTTGTTCACCATAGAATTACATCCCATTCTACATAATAGACCAGGCCATTCGCCACATCCTATCCAGTCAGGATTTCTGCTCCACTCAACATCCCTCCCATCTACTCACCACACCCGGTAACAATACCCCAAATACTAGGAGTGCTCACGAGTTTATCCCGCTTGCCCTTAAATGTATCTCTGCTGTTGTCTTCATTCCCTCCAATGCTAGCGAGGTCCATGTTCTCATGACTGCATTCCTTTCGGTATTTGTTGAAGACCAGGTTACACTGCAGCTTTGATTTTTGCTCTCCCATCGATTAGAGATATTATTTCATCCTCACCCATTTAAATCCACCGATAAATTAAATCCTATCTCATCATTCCTGACATTTTCTCCAGATAAAATCCCACGACCTGCCCAGTCTTTGCATGGAGCTCCATCCTCTCAGTCATGGCATCATTCTCATGAACATTCCTTGTGCTTTTCCCCATCGTTCTATGTCTCGACGGTAATGTCCACTTTCTATCTGTATGGCAGCGGAGATAAGAGTTGGGAAATGGGAATTATCAGAGGGTTGTAGAAATGTGGAGAAATTCCCGCTGTCGGGATGAGGACGGTCCATCTCAGTCAATTGAGATTTGTGTTTTATTTCTTTCAGGGGGAAGCTG
Source organism: Rhinoraja longicauda (assembly GCF_053455715.1). Classification (NCBI taxonomy): domain Eukaryota; kingdom Metazoa; phylum Chordata; class Chondrichthyes; order Rajiformes; family Arhynchobatidae; genus Rhinoraja; species Rhinoraja longicauda. The sequence continues at coordinate 14,163,008 of NC_135971.1, read as the reverse complement.
GTCGCAAGCGAAGGTAGGACATGCTCTTGACGGAAATATTGTAGGTTTTCGTGGAACAATTCAAAATATTTCTAATGCTCAGTTGATAACCGGCTGTTAAATATTCGCAGGGTTCGTGATGAAGCCAAACCACTGTCAGTGGTAGAGGAGGCCTTGCTGATTGAAAAATTTCATTGCCCTGTTTCATTCAACACAACATTTAAAGAAACATCTGATGACTTCAAGCAAGGTAAAGCTTATACCTTTTCCATTGTTCTTGTTTCTGACATCTTGAAGTAAGATGTGTACGAAAGAACTGCAGTTGCAGGTTTAAATCTAAAGTAGACACAAAATGCTGCTGTGACTCAGTGGGACAGGCAGCATCTCAGTCGAGAAGGAATGGGTGATGTTTCAGGTCTGAACCCTTCTTCAGTCTGAAGAAGGGTCTCGACCTGAAACGTCACCCATTCCTTCCCTCCAGAGCTGCTCCTGTTGTAGTCCGTGGCCTATTAGAAAAAACAGGCAGACAACCGAATTCGTTTAACCTCTTTATTTTACTCACCCAGCTGGGAGAGAGTCTAGAAACCGAAGCGTTTAGAAACGCTTAGGAAGCCAGTGTAGTCTCTCTCCCCGAATGCTAACAATTACACACATTTTATACCCGTAATACATGTGCCAGTACATTTCCGTTGCTACCTTATATGGCAAGTTTTACAATGTCCTATAAATCTTTATGTGCCCTTTAGGACCCCTGTGTCCTCCGTGTCCTGTGTGACCTACATGTCCTTGGTATTCCCAGGACCAAAGAGCAGTCTTTATGGCCAAATGTTCCCCTTAACAATCAAAGGATGGTTAACCTTCAAAGCCTTAAAGCCAGTTGCCCATATCAAAGGATACACTTAGCCATAAACCGCGCTTCCATGCTGACAACAGGATGTCCTGGCAACATAATCAAGCTGGAGCTTTCACACCACTTTTACACCCCTGCAATAAAACCCACATGGCTACATTCGTAATGTGAGCTCTTACACTCCCGGTCCCGCTGAGTTACTCTAGCATTTTGTGTCTACCTTTGATTGGTCTATCTTTAAGTAATGCTAAGATGCAAAGATTAATGTTATTTTGAACTGAAGGGAAATTGAAGATTTGATCTCCCACCAAGCTCATCTGCTGGGAAGCATCACAGAGTCAGAGAGCTTTGTAGCACAGCAACAGGCCCTTTGACTCGACTCGACCATGCCAACCACGTTGCCCAACGAAGCTAGCCCCACTTGCCTGAGTCTGGCTCATATCCTTCCAAGTCTTTCTTATCCACGTATCTACCCAATTCTCTGTGAACAGTTGTAATTGTACCTGCCTCGACCACTTCCTCTGTCAGATCGTTCCACATCTACACTACCCACTGACTGAAAAACCTGCTCCTCAGGTCCTTTTTATTGTTTCCACTCTCACCTTAAACTGATGCGCTCGAGGTTTAGACTCTCCGACCTTGGGTAAAGTATTGCGGCTAATCACCTTGTCTGTGCATCTTATACACATCTATAATGTCACTCTGACAGGCTCCCAAGAAAAAATGTCCCAGTCTGAATAGTCTCAGGAATGAGTATATGAATCTATGATGAGCGTTTGTCGGCATTGGGCCTGTACTCGCTGTTGCTTAGAGGAATGAGGGGGGATCTCATACAGAATAGTGAAAGGTTTGGATAGAATGGACGTGGAGAGGATGTTTCAATTAGTGAGCGAGTCTAGGACTAGATATTTATTTACAAAAATGCTGGAGTAACTCAGTAGGTCAGGCAGCATCTCAGGAGAGAAGGAAAGGGTGACGTTTCGGGTGGGACAAAGGAAGGATGTAGGTGGAGACAGGAAGACAGAGGGAGAACTGGGAAGGGGAGGGGAAGAGAGGGACAGAGGAACTATCTAAAGACAATAGACAATAGGTGCAGGAGGAGGCCATTCGGCCCTTCGAGCCAGCACCGCCATTCAATGTGATCATGGCTGATCATTCTCAATCAGTACCCCGTTCCTGCCTTCTCCCCATACCCCCTGACTCCGCTATCCTTAACAGCTCTATCCAGCTCTCTCTTGAATGCATTCAGAGAATTGGCCTCCACTGCCTTCTGAGGCAGAGAATTCCACAGATTCACAACTCTCTGACTGAAAAAGTTTTTCCTCATCTCAGTTCTAAATGGCTTATTCTTAAACTGTGTTCTGGACTCCCCCAACATTGGGAACATGTTTCTGCCTCTAACTCAGATCCTGGGGGGACAGGGCTTTCTCCATCGCTGCTCCCACCCTATGGAACTCACTACCCCAAACCGTTAGAGACTCCTCCACACTCACCACATTCAAAACATTGCTGAAGTCTCACCTGTTCAGTACTGCCTTCAACCACTGAAGGTCACCTCACCTTCTGTCTCCTTTCTCTGTTCGTTTACTTGTTTACTTATTTATCTATTTATTCATTTCCCTATGTTCTCTAAATCTCTGTAAAGCGTCTTTGAGTATATGAAAAGCGCTATATAAATAAAATGCATTATTATTATTATTATTAACGTGTCCAACCCCTTAATAATCTTATACGTTTCGATAAGATCTCCTCTCATCCTTCTAAATTCCAGTGCATACAAGCCTAGTCACTCCAGTCTTTCAACATATGAAAGTCCCGCCATTCCGGGAATTAACCTATTAAACCTACGCTGCACGCCCTCAATAGGAAGAATATCCTTCCTCAAATTTGGAGACCAAAGCTGCACACAGTATTCCAGGTGCGGTCTCACTAGGGCCCTGTACAACTGCAGAAGGACCTCTTTGCTCCTATACTCAACTCCTCTTGTTATGAAGGCCAACATTCCATTGGCTTTCTTCACTGCCTGCTGTACCTGCATGCTTCCTTTCAGTGACCGATGCACTAGGACACCCAGATCTCGTTGTACGTCCCCTGTTCCTAACTTGACACCATTCAGATAATACTCTGCCTTCCTATTCTTACAACCAAAGTGGATAACCTCACACTTATCCACATTAAACTGCATCTGCCATGCATCTGCCATTTCACACAACCTGTCCAAGTCACCCTGCAACCTCAGAGCATCTTCCTCACAGTTCACACTACCACCCAGCTTTGTATCATCTGCAAATTTGCTAATGGTATTTTTAATCCCTTCATCCAAGTCATTAATGTATATTGTAAATAGCTGCGGTTCCAGCACCGAGCCTTGCGGTACTCCACAAGTTACCTCCTGCCATTCTGAAAGGGACGCACTTATCCCCACTCTTTGCTTTCTGTCTGTCAACCAATTTTCTATCCATGTCAGTACCCTACCTCCAATACCATGTGCTCTAATTTTGCCCACTAATCTCCTATGTGGAACCTTGTCAAAGGCTTTCTGAAAGTCAAGGTACACCACATCCACCAGCTCTCCCCTGTCAATTTTCCTGGTTACATCCTCAAAGAATTCCAGAAGATTAGTCAAGCCTGATTTCCCCTTCGTAAATCCATGCTGACTCGGAACAATCCTGTTACTACTATCCAAATGCTCTGCAATTTCGTCTTTTATAATTGACTCCAGCATCTTCCCCACCACTGATGTAAGACTAACTGGTCTATAATTTCCCGTTTTCTCTCTCCCTCCATTCTTAAAAAGTGGGACAACATTAGCTACCCTCCAATCCACAGGAACTGATCCTGAATGTATAGAACATTGGAAAATGATCACCAATGCGTCCACAATTTCTAGCGCCACCTCCATAAGTTCTCTGGGATGCAGACCATCAGGCCCTGGGGATTTATCAGCCTTCAGTCCCATCAGTCTACCCAACACCATTTCCTGCCTAATGTGGATTTCCTTCAGTTCCTCCGTCACACTAGGATCTCTGCCCACTAGAACATCTGGGAGATTGCTTGTACCTTCCTTAGTGAAGACAGATCCAAAGTACCGGTTCAACTCGTCCGCCATTTCCTTGTTTCCCATAATAAATTCTCCCGCTTCTGTCTTCAAGGGACCCACATTTGCCTTGACTATTTTTTTCCTCTTTACATACCTAAAAAAGCTTTTACTATCCTCCTTTATATTATTGGCTAGTTTACCCTCGTACCTCATCTTTTCTCCACGTATTGCCTTCTTAGTCATCTTCTGTTGCTCTTTAAAAGAGTCCCAATCCTCTGGCTTCCCACTCTTCTTTGCTTTGTTGTACTTCTGCTCTTTTATTTTTATGCTGTCCTTGACTTCCCTTGTCAGCCACGGGTGCCTCTTACTCCCCTTGGAATCTTTCCTCCTCTTTGGGATAAATTGGATGGAGTTGAGGGGGGGAGGTGAAGGGACAGGTGTTGCATCTCCTGCGGTTGCAGGGGAATGTGCCCGGGGATGGGGTGGTTTGGGCAGGAAGGGACGAAAGGTCAGAGCCTCAGAATTACTGGATGTTCCGTTAGGAAGGAGATGACGGGAAATGCTTTTAATCAGAGGGTGGTGAATTTGTGGAATTCATTGCCACAGAAGGCTGTGGAGGCCAAGTCGGTGGATATTTTTAAGGCAGAGATAGCTGGATTCTTGATTAGTATAGATGTCAGAGGTTATGGGGAGAATACAGGAGAATGGGGTTAGGAGGTAGAGATAGATCAGCCATGATTAAATGGTGGAGTAGAATTGAAGGGCCGAATGCCCAAATTCTAATACTTTCACTGATGACATTACGACCTGATGATGGTCCAACTTCACCTGATAACCCAGCCCTTCAGACCTGATGAAGTTGTTGTAAACCCTTTTGCACCCACTCCAATTGACTAACAAACCCACCCTTCCCTTTGTCTCACCCTCCACTCAAACAACACAGGAGCAGGTCATATGGCCCCTCCTGTCTGCCCCTTTCACTGTGATGATGACGACCCCACCACGCACCTCTGCCTCCTCTTTAACAACCTCAAATTACCGCTCACCTCAATATCCTCCTGCTCCGATCTGCCTCCATATCTGAATAACCCGCTTCATTCCTCCATCCCCACCGCAATCTCGCAATCCTCCTCACTCTCCGCACTCGTCCTCCCCATCCACCCTCCCCCACCTCACGAAATTCCCCTCTCCATCCCCGGATAAAAACTCCGGGAGAGATGTCTGTTGTCCACCCGATGTGGTCGGGGTGAAACGCCGGGCAGGGTTTCAGTTGTCCGCCCGCCGGTCCCGGGGCCGCGCTGCCCGAGTCTCCCCCCGACCCCCGGGGACTCTCTGATTCTCTGCTTCTCCCCCCAGTCTCCGTCACTCTGGATGTGGAAACAGCGAGTCCGGGGCTCGAGGTGTCTGAGGATTGGAAGAGGGTGAGATGGACCCGGACCCGGAGGAGTCTCCCTGACACCGGGAAGAGGTTTACAGTCAGTGCGTGTGTGCTGGGATCGGAGGGATTCACATCGGGGAGACATTACTGGGAGGTGGAGGTGGCGGGGAGTCGGGGCTGGAGTCTGGGAGTCGCCGCAGAGTCTGTGGAGAGGAAGAGACGGGTCACACTGACCCCGGAGACTGGAGTCTGGAGCATCAGGCGGGGGGGTGACGAGTTTGATGCACTCACCTCCCCTCCATCCCGTCTCCCCGCCCGTCCCATCCCCGGGAGGGTGGGAGTTTATCTCAGTTACGAGTCCGGGACAGTTTCATTTTACGACGCGGACACCAAGTCCCATCTCCACACCTTCACTGGGAATAAATTCACGGAGAAACTTTATCCTTTCTTCGGGCCTTATTGGTTTATAAACCAATGGCTGAGGATCTGCTCCGGTTCCGCTCCGGGTTGTGTAAAAGGGTCGTGTCCCGGGACCAGCGTCAGGAGCGGGGCTCAGGGGCTGTGGGGCAGAAACCCCGAGTACGTGTGTTCTCCCCGTGACCTGCGTGGGTTTTCACCGGATGCTCAGGTTTCCATCCGCACTCCAAAGACGTGCAGGTTATAGGTTAATTGGCTTCGGTAAAATTGTAAATTGTCCCTAATGTGTGTGGGATAGTGCTGGTGTGCGGGGATCGGTGGTCGGTGCGGATTCGGTGGGCCGAAGGGCCTGCTTCTGTGCTATAAAGTGGAAGATAATAAAGAGGACGAAGATTGGACATGTTTGCCTTCCGTCACAGTGAAAAATGTGGGGAATCCGCTGTGGTGGATGTTTATGTTAACTTATATGTAATTCTGTGTCCTGTTGCTTTTTTTAAAATCTGGCTATATGGTAATTCGCATATCACTGTACCTTAATTGGTACATGTGACAATAAAAGACCTTTGAAACCTATATCTCTAAAACTTACTGAAGCTTACTTGGAGAATTTAATGCTTTTAAACTAGCTCTTGTTCACACCTTTTTTTTTTTTCTGATTATTGTGTAATCAGGATCTGTGATGCCATCTGCCAGTCTGATTCTCTCCTCACTTACACCTCAATCATCCCCTCTCACATCTTCAGACTTTAAACTCAAAGCTTGTCACCGACCGATTGCTGAAGATAGACGCAAAAGCTGGAGTAACTCAGCGGGACAGGCAGCATCTCTGGATAGAAGGAATGGGTGACGTTTTGGGTCGAGACCCTTCTTCAGACTCAATCTTCGGTTTAAACCAGCATCTGCAGTTCCTTCCAACGCACGGGTCGATTTTGACCGTTTGAAGATGGGTCTTGACACAAAACGTCACCCATTCCTTCTCTCCAGAGATGCTGTTTGTCCCGCTGAGTTAGTCCAGCAATTTGTCTTCGGGTTAAACCAGCATCTGCAGTTCCTTCCTGCACATACCGACTGATTACTGTTCACTTCAGCTTTGATGGCAACCGGTATTATGGAAGCAAGACCCCATGGCGCTGATGGCGGCGGCAACACGAAACCCGCTTTGCTGCGGCTCTTCATCCCCCTCCACCACCCTCACCCCCTCATCCCCCTCCCTCTCCGCCGGGCCTGCAGCGGCGGCCCCGACCCCGACCGGCAGCGGCTCCACAAGGAGCGGCGGCGGCTGCGGAGAGAGGCGGCCATGGAGGCCCGGAGTGGAGGAGGGGAGAGAAATGGAGGGGTGAGGGAGCGGAGGAGAGAAAAATGGAGGGGTGAGGGAGAGGAGGAGAGAGAAATTGAGTGGTGAGGGAGAGGAGGAGAGAGAATGGAGGGGTGAGGAGGAGACGTGAGGTAGTGGAAGACGATGAGGAGGGGAGGTGAAGGAGAGGAAGAGGGGGGGTGAGGAGGAAGTGCAGTGAGAGGGTGAGGAGGGTGAAAGGGAGTGGAGGAGAGGGGGAGGAGGAGAGGGAGAGGTCGAGGAGGTGGGGTAAAGGAGAGGAAGAGGAGGGGTGAGAGGGAGGTGGAGCAAGAGGAGGAGGGGGTGATTCGGAGGTGTCCTCTTTCTTGAGGAAACGGGGCTTCAACTCCACTCCACGTTGTTGTCCAGCCTCACTTACCCCCTCTGGCAGTTTGTTCCAGACACCCACGACCTTCTGTGTGAAAATGTTGTTCATCAGGTTCCGATTAAATCTTGCACCTCTCACCACAAACCTGTGTCCTCTAGTTCTCGATTCCACTGCTCCGGGTAACAGACTGTGCATTCACCCTGTCTATTCACCTCTTGATCTTATGCACTTCATCCCCCTGCGCTCCAATTAATAAATCCTTCCCTGCCCAACCTCTCCCTTTCGCTCTGACCCTCAAATCCTGGCACCATCTTCGTGAATCCACTCTGCAGTTGTTTTCAGCATTTTATCCTGCCTTACACTGTCCCAATCGCTACTCTTCGCTTTCCTCTATGTTCAGGACAGTTTAATGTGTAACTGACCCCTCCCTGTGGTAGAGAGCGGGGGAACCCTCCATAGTTTCCGCGGGTGGATTTGTCTCCTTCCTTTAAAATGGTCGTAACGATGGTGACCCTCGGGTGCTCTGGCCGGCGCTCCTCTTCCCAGAGGAAGGCAGACATTGATGGTGAAACTCACCAGCGCCTTCAGTGCACCTGCACAACCTTTGGCCGTCTGAGGAGAAGACTGTTTGAAGATCAGGACGCGCAGCAACGCCACGCGGTGCGACCACAGACCAGCTGTAACTTTGAGAATTAACTTTGACAATTGCAGAAACAGCGGGAATCAGATTTAATAAGCGACTTTTGTCACCTATTACCACATCTACGGCCCAAACCACGTGCATGGCTTAAAATGTGGAATAAAAGTAGAAATTCCCCCAAATACTCAGTAGGTTAGCCAGCTGCAAGGTGAAACAGACCGTACATTTCAGATCTAATACTAATGATGAATGGTGTTCAACCTGAGCCATTAACTCTGTTTCGCTCTCTACAGAAGCTAACCAATCTACTGGGTATTTGTTGGATCTTATGTCTTTCAGATTTTCAGCATCTGCTTTTTTTTAGTTTTTCCAGTTCAATGTTCGATTGGGATATGAGTCTGACTATAAATTGCCAAGAAAATAAAACGGACAGAAAACGTTGGCAGCATTCGACAGGTCGAGCAGAGAGTAGTATGTGGATAGGGAGGCTTAATATTTCTGAGGTACTGTGGAGCAGCGAGTAGAGCCTCTGCCTCGGGGCCAGTGACCAGAGTTCAACCATTACGATAATTTGGAGTCCACGTCGAGAAGAACGGATACAGTAGATGTGTTTGGTGGAGGTGCAAGTGAACCTCTGCCTCACATGAAAGGACTGGCGGCGTCCCTGAGTGGTGTCTAGGGAGAACGTATAGAGACAGGTGTTGCGTCTACTGGATTCCTAACTCTCGGCGAGACCAAGTGCAATCTGGGCAATCGTTTAGCTGAGCACCGATCTTCCGCCTTGGCCTACGTGATCTCACGGTTGTCAAATGTTTATACCCCCCTTCCCATTCCCATACTGACATTTCTGCCCTGGGCCTCCTCCACTGTCAGAGTGAGGCCACGCGCAAATTGGAGGAACAGCACCTGATATTTCCCTTGGGCAGCTTGCAAACCAGCGGTATTAATATTGATTTCTCTAATTTCAAGTAACCCTTTCATTCCCTCTCCCTGCTTCTCCCTCTACCCACCATAGGCGTCCCACTAGTTTTATTATTCGTACCCCATAATTATCATTTCCACAGTCAACAATAGACCATTGTGTGCTCCATTTTTCCCTAGACATCTGGACATTGACCACAAACGCACTGACTCCAACAGGTACCCAGTCAGTGCTTCCACTAGCCCAGCCTCCTGTGAGGATACCATCTCCTTCTCTCACTTCATCCATCTCTCCCGCATCAGTGCTCTAGATGAGGTGTGAAGGATGGAAATGCAGACGATGGTTGAAACCGAGGATAGACAAAAAGCTGGAGTAACTCAACGGGATAGGCAGCATCTCTGGAGAGAAGGAATGGGTGACATTTCAGCCGAGACCTTTCTCCGGACTTGTTCGGGATCACAGAGTGGCCAAACGGTCATGTGTTCGCAGCCCAATTTACCGGTTACATTGCCATCTGTTTATTACAATTATAAAAGATCATTGTGACATTTTTCGATCAAAGTATAGTTTAGTTTAGAGATAGTGGGAACAAAAACTGCAGTTGCTGGATTAAATCGAAGGTAGACACAAAATGCTGGAGGAACTCAGGGGATCTCGACCCGAAACGTCACCCATTCCTTCTCTCCAGAGATGCTGCCTGACCCGCTGAGTTACTCCAGCATTTTGTGTCTCACATTAGTTTAGAGATACATCGCGGAAACAGGCCCTTCGGCCCAACGATTCCGCACCGACCAACAATCCCCGCACATTGACACACTGGGGACAATTTACACTTCTACCAAGCCAATTAACATACAAACCCTGTACGTCTTTGGAGTGTGAGAGAGAACCGAAGATCTTGGAAAAAACCTACGTGGTCACAGGGAGAACTCCGTACAGACAGCAGTCGGGATCGAACTCGGGTCCCGGCGCTGTCAGCCAGCAACTCTATCGCTGCCCCGCGACAGAAGTGGGAGGACTTGTGCAGTTTTATTGCCACAGGGAAGAAGGATCTCCTGTGGCGTTCTGTACTGCATCTTTACATTTTCACAAAAGTATTTCACAAAAGCAGTTAACGCGTTGAAATGAACAGCTCTGATTTCACTTAATGTTTTTGTAGGAAAATAACTGCGGATGCTTGTACAAATCGAAGGTATCACAAAATACTGGAGTAACTCAGCGGGTCAGACAGCATCTCTGGAGAGAAGGAATGGGTGATGTTTAGGGTCGAGACCCTTCTTCGGACCCTACATTTTATGATACCCTCACTTGCTGCTTAATTCACTCTTCCCACATTTACATTCCCCCTGGTTTTATTTGCGCGCTCACTGGGGTTTTACGACACGGAATTTGGGGATTAAATGGGAGCCGTTCAGCGCCGACCTGTTGTCCACCGGGTTCAAGGTCATCAGGCCATAAGCGACAGGAATAGAATTAGGCCATTCGGCCCATCAAGTCTACTCCACCATCCAATCATGGCTGATCGACCTCTCCCTCCAAACCCCATTCTCCCCGATTCTCCTCATAACCCCTGACCACCCGTACTAATCTATCCCTACCTTAAAAATATCCACTGACGTGGCCTCCACAGCCTTCTGTGCCAAAGAATTCCACAGATTCACCATCCTCTGACTAAAGTAATTCCTTCTCATCTACTTCGTACAATAACCTCTTCCTGCACATATTTTCTATGTTTCTATACACAACAGGAATGTTTCGTTTAGTTGTTAGTTTAGTTTAGGGGAATGCGATTTTGGGAGAGTGCAGTTGGCTCCAGGGTGGGAATGATGGGCCAAATGGCCTCCCACAAGAGCATCAGGTGGTGTGTCTTTGTGATGGTACCATTCCCCGCCAGGTAGGGTTTTTTTTCACCCAGAGAGTTTTAAATCTGTGGAATTCTCTGCCACAAAAGGTAGTGGAGGTCAATTCAATGGATCTTTTAAAGACAGAGTTGGATATAGCACTTCGGGCTAAAGGAATCAAGGGATATGGGGAACAGGGTACTGATTTTAGATGATCAGCCATGATCATATTGAATGACCGTGCTGGATCTAAGGGCCGAAGGGCCTACTCCTGCACCTATATTCGATGTTTCTATGTTTCCAATTGTTGAATGCCGACCAAGATGCCCCCATCTAAGTTAGTCCCATGTGCCGCGTGTGGCCCATCCCATAGCCATGCACCTGTCCAAATGTTTTATTAAATGCTCTTAAAAGCTTCAAATACCCGCCCCAATGTACCTGAGAAAGAGGCGAGGGGGGGGGGGGGGGGTGTGGCCACGACTGAAACAAGACATGTTACCCGCATTCTACAGAGAGGCAGGCAGAGCCTGATCCCTACGGGTTCCCACCCGCAACCGGGAATTTGTTTTGGACACATTATGCGAGGACAAAGGACCTGGTCTCGGACAGGGTGGTCTGCAGCACAGGAGTTCCGCAGAAAACAGTGCTACCTCCATTCATGTTCACCCTGTACACTGCGGGCTTCAGGCACAGCTCTGCAAACTCCTATCTACAGAAGTTCTCTGACGACTCTGCCATCGTAGGCCTCATCACTGGCGACGAGGACAGGGCGTACACAGAACTGATCAAGGAGTTTGTGCACAGGTGCCAGCAGAACTGCCTCCGGATCAACGCTGGGAAAACCAGGGAGATGGTGGTAGATTTCCGCAGGCGCAGCCAGGTCCCCCCGACACCGGTGAACATCCAAGGAATGGACATTGAGAGGGTGGATTCTTATAAGTACCTGAGTGTTTACCTCAATAATAAATTGGACTAGACCGAAAACACCAATGCGTTATACAGAAAGGGCCAGAGCAGACTTTATCTGCTAAGGAGACTCAGGTCCTTTGGAGTACTGGGGGCACTCCTAAGGACCTTCTACAACACGGTGGTTGCATCGGCCATTTTCTATGGAGTGGTCTGCTGGAGCAGCAACATCTCAGCGGCGGAAGGCAAGCGACTCGACAAGCTGGTCAGGAAGGCCAGCTCTGTCCTGGGTTGCCCCCTCGACTCAGTGCAGGTGGTGGGAGAGAGGAGGATGATAGCAAAGTTAACATCACTGCTGGGCAAGGACTCCCACCCGATGCAGGACACTCACTGCACTGAGTAGCTCCTTCGGTGACAGACTCCTTCACCCCAAGTGCGTGAAGGAGAGATATAGGACATCTTTCCTTCCCGCTGCTGTGAGACTGCACAACCAGCACTGCTCCCATCAGACGAGTCAACAGGAACAGTTAAGAATACACATAAACTGATGACAATTTATCATTGTCTTTACTTTTATTTATAACTAGACCAAGTGGACCCATTGGGCCCATTCCGCGTAGATGGGGGAATGGGAAGGGGAGAGGGTGTCACTGAGTGAACCCTGGACGCAATGCCTCTCCTGTATTGTATCACCCTCAACACCCTCCCCCCCCACTCAATCCCCCTTATCCCCCCGCCTCCCCCATTGACCTACTCCATCCCCCCTACCCACCCCCACTTGCACCTACACTGCCCCCACCTCCACTTGTCCCTCCCCCACTATTCCCTCCAATACCCCCATTCACCCTAGCCCTGCCTCCACCCCAATTTCCCCCTCCCCACCCCTATTCCCCCCCTCCCCCTCCCCTCGCCCCCACCTCCCACCCCCCCCCACCCCGTCTCTCCCTGCCCGCACCCTACTTTCCGCCCACCCCCAATATTCCCTCCTCCCCACCCCCACTCTTCCCTTGTCCCCACCCCCACCCTGCCCTCCTCGCCACCCCCACTCTCCCCCACCCCATTCTCTCCTCCCCCTCCCCTCCCCCCACTCTCTCATCCCCACCCCTTCCTACCCCAACACCCTCACTCTCTCCTCCCCCACCCCCACTCTCCCCCCACCTCCACTCTCTCCCCCTCCCTCCACTCTCTCCTCCCCAACCCCTCCTCCCCCAACACCCCCCACTCTCTCATCCCCACCCCACTTTTTCCCCTCACTTCCCCCACCCCCACTCTCTCCTCCCTCACCCCCTCCCCCCATATTCTCCACCCCACTCTCCCCTGCCCCGCACTGTCCCCCTTCCCCCCACCCCCACTCTCTCCTCCCCCCACTCTCCCCTTTTCCCCACCCCCACTGTCCCCTGCCCCCCCTCCCCCCCACCCCCACTCTCTTACCCCGACCCCCACCATCCCCTACCCCCCCACACACAGTTCCCCTTCCCCCCACCCTTCCTCCCCCTCACTCCCCGACCCCCTTCCACCCATCTCCACTCTCCCCTCAACCCCCACTCTCTCCTTCTCCCCACTCCCCTCCTACCCCCACCATCGCCTCCACTCCCCTCGACCCCCCCCCCCCTCGGAGCGGAAAGGGGAGAGAAAGGCACTGAGCACGGCACTGCCGTCAGTCGGGTGGGTGCCCCCCGCCCACCTTTCTCGTAACGGGAGAGGCGACGACGCCTCCCGGCGGTCAGCGCTGCCCGATCTCAGTAATGTCAGAGCGCGAGGCATGCCGGGACGGACGGCGGTTCTGCGGGCGGGGGGGTGGGGCGGTGAGCGCATTAGTTAAAGGTCGGGGGGGGGGCGGAGCACATTAGTTAAAGATCCGGGGGGGGGCGACGCATTAGCTAAAGTTCCGGGGGGGGCGCATTAGTTTACGGTCCGGGGGGTGGGGGAGCGCATTAGGTATCGGTCCGGGGGGGGGGGCGAGAGCGAGCTTATCTCTTGTAGACGTGCGGGTGCAATTGTGACGTCTCAGGCTGAAGACCGGCGGGGGGGGGAGGAGCGCGAGCTCATCTCTCACATGCGCACGGGTGCCATTGTGACGTCCCACGCTGAAGACCGGCGGGGGGGGGGGGGGGTTGCTGGGGGGGAGCGCATTAGTTAAAGGTCCGGGGTGGGGGGGGGGGGCGAGCTCATCACTCACAGGCGCACGGTGCCATTGTGACGTCACACGCTGAAGACCTTCGAGAAATGGGTTAGACATGAAATGTTTAAACTTTAAAATCTCTCTAGCTTTTGAAATATAGCTTCAATTTGAAGGAGCGTTGTTAGACATTATGCCCAGGATAATGTTTCAAGTAGCGCGTTTCGTTCAAATTGGTGTTATATTTTAAAAGTTCTTAACATTTTAAACTTTTTTAAAAACACTTAAATCCCTTTTCCACTCGCCGCTCCCAAGATGGCCACCGGGGGCAGGACCCGCCCGAGTGACGGGAGTGGCGGCCAATGAGGAGGGGGGGAGGGTAGGAGAGTAGAAGAGGAAGGACAGACACCTTATTCTGGTAGAAACATAAAATTCTTAGCGGATTAGACCTGGTGAATGCAGGAAGGTGTTCCCGATTTTGGGAGAGTCCAGAACCAAGGGTCACAGTTGAAGAATGAGGGGTCGGCCAATTCGGACTGAGATAAAGGAGTACCTTTTCACCAGGAGAGTTGAGAATCTGCAGAATTCTCTGCCGCAGAAGGCAGTGGATGCCGATTCACTGGGTGTATTTAAGAGAGACTTAGATGTAGCTCTTCGGGTTAACGGAATCAAAGTATATGGGGGGAAAGCAGGAACAGGGTACTGATTTTGGATGATCATCCATGATCAAATTAAAATGGCGGTGTTGGCTCGAAGGGCAGAATGGCCTAATCCTACACCTATTTTCTGTGTTTCTATGTTTTTACGTTTCTCTGATGAAATTTGGAGAGTGAATCCATTTCTCTGGGATGGAACAAGATATTCATGAACTGGGCCAATGGGCGGATTAAAGGCTGATTTATTTAACTGGGATAAAGATGATGCAAGTTGCCAAGACAGGCCAGGGCAGATTACACACGTTAAAATTTACGCCCTGTGTTATTTTTAGCAGACGAGAGAAATATTGGAATGTAGATGCACAGCTCGATGAAAATTGCAAATGGGAGGGGCAGGGTGGTGACGAAGGCGTTTGGCACATTTGCTTGGGACCATGAGGGTATGATATACAGGATTTGATACAACTGTACAAGCCACTAGTAAGATCCACACCTCCAAATTCAGGGACAGTTTCTTCCCATCTGTTATCAGGCAACTAAATTATCCAACCAGAGACCAGTGCTCAATCACTATCCACCTATTTGGTGACCCTCGGACTATCATAGATCGGACTTTACTGGCGTCACCTTGCACTAAACGTTCTTCCCATCTCATGTATCTATACAGTGGAAATGGCTTGATTTTCTGCAAACTGTATAGCACCCAACAAAAGCTTTTCACTGTAGCCCGGGACACGTGACAATAAACTAAACTGGACTGATTGCATTTACAATACCTTCCCGCTCAGCTCCATCCAGGGATCCCAGCCGTTTTTCCAAATGAGACAGAGGTTCACGGTCACTTCATCCACTGCATCCTGTATTCCTGGTGACACCAGGTGCACAGTCGTGTGAAACGCGTTGAAATGAATGGATCGGCAGCTCTGATTCCACTTGCCGTTTATTTCTCTCTTCCCACAATTACATTCCCCCTGGTTTTATTTCCGCGCTCACTGGGGTTTTTACAACGCGGAATTTGGGGATTAAATGGGAGCCGACCTGTTGTCCACCGGGTTTCTGCCCCACAGCCCCTGAGCCCCGCTCCTGACGCCGATCCCGGAACCCAACCCTTTTACACACCCGGAGCGGAACCGGAGCAGATTCTCAACCAGTTTCCATCCCAGGAAGGCCCGAAGAAAGGATAAAGTTTCTCCGTGAATTTATTCCCAGTGAAGGTGTGGAGATGGGACTTGGTGCCCGCGTCGTAAAATGAAACTGTCCGGGACTCGTAACTGAGATAAACTCCCACCCTCCCGGGGATGGGACGGGCGGGGAGACGGGATGGAGGGGAGGTGAGTGCATCAAACCCGTCACCCCCCGCCTGAACCTCCAAACTCCAGTCTCCGGGGTCAGTGTGACCGGTCCCTTCCTCTCCACAGACTCTGCGGCGACTCCCAGTCTCCACCACAGACTCCCCGCCACCTCCATCTCATATAGAGAACCTGCAGCTCTTGGAATTCCTTCTTCAGAACAAAGAAGGGTCCCGACAACGAAAAGTGGTCTGTCCATTTCCCCCCGCAGATGCTGCCTGGCCCGCTGAGTTCCTCCAGCACTTTTTTTTTCAAACAATTTCGACAGATTTCTTGTATCTATCATTTCCAATATTCACTTTGCCTTCTCTCACTTCAGGGAATTTCCGATTTTATTCGCCCTCCGATCTCCAACTGCACCCCCCCACCAAACTTGCCTTTACGCCGCTGTGGAAGGGGTGACGGGAGGAGAAGCAAGAGGAGGAGGGGTTGATTCGAAGGTGTCCTCTTTCTTCAGGAAACTGGGATTTCATAATCTATTTTCCCTTTCCTAATTAAGCCCTTTGTCCTCCTCTGCTGGGCTCTGAATTTCTCCCAGTCCTCTTGTAGGCTGCTTTTTCTTGCTAATTTGTACGCTTCATCTTCTGTTTTAATACTATCCCTAATCTCCCATGTTAGCCATGGATGCACTACCTTCCCTGATTTATTATTTTGCCAAACTGGGATGAACAATTGTTGTAGTTCATTCATGCGATCTTTAAATGCCTTCCATTGCATATCCACCGTCAACCCTTTAAGAATCAATTGCCAGTCTATCTTGGCCAATTCACGTCTCATGCCCTCAAAGTTACCTTTCTTTGACAAAGCCTGGCTGGCAATAGTTTGACACAGTTGAGGCAGGAGAGGTAGTTGATAGTCAGACGGTTGGACAAAGGCCAGAGATGAAAAGAGAGAAGGTGTGTGACAAAACGACTGGGGACTTGCGAATTGTGTCCTGATCTTCAAACAGTCTTCTCCTCAGACGGCCAAAGGTTGTGCAGGTGCACTGAAGGCGCTGGTGAGTTTCACCATCAATGTCTGCCTTCCTCTGGGAAGAGGAGCGCCGGCCAGAGCACCCGAGGGTCACCATCGTTACGACCATTTTAAAGGAAGGAGACAAATCCACCCGCGGAACTATGGAGGTTTCCGCCGCTCTCTACCACAGGGAGGGATCAGTTACACATTAAACTGTCCTGAATATAGACAAAAGCGGAGAATAGCGCTTGGGACAGTGTAAGGCAGGATAAAATGCTGGAAACAACTGCAGAGTAGATTCACGAAGATGGTGCCAGGATTTGAGGGTCCGAGCGAAAGGGAGAGGTTGGGCAGGGAAGGATTTATTAATTGGAGCGCAGGAGGCTGAAGTGCATAAGATCAAGAGGTGAATAGACAGGGTGAATGCACAGTCTGTTACCCGGAGCAGTGGAAACGAGAACTAGAGGACACAGGTTTGTGGTGAGAGGTGCAAGATTTAATCAGGAACCAGAGGAACAACATTTTCACACTGAAACAAGACATTCCGCATTCTACAGAGAGGCAGGCAACCGGGAATTTGTTTTGGACGCAGTATGTGAGGACAAAGGACCTAGTCTCGGACAGGGTGGTCTGCAGCACAGGGGTTCCGCAGGAAACAGTGCTACCTCCATTCATGTTCACCCTGTACACTGCGGGCTTCAGGCGCAGCTCTGCAAACTCCTATCTACAGAAGTTCTCCGATGACTCTGCCATCGTCCGCCTCATCACGGGCGACGAGGACAGGGCGTACAGAGAACTGATCAAGGAGTTTGTGCACAGGTGCCAGCAGAACTACCTCCGGATCAACGCTGGGAAAACCAGGGAGATGGTGGTAGATTTCCGCAGGCGCAGCCAGGTCCCCCCGACACCGGTGAACATCCAGGGAATGGACATTGAGAGGGTGGATTCTTAAAAGTACCTGAGTGTTTACCTCAATAATAAATTGGACTAGACCGAAAAAACCGATGCGTTATACGGAAAGGGCCAGAGCAGACTTTATCTGCTAAGAAGACTCAGGTCCTTTGGAGTACTGGGGGCACTCCTAAGGACCTTCTACAACACGGTGGTTGCATCAGCCATTTTCTATGGAGTGGTCTGCTGGAGCAGCAGCATCTCAGCGGCGGAAGGGAAGAGACTCGACAAGCTGGTCAGGAAGGTCAGCTACGTCCTGGGATACCCCCTCGACTCAGTGCAGGTGGTGGGAGAGAGAAGGATCAAGTCAAGTCAAGTTTATTTGTCAAATACACATACACGATGTGCAGTGAAATGAAAGTGGCAATGCGTGCGGATTGTGCACAAAAAGAATTACATTTACAGCATATCAATAAAGTTAATAAGTTACTATAGTGTAGACAAAAATTTAGTCTCTGGAGTTATAAAAATTGACAGTCCTGATGGCCTGTGGGAAGAAACTCCGTCTCATCCTCTCCGTTTTCACAGCGTGACAGCGGAGGCGTTTGCCTGACCTTAGCATCTGGAACAGTCCGTTACTGGGGTGGCAGGGGTCCCTCATAATCTTACTTGCTCTGGCTCTACACCTCCTGATGTATAGGTCCTGCAGGGGGACGAGTGTCGTTCCCATGGTGCGTTCTGCCAAATGCACTACTCTCTGCAGGGCCATCCTGTCCTGGGCAGAGCTGTTCCCAAACCAGACTGTAATGTTGCCGGACAGGATGCTCTCTACAGCCCCAGAGTAGAAGCAATGAAGGATCCTCAGAGACACTCTGAATTTCCTCAGCTGTCTAAGGTGGTAAAGGCGCTGCTTTGCCTTACCCACCAGTGCGGCAATGTGCGTTGCCCATGTCAGATCCTCTGTGATGCGGACTCCCAAGTATTTAAAAATGCTCACCCTATCCACAGTAGACCCATTTATCTCCAGTGGCGTGTACGTCCTTGGATGTTTAGCCCTTCTAAAGTCCACAATCAGCTCCTTAGTTTTAGTGACATTCAAGAGGAGGCTATTGTCCTGACACCAGAGTGCCAAATCGGCCACCTCCTCCCGGCAGGCCTTCTCATCGTTGTTGGAGATCCGGCCCACCACCACAGTGTCATCAGCAAACTTGATGATGGAGTTTGAGCTGAACCTGGCCCCACAGTCATGTGTGTACAGGGAGTACAGTAGGGGGCTAAGGACGCAACCCTGGGGGGATCCTATGTTCAGGGTGATGGAGCTAGATGTGTGTACCCCCATCCTGACTACTTGGGGCAAAGTTAGCATCGCTGCTGGGCAAGGACTCCCACCCCATGCAGGACACTGTCACTGCACTGAGTAGCTCCTTCGGTGACAGACTCCTTCACCCCAAGTGAGTGAAGGAGAGATATAGGACGTCCTTCCTTCTCGCTGCTGTGAGACTGCACAACCAGCTCTGCTCCCAGCAGACGAGTCAACAGTAACAGTTAAGAATACACATAAAACTGATGACAATTTATCCTTGTCTTTACTTTTATTTATAACTAGACCAAGTGGACCCGTTGGGCCCATTCCACGTAGAGGTGGGAAAAGGAAGGGGAGAGGGTGTCACTGAGTGAGCCCTGGACCCAAAGCCTCCCTGTATTGTACCACCCTCAACCCCCCACTCAATCCCCCTTATCCCCACGCCTCCCCCACTGACCCACTCCATCCCCCCTACCCACCCCCACTTGCACCTCCCCTTCCCCCACCTCCACTTGCCTCTCCCCCACTTGCCCCTCCCATACCCCCACTCAACCTAGCCCTGCCTCCACCCCCATTTCCCCCTCCCCACCCCGATTCCCCCTCTGCCTCCCCAGTCCCCCACTCGCCCCCTCCCCCTCCCCCTACCCCCATTCCCTGCCCGCACCCCACTCTACCCCCACCCCCAATCTGCCCTCCTTCCCACCCACACTCTCTCCCACCCGCACTCTTCCCTTCTCCCCACCCTGCCCTCCTCACAACCCCCATTCTCCACCCAGCCCCACTCTCTCCTCCCCCACCACTCCCCCCACTCTCTCCTCCCCCCACCCCTTCCTACCCCATCACCCCCACTCTCTCCTCCACCACCCCTACTCTCCCCCCACCCCCACTCTCTCCTCCCCCACTCCTTCCCGCCACTCTCTCCTCCCCACCCCCTCCTCCCTCAACACCCACCACTCTCTCCTCCCCCACCACCCTTTCCCCCCACCCCCACTACCCTCCACCCCCACTACCCCCCACCCCCACTACCTCCTACCCTCACTACCCCCCACCCCCACTCTCTCCTCCCCCAACCCCTCCCCCCATTCTCCCCTCTTCCCCACCCACACTCTCCCTTGCCCCGCACTTCCCCTTCCCCCACACCCCCACTCTGTTACCCCGACCCCCACCCCCCCCACCCCCACCCTCAACTGCCCCCCACACCCAGTCCCCCTTCCCCCCACCCTTCCTCCCCTCGCTCCCACTCTCTCTGACCCCCTTTCCCCCATCCTCACTCTACCCCCCCATCCCCACTCTCTCCTCCCCGACTCTCTCCTTCGCCCCCACCCCCACTCCCCTCCCCTCCACCCACTGCAAGGCACTGAGCACGGCACTGCCGTCAGTCAGGCGGGTCCCCCCCCCTCCTTTCTCGGAGCGGGAGAGGCGACGACCCTCCCGGCGTCAGAGCGGCCCGATCTGAGGAATGTCAGGCGCAAGGCATGCCGGGACGGATGGCGGTACTCCGGGCGGGGGGTGCGGGGCGGTGAGCGCATTAGTTAAAGGTGGGGGGGGGCGGAGCGCATTAGTTAAAGTTCCGGGGGGGGGGGGCGGCGCATTGTCTGAAGGTCCGGGGGGGGGGGGGGGGGGGGGGGCGCATTAGTTAAAGGTCGGGGGGGGGGCGAGCGCGAGGACCTGCTGAGTTACTCCAGCATTTTGTGAATAAAAGCGAGGTCATCCCTCACAGGCGCACGGGTGCCATTGTGACGTAACACGTTGAAGACCTTCAAGAAATGGGTTAGAAATGAAATTTTAAAATCTCTCTAGCTTTCAAAATATAGCTTCAATCTGAATGAGAGTTGTTAGAGATTATGCCCAGGATAATGTTTCAAGTAGCACGTTTCGTTCAAATTGGTGTTATATTTTAAAAGTTCTTGATGTTTTAAACTTTAATAAATCCATTAAATCCCTTTTCCACTTGCCGCGCCCAAGATGGCCGCCGGGGGCGGAACCCGCCCGATTGACGGGAGTGGCGGCCAATGAGGAGGGTGGGGGGGATAGGAGAGTGGAAGAGGCAGGACAGCCACCTTATTCTGGTAGAAATATAAAATTCTTAGCGGATTAGACCTGGTGAATGCAGGAAAGATGTTCCCGATTCTGGGGGAGTCCAGAACCAGGGGTCACACTTGAAGAATGAGGGGTCGGCCAATTCGGACTGAGATGACAATAGACAATAGGTGCAGGAGTAGGCCATTCAGTCCTTCGAGCCAGCACCGCCATTCAATGCGATCATGGCTGATCGCTCCCCATACCCCCTCACTCCGCTATCCTTAAGAGCTCTATCCAGCTCTCTCTTGAAAGCATCCAACGAACTGGCCTCCACTGCCTTCTGAGGCAGAGAATTCCACACCTTCACCACTCTCTGACTGAAAAAGTTCTTCCTCATCTCCGTTCTAAATGGCCTACCCCTTATTCTTAAACTGTGGCCCCTTGTTCTGGACTCTCCCAACATTGGGAACATGTTTCCTGCCTCTAATGTGTCCAATCCCCTAATTATCTTATATGTTTCAATAAGATCCCCCCTCATCCTTCTAAATTCCAGTGTATACAAGCCTAATTGCTCCAATCTTTCAACATACGACAGTCCCGCCATTCCGGGAATTAACCTAGTGAACCTACGCTGCACGCCCTCAATAGCAAGAATATCCTTCCTCAAATTTGGAGACCAAAACTGCACACAGTACTCCAGGTGAGTGAGGGGGTACCTTTTCACCAGGAGAGTTGTGAATCTGTGAAATTCTCTGCCATAGAAGGCAGTGGATGCCGATTCACTGGGTGTATTTAAGAGAGAGTTAGATGTAGCTCTTCGGGTTAACGGAATCAAAGGGTATGGGGAGATAGCAGGAACAGGGTACTGGTTGTGGATGATCATCCATGATCAAATTAAAATGGCGGTGCTGGCTCGAAGGGCCGAATGGCCTACACCTACACCTATTTTCTGTGTTTCTACATTTTTATGTTTCTCTGGTGATATTTGGAGAGTGAATCCATTTATCTGGAATAGAACAAGATATTCATGAACTGGGCCAATTGGCGGATTAATGACTGATTTATTTAACTGGGATAAAGATGATGCAAGTTGCCAAGACAGGCCAGGGCAGATTATACACATTAAAAAGTTACGCCCTGTGTTATTTTTAGCAGACGAGAGAGATATTGGAATGCAGATGCACAGCTCGTTGAAAATTGCAACAGGGAAGCGCAGGGTGGTGACAAAGGCGTTTGGCATAATTGCTTGGGTACATGAGGGTATTAAATATAGGATTAGATACAAATGTGCAGGCCACTAGTAAGATCTCCACCTCCAGATTCAGGGACTGTTTCTTCAGGGCTGTTATCAGGCAACTGAATTATCCTACCAGAGAGCAGTGCTGAACTACTATCTACCTATTTGGTGACCCTCGGACTATCATAGATCGGACTTTACTAGCGTTACCTTGCACTAAACGTTCTTCCCATCTCATGTATCTATACAGTGGAAATGGGTTGATTTTCTGCAAACTGGATGCACCCAACAAAAGCTTTTCACTGTAGCCCAGGACACGAGACAATAAACTAAACTGGACTGAATGCATTTACAGTACCTTCCCGCTCAGCTCCATCCAGGGATCCCAGCCGATTTTCCAAATGAGACAGAGGTTCACGGTCACTTCATCCACTGCATCCTGTATTCCTGGTGACATCAGGTGCACAGTCGTGTGAAACGAGTTAAAATGAAACGATCGACAGCTCTGATTCCACTTGCTGTTTATTTCTCTCTTCCCACATTTACATTCCCCCTGGTTTTATTTGCGAGCTCACTGGGGTTTTTACGACGCGGAATTTGGGGATTAAATGGGAGCCGTTCAGCGCCGACCTGTTGTCCACCGGGTGTCTGCCCCACAGCCCCTGAGCCCCGCTCCTGACGCCGATCCCGGGACCCGACCCTTTTACACACCCGGAGCGGAACCGGAGCAGATTCTCAGCCAGTGGTCTTCATCCCAAGGCCAGAAGAAAGGATAAAGTTTCTCCGTGAATTTATTCCCAGTGAAGGTGTGGAGATGGGACTTGGTGTCCGCGTCGTAAAATGAAACTGTCCCGGACTCGTAACTGAGATAAACTCCCACCCTCCCGGGGATGGGACCGGCGGGGAGACGGGATGGAGGGGAGGTGAATGCATCAAACCCGTCACCCCCCCCCCCCCCGCCTGATGCTCCAGACTCCAGTCTCCGGGGTCAGTGTGACCGGTCCCTTCCTCTCCACAGACTATGCGGCGACTCCTAGTCTCCACCACAGACTCCCCGCCACCTCCATCTCATATAGAGAACCTGCAGCTCTTGGAATTCCTTCTCCAGAACAAAGAAGGGTCCCGACAGCGAAAAGTGGTTTGTCCATTTCCCCCCACAGATGCTGCCTGGCCCGCTGAGTTCCTCCAGCACTTTTCTTTCTCAAGCTATTTCGACAGATTTCTTGTATCTATCATTTCCAATATTCACTTTGCCTTCTCTCACTTCAGGGAATTTCCGATTTCATTCCGCCCTCCGATCTCCAACTGCCCCCCCTCCCCCCCCCCCAAACCCGCCTTTACGCCGCTGTGGAAAGGGTGAGGGGGAAGAGGAGCAAGAGGAGGAGGGGTGATTCGGAGGTATCCTCTTTCTTCAGGAAACGGGGCTTCAACTCCACTCCACGTTGTTGTCCAGCCTCACTTACCCCCTCTGGCAGCTTGTTCCAGACACTCACGACCTTCTGTGTGAAAATGTTGTTCCTCTGGTTCCTGATTAAATCTTGCACCTCTCACCACAAACCTGTGTCCTCTAGTTTTCGATTCCACTGCTCCGGGTAACAGACTGTGCATTCACCCTGTCTATTCACCTCTTGGTCTTATGCACTTCAACCTACTGCGCTCCAATTAATAAATCCTTCCCTGCCCAACCTCTCCCTTTCGCTCTGACCCTCAAATCCTGGAACCATCTTCGTGAATCTACTCTGCAGTTGTTTCCAGCATGTTATCCTGCCTTACACTGTCCCAAGCGCTACTCTCCGCTTCCGACTATATTCAGGACGGTTTTAATGTGTAACTGACCCTCCCTGTCGTAGAGAGCGGGGGAACCCTCCATAGTTTCCGCGGGTGGATTTGTCTCCTTCCTTTAAAATGGTCGTAACGATGGTGACCCTCGGGTGCTCTGGCCGGCGCTCCTCTTCCCAAAGGAAGGCAGACATTGATGGTGAAACTCACCAGCGCCTTCAGTGCACCTGCTTAACCTTTGGCCGTCTGAGGAGAAGACTGTTTGAAGATCAGGACACAATTCGCAAGTCCTCAATCATTTTGTCACACACCTTCTGTCTTTTCATCTCTGGCCTTTGTCCAACCGTCTGACTATCAACTCCCTCTCCCCCCTCAACTGTGTCAACCTATTGCCAGCCAGGCTTTGTCCTGCCCCCTTCCTCCCATCGTTATTCCATCTCCCACCCCCTACAATGAGTCTGAAGAAGGGACCCGACCCGAAACATCAGCTGTCCATGTTCTCCAGATGTGCTGCTTGACCCACAGACTTACTCCAGCACTTTGTACTTTTTTTTGGTAAAACTGCATTTGCAGTTCCTTGTTTCTGCATCTTCACGTTGAACATTTGCGTCAGATTTACATTAATTCCTCTAGACGGCGGCGTGCGCAGTGGACATGCGTTTTGAACCAGGAAATGGCAGAGTAAAAAAATGGCTTCGAAAGAACAGGTCGAGAGTTGGTCCGAGGAGGTAGTTTGTCCCATCTGCCTGGATTTCTTCACCGATCCGGTGTCACTGGAGTGTGGGCACTACTTCTGCCGCTCCTGTATCACACAGAGTTGGGACAGGGAGGGGAGAAACTCCTGCCCGGAATGTAGAGAGGTGTTTACAGACCGCACCCTCAGGGTGAGTCGGGCCTTGGCGAGACTGGCTGAGAAAGCTCGAACACTGAGCCTGAATCGGACAGAGAAGGAAAGTAAACTTCACTGCGAGGAACATCAGGAAGAACTGAAGCTGTTTTGTGAAAATGACAAGAAGCTGATCTGTGTGGTTTGTGCAGGTGGGCGGGAACACAGAGATCACCGCTTCATTCTGATAGATGAAGCTGTTGAAAACTACAAGGTAAAAGCAAACCGATTTTGATCGCATCATTGTTTAATTCCGTCTTTATTGTCTAACACTTTTATTCTCCGATTTTCAAACAATCGCAGGGTCAGGTTAAAGCTTCCATCCAGTCTCTCACAAAAGATAAATCAGGGATCCTGCAAATCGAGCAGCAACAGAAAGAGAAGATTTCTGGAGTTCTGGTGAGGCTTTTAAGTTTCGATTTCCTGATCTTGTGCAGGTTTGATCCCTGTGACGCGTGTAATAACAGGGCAGCGCAGTGACACAAGTAGTGCTGCTGTCTCCTAGTTCTGGTGAGCGGGTTCGATCCTGACCTCGGGTGCTGCATAGAAAATAGGTGCAGGAGTAGGCCATTCGGCCCTTCGAGCCAGCACCGTCATTCAATATGATCACGGCCTACTTTTTATTCTTAAACTATAACCCCTGGTTCTGGACTCCCACAACATCGGGAACAATTTCCCTGCACCTAACCTCTCCAATCCCTAAAGAATTTTACATGTTTCTATAAGATCCTATCAAATTCCAGTGAATACAAGCCCAGTCGACCCATTTAAAATCAGGCTGAAGAAGGGTCTCGACCCAAAACGTCACCCATTCCCTCTCTCCTAGATGCTGCCTGACCTGCTGAGTTACTCCAGCATTTTGTGATACATTCTTTCATCATATGTCAGTCCCGCCATTCCGGTAATTAACCTGATGAACCTACACTGCACTCCCTCAATAGCAAGAATGTCCTTCCTTAAATTAGGAGAACAAACAGCACACAATTTTCCAGGTGTGGCCTCAACAGGACCCTGCACAACTGCAGTAGGACCTCCTTGCTCCTAAACTCCAATCCTCTCACAATGAAGGCCAACATGCCATTAGTTTTCTTCACTGCCTGCTGTACGTGCATGCTTACTTTCATTGACTGGTGTACAAGGACACCCATGTCTCATTGCACCTCCACTTTTCCTAATCTGACACCATTCAGATAATAATCTGCCTTCTTGTTCTTGCCACCAAAGTGGATAACGTCATATTTATTCACATGTTACTGCATCTGCCCACTCACCCAACCTGTCCAACTCACCCTGCAGCCTCACAGCATCCTCCTCGCAGCTCACACTGCCACCCAGCTTTGTGGCATCCGCAAACTTGGAGATGTTACATTTAATTCCCTCGTCTAAATCGTTAATATATATTGTAAATAACTGCGGTCCCAGCAATGAGCCTTGCGGCACCCCACTAGGGGGTGGTGGACGGATAAATGGGAATTAATGGACACCTGAAAAGGAATAGGCAGCTGGGAATTGTATTAGGTGTAGAGGATTGAAGGTTATAAGATTACCCTCACAACATTTCAGAAGCATTTAGACAAACTAATGAATTGCCAAAGCAAGTAAAAAAATGCACAGGACAAATGTCACCGTCAACCTCTGAGGGAAACACAATCAATGACATTACATATTGATCTTCACCTTTCATTTGACAGGAACAGTCACACAACCTTCAGTCCAAGATCGCATCCCAGTTTGCTGAACTGCACCAGATTCTCACTGATAAAGAGCAGCGCGTACAGGCAGATATCCGGGAGGAAGAGAAGAGGATTCTGAATAGAATGAAGAAAAATCTTGGAGAGATCGAAGAGAATTTAAAATCTATTCAGGAGGAACTCTCTAAGTTGCAGCAGCAGATGGATCAAAAGGACAGTGTGGTGTTTCTGAAGGTGAGGGGTTACACCACAGTCTGGCGAAGTGAAAGTGCAGTCACAAAATGGAGGGGGATATTTCAGAAATACATGCTGCATTTGCCAGTAATTGAGAACTGGGTAAATGTTTCATCTGTTCCAGCTGTTGTTCCCAAACTAATTGGCCTCCTGCCTAATCTATGGGATCTCAGGACTGCCTGGCCGGAATATAGAGAGGTGTTTGTATTCTGTGGAGTTGAGAACTATGACGGGTGATCCTATATTTGATCCCAAGGGCCACGAATGGACAGAGGGCAGTAAATCTCTGGGATTCTCCAACCAAGAGACTCTGGGAGGTTTAACCTGTTAGACGTATTTATACCAGAGGAAGATACATTTTTGAAAATTCGGGGAACTGAAATCAAAGGAAATGGGACAAAGCGGAGGAGTTCGTTCCTGGGCTAGATCAGCCATGACCACATTGTGGGGATTAACATTGAAATCAAGAATGTGGCGCACACAGCAGATTGATCATCTATATGTGGTTCCCATCAGCAGTGGGCGGTCACCTTGAGGGAATTTGCTCTTTTTGTTTTACCCACCTTTGTTCACCATAGAATGACATCCCATTCTGCATAATAGACCAGGCCATTCGGCCCATTCTATCCATTCATGGTTTCTGCTCCACTCAACATCCCTCCCATCTACTCACCACACCCGGTAACAATACCCCGAATTCCAGGAGTGCTCACGTGTTTATCCCGCTTGCCCGTAAATGTATCTCTGCTGTTGGCTTCAGTCCCTCCAATGCAAGTGCGGTCCATGTTCTCATGACTGCATTCCTTTCGGTATTTGTTGAAGTCCACGTTACATTTCAGCTTTGATTTTTGCTCTCCCATCGATTAGAGATATTATTTCATCCTCACCCATTTAAATCCACCGATAAACTTAAATCCTATCTAATCATTCCTGACATCTTCTCCAGAGAAAATCCCACGACCTGCCCAGTCTTTGCATTGAGCTCCATCCTCTCAGTCATGGCATCATTCTCATGAACATTCCTTGTGCTTTTCCCCATCGTTCTACGTCTCGACGGTAATGTCCGCTTTCTATCTGCATGGCAGCGGTGATGAGAGTTGGGAAATGGGAATTATCAGAGGGTTGTAGAAATGTGGAGAAATTCCCGCTGTCGGGAAGAGGACGGTACACCTCAGTCAATTGAGATTTGTGTTTTATTTCTTTCAGGAGGAAGCTGGTCGCAAGCGAAGGTAAGACGGAAACATTGTAAGTTTTGGTGGAACAGCTCAAAACATTTCTAAAGCTCAGTTGATAACCAGTTGTTAAATTTTCGCAGGGTTCGTGATGAAGCCAAACCACTGGCAGTGGTAGAGGAGGCCTTGCCGATTGAAAAGTTTCATTGCCCTGTTTTATTCAACACGGCATTTAAAGAAACATCTGATGACTTCAAGCAAGGTAAAGCTTATACCTTTTCCATTGTTCTTGTTTCCGACATCTTTAAGTAGCATGTGTAAGAAGGAACAGCAGACGCAAGATTAAATCGAAAGTAGACACAAAATGCTGGAGTAAGTCAGCGGGCAGGCAACATCTCAGTAGAGAAGGAATGGGTGACGTTTAGGGTTGAGGCCCTGCTTCAGTCTGAAGAAGGGTCTCAACCCGAAACGTCTCCCATTCCTTCTCTCCAGATCTGCTCCCTGTCCCGCTGAGTTACTCCAGCTTTTGAATCCGAAACGTCAACCATTCCTTCTCTCCAGAGATGCTGCCTGTCCCAATCAGTTACTCCAGCATTTTGTGTCTATTTTTCAGTAATACTAAGCTGCAAAGATGAATGTTATTTTGGAGTGAAGGGAAATCGAAGATTTGATCTACCACCTGCTCATCTGCTGGGAAGCATCACAGAGTCAGAGAGCTTTGTAGCACAGCAACAGGCCCGTTGACTCGACTGAACGATGCCAACCAAGTTGCCCAACCAAGCTAGCCCCACTTGCCTGAGTCTGGCTCATATCCTTCCAAGTCTTTCTTATCCACGTATCTGCCCAATTCTCTGTAAACTGTTGTAATTGTACCTGCCTCGCCCACTTTCTCTGTCAGATCGTTCCACATCTACACTACCCACTTGCTGAAAAACCTGCTCCTCAGGTCCTTTTTATTGTTTCCACTCTCACCTTAAACTGATGCGCTCGAGGTTTAGACTCTCCGACCTTGGGTAAAGTATTGTGGCGAATCACCTTATCTGTGCATCTTATACACATCTACAAATTCTCTCTGACAGTCTCCCAAGAATACATGTCGCAGTCTGAATAGTCTGTTCCAGGAATGAGTAGATTAACCTACGATGAGCGTTTGTCATCATTGGGCTTGTACTCACTGGAGTTCAGATGATTGAGGGGGGACCTCTTTGAAAAATACGGAATAGTGAAAGGCTTGGATAGAATGGACGTGGAGAGGATGTTTCCATTAGTGAGAGAGTCAAGGACTAGAGGTCATAGCCTCAGAATTAAAGGATGTTCTGTTAGGAAGGAGATGAGGGGAAATGCTTTTAATCAGTGGTTGGTGAATTTATGGAATTCATGGCCACAGAAGGCTGTGGAGGCCAAGGCGGTGTATATTTCTAAGGCAGAGATAGCTGGATTCTTGATTAGTACATGTGTCAGAGGTTATGGGGAGAAGGCAGGAGAATGGGGTTAGGAGTGAGCGATAGATCAGCCATGATTGAATGTTGGATAGATTTGATGGGCCGAATGGTCTCATTCTAATACTTTCACTTATGACATTATGACCTTATGACTGTCCAACTTCACCTGATAACCCAGCTCTTCACACCTGCTGCAGTTGTTGTAAACCCTTTTGCACCCACTCCAATTGACTAACAAACCCACTCTTCCCTTTGTCTGACCTTCCACTCAGAAAACACAGGGGCAGGTCATCTGGCCCCACGTGTCAGCCCCCTTTCACTGTGATCATGACGACCCCACCACACACCTCTACCTCCTCTTTATCAACCTCAAATTACCACTCACCTCAATATCCTCCTGCACCGATCTGCCTCCATATCTGAATAACCCGCTTCATCCCCCCTTCCCCACCGCAATCTCACAATCCTCCTCACTCCCCACACTCGTCCTCCCCGTCCACCCTCCCCCACCTCACGAAATTCCCATCTCCATCCCCGGAAAAAAACTCCGGGAGAGATGTCTGTTGTCCACCCGCTGTGGTAGGGTGAAACCCCGGGCAAGGTTTCAGTTGTCCGCCCGCCTGTGCCTGAGGCCGAGCGGCCTCTCCCCCGGTCCCGGGGCCGCGCTGCCCGAGTCTCCCCCCGACCCCCGGGGACTCTCTGATTCTCTGCTTCTCCCCCCAGTCTCCGTCACCCTGGATGTGGAAACAGCGGGTCCGGAGCTCGAGGTGTCTGAGGATCGGAAGAGGGTGAGAATGACCGGGACCCGGAGGAGTCTCCCTGACACCGGGAAGAGGTTTACAGGCAGTGCGTGTGTGCTGGGATCGGAGGGATTCACATCGGGGAGACATTACTGGGAGGTGGAGGTGGCGGGGAGTGAGGGTTGGAGTCTGGGAGTCTCCGCAGAGTCTGTGGAGAGGAAGAGACGGGTCACACTGACCCCGGAAACTGGAATCTGGAGCATCAGGCGGGTGGGTGACGGGTTTGATGCACTCACAGACCCTCCATCCCGTCTCCCCGCCCGTCCCATCCCCGGGAGGGTGGGAGTTTATCTCAGTTACAAGTCCGGGACAGTTTCATTTTACGACGCGGACACCAAGTCCCATCTCCACACCTTCACTGGGAATAAGTTCACGGAGAAACTTTATCCTTTCTTCAGGACTTGGGATGGAAACTGGCTGAGAATCTGCTCCGGTTCCGCTCCGGGTGTGTAAAAGGGTCGGGTCCCAGGACCGGCGTCAGGAGCGGGGCTCAGGGGCTGTGGAGCAGAAACCCGGTGGACAACAGGTCGGTGCTGAACGGCTCCCAATTAATCCTCAAATTCCGGTCGTAAAACCCCAGTGAGCGCGGGAATAAAACCAGGGGGAATGTAAATGTGGGAACAGAGAAATAAACAGCAAGTGAAATCAGAGCTGTCGATCCGTTCATTTCAACGCGTTTACTGCGTCACTTCTTATTTCGGCCACTAGATGGCAGCAACGCCACGCGGTGCGACCACAGACCAGCTGTAACTTTGAGAATTAATTTTGACAATTGCAGAAACAGCGGAAATCTGATTTAATAAGTGACTTTTGTCACCTGTTACCACATCTGCGGCCCAAAGAACATGCATGGCTTAAAATGGGGATTAAAATCAGATATTTCCCCAAATAGTCAGCAGGTCAGCCAGCATCTGCAAGGTGAAACAGACCTTTCATTTTAGATCTAATACTAATGATGAATGGTGTTCAACCTGAGCCATTAACTCTGTTTCGCTCTCTACAGAAGCTAACCAATCTGCTGGGTATTTGTTGGATCTTATGTCTTTCAGATTTTCAGCATCTGCTTTTTTTTAGTTTTTCCAGTTCAATGTTCGATTGGAATATTGAGTGTGACTATAAATTGCCACACAGAAAACGTTGGCAGCATTCTACAGGTCGAGCAGAAAGTAGTATGTGGATAGGGAGGCTTAATATTTCTGAGGTACTGTGGAGCAGCGAGTAGAGCCGCTGCCTCATGGGGCCAGAGACCAGGGTTCAACCCTTATGATAATTTGGAGTCCACGTCGAGAACAACGGATACAGTAGATGTGTTTGGAGGAGGTGTAAGTGAACCTCTGCCTCACATGAAAGGACTGGCGGCGTCCATGAGTGGTGTCTAGGGGGAACGTATAGAGACAGGTGTTGCGTCTACTGGACTCCTAAGTCTCGGCGAGACCAAGTGCAATCTGGGCAATCGTTTAGCTGAGCACCGATCTTCCGCCTTGGCCTACGTGATCTCACGGTTGTCAAATGTTTTTACCCCCCTTCCCATTTCCAAACTGACATTTCTGCCCAGAGCCACCTCCACTGTCAGAGTGAGGCCACGCGCAAATTGGAGGAACAGCACCTGATATTTCGCTTGGGCAGCTTGCAACCCAGTGCTATTAATATTGATTTCTCTAATTTCAAGTAACCCTTTCATTCTCTCTCCCTGCTTCTCCCTCTGCCCACCATAGGCGGCCCACTAGTTTTATTATTCGTGCCCCATAATTATAATTTCCACAGTCAACAATAGACCATTGTGTGCTCCATTTTTCCTTAGACATCTGGACATTGACCACAAACGCACTGACTCCAACAGGTACCCAGTCAGTGCTTCCACTAGCCCAGCCTCCTGTGAGGATACCATCTCCTTCTCTCAGTTCCTCCATCTCTCCCGCATCAGTGCTCTAGATGAGGTGTGTAGGTAGGAAATGCAGATGCTGGTTGAAACCGAGGATAGACAAAAAGCTGGAGTAACTCAACGGGATTGGCAGCATCTCTGGAGAGAAGGAATGGGTGACATTTCAGCCGAGACCTTTCTCCGGACTGGTTCGGGATCACAGAGGTGTCAAACGGTCATTTGTTCGCAACCCAATTTACCGGTTACATTGCCATCTGTTTATTACAATTATAAAAGATCATTGTGACATTTTTCGATCAAAGTATAGTTTAGTTTAGAGATAATGGGAACAAAAACTGCAGTTGCTGGATTAAATCGAAGGTAGACGCAAAATGCTGGAGGAACTCAGCGGATCTCGACCCGAAACGTCACACATTCCTTCTCTCCAGAGATGCTGCCTGACCCGCTGAGTTACTCCATCATTTTGTGTCTCACTTTAGTTTAGAGATACATCGCGGAAACAGGCCATTCGGCCCACCGAGTCAGCACCGACCAACAATCGCCGCACATTGACACACTGGGGACAATTCACACTTTTACCAAGCCAATTAACATACAAACCCTGTACGTCTTTGGAGTGTGAGAGAGAACCGAAGATCTTGGGAAAAAAACTTACGTGGTCACAGGGAGAACTCCGCACAGACAGCAATCGGGATCGAACCCGGGTCCCGGCGCTGTCAGCCAGCAACTCTATCGCTGCTCCGCGACAGAAGGGGGAGGAGTTGTGCAGTTTTATTGCCACAGGGAAGAAGGATCTCCTGTGGCGTTCTGTATTGCATCTTTACATTTTCACAAAAGTATTTCACAAAAGCAGTTAACGCGTTGAAATGAACAGCTCTGATTTCACTTGCTGTTTTTGTAGGAAAATAACTGCGGATGCTTGTACAATTCGAATGTATCACAAAATACTGGAGTAACTCAGCGGGTCAGACAGCATCTCCGAATAGAAGGAATGGGTGATGTTTAGGGTCGAGACCCTTCTTCGGACCCTACATTTTATGATACCCTCACTTGCTGCTTAATTCACTCTTCCCACATTTAAATTCCCCCTTCTTTTATTTCCGCTCTCGTTGGGGTTTTACGACATGGAATTTGGGGGTTAAATGGGAGCCGTTCAGCGCCGACCTGTTGTCCACCTGGTTGAAGGTCATCAGGCCATAGGTGACAGGAGTAGAATTAAGCCATTCGGCCCGTCAAGTCTACTCCACCATCCAATCATGGCTGATCGATCTCTCCCTCCAAACCCCATTCTCCCCGATTCTCCTCATAACCCCTGACACCCGTACTAATCTATCCCTACCTTAAAATATCCACTGACGTGGCCTCCACAGCCTTCTGTGCCAAGGAATTCCACAGATTCACCATCCTCTGACTAAAGAAATTCCTCCTCATCTACTTCGTACAATAACCTCCTCCTGCACATATTTTTTATATGTTTCTATACACAACAGGAATGTTTCGTTTAGTTGTTAGTTTAGTTTAGGGGAATGCGATTTTGGGAGAGTGCAGTTGGCTCCAGGGTGGGAATGATGGGCCGAATGGCCTCCCACAAGAGCATCAGGTGGTGTGTCTTTGTGATGGTACCATTCCCCGCCAGGTAGGGTTTTTTTTCACCCAGAGAGTTTTAAATCTGTGGAATTCTCTGCCACAAAAGGTAGTGGAGGTCAATTCAATGGATCTTTTAAAGACAGAGTTGGATATACCACTTCGGGCTAAAGGAATCAAGGGATATGGGGAACAGGGTACTGATTTTAGATGATCAGCCATGATCATATTGAATGACCGTGCTGGATCTAAGGGCCGAAGGGCCTACTCCTGCACCTATATTCGATGTTTCTATGTTTCCAATTGTTGAATGCCGACCAAGATGCCCCCATCTAAGTTAGTCCCATGTGCCGCGTGTGGCCCATCCCACAGCCAGGCACCTGTCCAAATGTTTTATTAAATGCTCGTAAAAGCTTCAAATACCCGCCCCAATGTACCTGAGAAAGAGGCGAGGGGGGGGGGGGGGGTGTGGACACGACTGAAACAAGACATGTTACCCGCATTCTACAGAGAGGCAGGCAGAGCCTGATCCCGACGGGTTCCCACCCGCAACCGGGAATTTGTTTTGGACACATTAGGTGAGGACAAAGGACCTGGTCTCAGATAGGGTGGTCTGCAGCACAGGAGTTCCGCAGGAAACAGTGCTACCTCCATTCTTGTTAATCCTGTACACTGCGGACTTCAGGCACAGCTCTGCAAACTCCTATCTACAGAAGTTCTCTAACGACTCTGCCATCGTAGGCCTCATCACGGGCGACGAGGACAGGGCGTACACAGAACGTATCAAGGAGTTTGTGCACAGGTGCCAGCAGAACTGCCTCCGGATCAACGCTGGGAAAACCAGGGAGATGGTGGTAGATTTCCGCAGGCGCAGCCAGGTCCCCCCGACACCGGTGAACATCCAGGGAATGGACATTGAGAGGGTGGATTCTTATAAGTACCTGAGTGTTTACCTCAATAATAAATTGGACTAGACCGAAAACACCGATGCGTTATACAGAAAGGGCCAGAGCAGACTTTATCTGCTAAGGAGACTCAGGTCCTTTGGAGTACTGGGGGCACTCCTAAGGACCTTCTACAACACGGTGGTTGCATCGGCCATTTTGTATGGAGTGGTCTGCTGGAGCAGCAGCATCTCAGCGGCGGAAGGCAAGTGACTCGACAAGCTGGTCAGGAAGGCCAGCTCTGTCCTGGGTTGCCCCCTCGACTCAGCGCAGGTGGTGGGAGAGAGGAGGATGATAGCAAAGTTAACATCACTGCTGGGCAAGGACTCCCACCCGATGCAGGACACTGTCACTGCACTGAGTAGCTCCTTCGGTGACAGACTCCTTCACCCCAAGTGCGTGAAGGAGAGATATAGGACATATTTCCTTCCCGCTGCTGTGAGACTGCACAACCAGCACTGCTCCCATCAGACGAGTCAACAGGAACAGTTAAGAATACACATAAACTGATGACAATTTATCATTGTCTTTACTTTTATTTATAACTAGACCAAGTGGACCCATTGGGCCCATTCCGCGTAGATGGGGGAATGGGAAGGGGAGAGGGTGTCACTGAGTGAACCCTGGACGCAATGCCTCTCCTGTATTGTATCACCCTCAACACCCTCCCCCCCCCACCACACTCCCCGACCCCCTTCCACCCATCTCCACTCTCCCCTCATCCCCCACTCTCTCCTTCTCCCCACTCCCCTCCTACCCCCACCATCGCCTCCACCCCCCTCGACCCCCCCCCCTCCTTGCGAGGGGGGAGCGGAAAGGGGAGAGAAAGGCACTGAGCACGGCACTGCCGTCAGTCGGGTGGGTGCCCCCCGCCCACCTTTCTCGTAACGGGAGAGGCGACGACACCTCCCGGCGGTCAGCGCTGCCCGATCTCAGTAATGTCAGAGCGCGAGGCATGCCGGGACGGACGGCGGTACTGCGGGCGGGGGGGAGGGCGGTGAGCGCATTAGTTAAAGGTCGGGGGGGGGCGGAGCACATTAGTTAAAGGTCCGGGGGGGCGACGCATTAGCTAAAGTTCCGGGGGGGGGGCGCATTAGTTTACGGTCCGGGGGGGGGGGGTGGGGGAGCGCATTAGGTATCGGTCCGGGGGGGGGGGGGGGGGGCGAGAGCGAGCTTATCTCTTGTAGACGTGCGGGTGCAATTGTGACGTCTCAGGCTGAAGACCGGCGGGGGGGGAGGAGCGCGAGCTCATCTCTCACATGCGCACGGGTGCCATTGTGACGTCCCACGCTGAAGACCGGCGGGGGGGGGGGGTTGCTGGGGGGGAGGGAGCGCATTAGTTAAAGGTCCGGGGTGGGGGGGGGGGGGGCGAGCTCATCTCTCACAGGCGCACGGGTGCCATTGTGACGTCACACGCTGAAGACCTTCGAGAAATGGGTTAGAAATGAAATGTTTAAACTTTAAAATCTCTCTAGCTTTACAAATATAGCTTCAATTTGAAGGAGAGTTGTTAGACATTATGCCCAGAATAATGTTTCAAGTAGCGCGTTTCGTTCAAATTGGTGTTATATTTTAAAAGTTCTTAACATATTAAACTTTTAAAAAAACACTTAAATCCCTTTTCCACTCGCCGCTCCCAAGATGGCCACCAGGGGCAGGACCCGCCCGAGTGACGGGAGTGGCGGCCAATGAGGAGGGGGGGGTAGGAGAGTAGAAGAGGCAGGACAGACACCTTATTCTGGTAGAAACATAAAATTCTTAGCGGATTAGACCTGGTGAATGCAGGAAAGATGTTCCCGATTTTGGGGGAGTCCAGAACCAGGGGTCACACTTGAAGAATGAGGGGTCGGCCAATTCGGACTGAGATAAAGGAGTACCTTTTCACCAGGAGAGTTGAGAATCTGCAGAATTCTCTGCCGCAGAAGGCAGTGGATGCCGATTCACTGGGTGTATTTAAGAGAGACTTAGATGTAGCTCTTCGGGTTAACGGAATCAAAGGATATGGGGAGAAAGCAGGAACAGGGTACCGATTTTGGATGATCATCCATGATCAAATTAAAATGGCGGTGCTGGCTCGAAGGGCAGAATGGCCTACTCCTACACCTATTTTCTTTGTTTCTATGTTTTTACGTTTCTCTGGTGACATTTGGAGAGTGAATCCATTTCTCTGGGATGGAACAAGATATTCATGTACTGGGCCAATGGGCGGATTAAAGGCTGATTTATTTAACTGGGATAAAGGTGATGCAAGTTGCCAAGACAGGACAGGGCAGATTACACACGTTAAAAATTTACGCCCTGTGCTATTTTTAGAAGACAAGAGAGATATTGGAATGTAGATGCACACCTCGGTGAAAATTGCAAAAGGGATGGGCAGGGTGGTGACAAAGGCGTTTGGCACATTTGCTTGGGACCGTGAGGGTATG
Source organism: Rhinoraja longicauda (assembly GCF_053455715.1). Lineage (NCBI taxonomy): Eukaryota > Metazoa > Chordata > Chondrichthyes > Rajiformes > Arhynchobatidae > Rhinoraja > Rhinoraja longicauda. The sequence continues at coordinate 14,126,003 of NC_135971.1, read as the reverse complement.
AAATACAGGATTTGATACAACTGTACAAGCCACTAGTAAGATCCACACCTCCAAATTCAGGGACAGTTTCTTCCCATCTGTTATCAGGCAACTGAATTATCCTACCAGAGAGCAGTGCTGAACTACTATCTACCTATTTGGTGACCCTCGGACTATCATAGATCGGACTTTACTAGCGTTACCTTGCACTAAATGTTCTTCCCATCTCATGTATCTATACAGTAGAAATGGGATGATTTTCTGCAAACTGGATGCACCCAACAAAAGCTTTTCACTGTAGCCCGGGACACGTGACAATAAACTAAACTGGACTGACTGCATTTACAGTACCTTCCCGCTCAGCTCCATCCAGGGATACCAGCCGTTTTTCCAAATGATACAGAGTTTCACGGTCACTTCATCCACTGCATCCTGTATTCCTGGTGACATCAGGAGCACAGTCGTGTGAAACGCGTTGAAACGAAACGATCCACAGCTCTGATTCCACTTGCTGTTTATTTCTCTCTTCCCACATTTACATTCCCCCTGGTTTTATTTCCGCGCTCACTGGGGTTTTTACGACGCGGAATTTGGGGATTAAATGGGAGCCGTTCAGCGCCGACCTGTTGTCCACCGGGTTTCTGCCCCACAGCCCCTGAGCCCCGCTCCTGACGCCGATCCCGGAACCCGTCCCTTTTACACACCCGGAGCGGAACCGGAGCAGATTCTCAGCCAGTGGGCTTCATCCCAAGGCCAGAAGAAAGGATAAAGTTTCTCCGTGAATTTATTCCCAGTGAAGGTGTGGAGATGGGACTTAGTGTCCGCGTCGTAAAATGAAACTGTCCCGGACTCGTAACTGAGATAAACTCCCACCCTCCCAGGGATGGGACGGGCGGGGAGACGGGATGGAGGGGAGGTGAGTGCATCAAACCCGTCACCCCACCCCCGCCTGAACCTCCAGACTCCAGTCTCCGGGGTCAGTGTGACCGGTCCCTTCCTCTCCACAGACTCTGCGGCGACTCCCAGTCTCCACCACAGACTCCCCGCCACCTCCATCTCATGTAGAGAACCTGCAGCTCTTGGAATTCCTTCTTCAGAACGAAGAAGGGTCCCGACAACGAAAAGTGGTTTGTCCATTTCCCCCCACAGATGCTGCCTGGCCCGCTGATTTCCTCCAGCACTTTTCTTTCTCAAGCTATTTCGACAGATTTCTTATATCTATCATTTCCAATATTCACTTTGCCTTCTCTCACTTCAGGGAATTTCCGATTTCATTCCGCCCTCCGATCTCCAACTGCCCCCGCTCCCCCCCCCCCAAACACGCCTTTACGCCGCTGTGGAAAGGGTGAGGGGGAGGAGGAGCAAGAGGAGGAGGGGTGATTCGGAGGTATCCTCTTTCTTCAGGAAACGGGGCTTCAACTACACTCCACGTTGTTGTCCAGCCTCACTTACCCCCTCTGGCAGCTTGTTCCAGACACCCACGACCTTCTGTGTGAAAATGTTGTTCCTCTGGTTCCTGATTAAATCTTGCACCTCTCACCACAAACCTGTGTCCTCTAGTTCTCGATTCCACTGCTCCGGGTAACAGACTGTGCATTCACCCTGTCTATTCACCTCTTGGTCATATGCACTTCAACCTCCTGCGCTCCAATTAATAAATCCTTCCCTGCCCAACCTCTCCCTTTCGCTCTGACCCTCAAATCCTGGCACCATCTTCGTGAATCCACTCTGCAGTTGTTTCCAGCATTTTATCCCGCCTTACACTGTCCCAAGCGCTACTCTCCGCTTCCGTCTATATTCAGGACAGTTTAATGTGTAACTGACCCTCCCTGTGGTAGAGAGCGGGGGAACCCTCCATAGTTTCCGCGGGTGGATTTGTCTCCTTCCTTTAAAATGGTCGTAACGATGGTGACCCTCGGGTGCTCTGGCCGGCGCTCCTCTTCTCACAGGAAGGCAGACATTGATGGTGAAACTTACCAGCGCCTTCAGTGCACCTGCACAACCTTTGGCCGTCTGAGGAGAAGTCTGTTTGAAGATCAGGACACAATTCGCAAGTCCTCAATCATTTTGTCACACACCTTCTGTCTTTTCATCTCTGGCCTTTGTCCAACCGTCTGACTATCAACTCCCTCTCCCCCCTCAACTGTGTCAACCTATTGCCAGCCAGGCTTTGTCCTGCCCCCTTCCTCCCATCGTTATTCCATCTCCCACCCCCTACAATCAGTCTGAAGAAGGGACCCGACCCGAAACATCAGCTGTCCATGTTCTCAATATGTGCTGTTTGAACCACTGACTTACTCCAGCACTTTGCACTTTTTTTTTGTAAACCTGCATCTGCAGTTCCTTGTTTCTGCATCTTCACGTTGAACATTTGCGTCAGATTTACATTAATTCCTCTAGACGGCGGCGTGCGCAGTAGACGTGCGTTTTGAACCAGGAAATGGCAGAGTTAAAAAATGGCTTCGAAAGACCAGGTCGAGAGTTTAACCGAGGAGGTAGTTTGTCCCATCTGCCTGGATTTCTTCACTGATCCGGTGTCACTGGAGTGTGGGCACAACTTCTGCCGCTCCTGTATCACACAGAGTTGGGACAGGGAGGGCAGAAACTCCTGCCCGGAATGTAGAGAGGTGTTTACAGACCGCACCCTCAGGGTGAGTCGGGCCTTGGCGAGACTGGCTGAGAAATTTCGAACACTGAGCCTGAATCGGACAGAGAAGGAAAGTAAACTTCACTGCGAGGAACATCAGGAAGAACTGAAGCTGTTTTGTGAAACTGACAAGAAGCTGATCTGTGTGGTTTGTGCAGCTGGGCGGGAACACAAGTCTCACAGCTTCATGCCGGTTAAAGAAGCTGTTGAAAACTACAAGGTAAAAGCAAACCGATTTTGATCGCATCATTGTTTAATTCCGTTTTTATTGTCTAACGCTTTTATTCTCCGATTTTCAAACACAATCACAGGGTCAGGTTAAAGCTTCCATCCAGTCTCTCACAAAAGATAAATCAGAGATGCAGCAAATGGAGCAGCAACAGAAAGAGAAGATTTCTGGAGTTCTGGTGAGGCTTTTAAGTTTCGATTTCCTGATCTTGTGCAGATTTGATCCCTGTGACGCGTGTAATAACAGGGCAGCGCAGTGACACAAGTAGTGCTGCTGTCTCCCAGTTCTGGTGACCGGGTTCGATCCTGACCTCGGGTGCTGCATAGAAAATACGTGCAGGAGTAGGCCATTCGGCCCTTCGAGCCAGCACCGTCATTCAATATGATCACGGCCTACTTTTTATTCTTAAATTATAACCCCTGGTTCTGACTCCCCCAACATCGGGAACAATTTTCCCGCACCTAACCTCTCCAATCCCTAAAGAATTTTACATGTTTCTATAAGATCCTATCAAATTCCAGTGAATACAAGCCCAGTCGACCCATTTAAAATCAGGTTGAAGAAGGGTCTCAACCCGAAACGTCACCCATTCCCTCTCCCCTAGATGCTGCCTGACCTGCTGAGTTACTCCAGCATTTTGTGATACATTATTTCATCATATGTCAGTCCCGCCATCCCGGTAATTAACCTGATGAACCTACACTGCACTCCCTCAATAGCAAGAATGTCCTTCCTTAAATTAGGAGAACAAACAGCACACAATTTTCCAGGTGTGGCCTCAACAGGACCCTGCACAACTGCAGTAGGACCTCTTTGCTCCTAAACTCAAATCCTCTCACAATGAAGGCCAACATGCCATTAGGTTTCTTCACTGCCTGCTGTACGTGCATGCTTACTTTCATTGACTGGTGTACAAGGACACCCATGTCTCATTGCACCTCCACTTTTCCTAATCTGACACCATTCAGATAATAATCTGCCTTCTTGTTCTTGCCACCAAAGTGGATAATGTCACATTTATTCACATGTTACTGCATCTGCCATGCATCTGCCCACTCACCCAACCTGTCCAACTCACCTTGCAGCCTCACAGCATCCTCCTCGCAGCTCACACTGCCGCCCAGCTTTGTGGCATCCGCAAACTTGGAGATGTTACATTTAATTCCCTCGTCTAAATCGTTAATATATATTGTAAATAACTGTGGTCCCAGCAATGAGCCTTGCGGCACCCCTCTAGGGAGTGGTGGACGGATAAATGGGAATTAATGGACACCTGAAAAGGAATAGGCAGCTGGGAATTGTATTAGGTGTAGAGGATTGAAGGTTATAAGATGACCCTCACAACATTTCAGAAGCATTTAGACAAACTATTGAATTGCCAAAGCAAGTAAAAAAATGCACAGGACAAATGTCTCCTTCAACCTCTGAGGGAAACACAATCAGTGACATTACATTTTGATCTTCACCTTTCATTTGACAGGAACAGTCACACAACCTTCAGTCCAAGATCGCATCCCAGTTTACTGAATTGCACCAGATTCTCACTGATAAAGAGCAGCGCGTACAGGCAGATATCCGGGAGGAAGAGAAGAGGATTCTGAATAGAATGAAGAAAAATCTTGGAGAGATCGAAGAGAATTTAAAATCTGTTCAGGAGGAACTCTCTAAGTTGCAGCAGCGGATGGATCAAAAGGACAGTGTGGTGTTTCTGAAGGTGAGGGGTTACACCACAGTCTGGCGAAGTGAAAGTGCAGTCACAAAATGGAGGGGGATATTTCAGAAATACATGCTACATTTACCAGTAATTCAGAACTGGGTAAATGTTTCATCTGTTCCAGCTGTTGTTCCCAAACTAATTGGCCTCCCGCATAATCTATGGGATCTCAGGACTGCCTGGCCTGAATGTAGAGAGGTGTTTGTATTCTGTGGCGTTGAGACGGGTGATCCTATATCTGATCCCAAGGGCCACGAATGAGCAGAGGACAGTAAATCTCTGGGATTCTCCAACCAAGAGACTCTGAGAGGTTTAACCTATTAGACGTATTTATACCAGAGGAAGATAAATTTTCGAAAATTCGGGGATATGAAATCAAAGGGAATGGGACAAGGCGGAGGAGTTTGTTCCTGGGCTAGATTAGCCATGACCACATTGTGGGGATTAACATTGAAATCTAGAATGTGGCGCACACAGCAGATTGGACATCTATATCCGGTTCCCATCAGCAGTGGGCGGTCACCTTGGGGGAATTTGCTCTGTTTGTTTTACCCGCCTTTGTTCACCATAGAATGACATCCCATTATAACATATAACATATAACATATAACAACTACAGCATGGAAACAGGCCTGTCCGGCCCTACCAGTCCACGCCGACCATTCTCCCTGACCTAGTCTCATCTACCTGCACTCAGACCATAACCCTCCAATCCCCTCCTATCCATATACCTATCCAATTTACTTCTACATAATAGACCAGGCCATTCACCACATCCTATCCAGTCAGGATTTCTGCTCCACTCAACATCCCTCCCATCTACTCACCACACCCGGTAACAATACCCCAAATTCCAGGAGTGCTCACGTGTTTATCCCGCTTGCCCTTAAATGTATCTCTGCTGTTGTCTTCATTCCCTCCAATGCTAGCGAGGTCCATGTTCTCATGACTGCATTCCTTTCGGTATTTGTTGTAGACCAGTTTACATTTCAGCTTTGATTTTTGCTCTCCCATCGATTAGAGATATTATTTCATCCTCACCCATTTAAATCCACCGATAAATTAAATCCTATCTCATCAATCCTGACATTTTCTCCAGATAAAATCCCACGACCTGCCCAGTCTTTGCATTGAGCTCCATCCTCTCAGTCATGGCATCATTCTCATGAACATTCCTTGTGCTTTTCCCCATCGTTCTATGTCTCGACGGTAATGTCCACTTTCTATCTGCATGGCAGCGGAGATAAGAGTTGGGAAATGGGAATTATCAGAGGGTTGTAGAAATGTGGAGAAATTCCCGCTGTCGGGATGAGGACGGTCCATCTCAGTCAATTGAGATTTGTGTTTTATTTCTTTCAGGGGGAAGCTGGTCGCAAGCGAAGGTAAGACATGCTCTTGACGGAAACTATAAGTTTTCGTGAAACAGTTCAAAACATTTCTAATGCTCAGTTGATAACCGGCTGTTAAATATTCGCAGGGTTCGTGATGAAGCCAAACCACTGTCGGTGGTAGAGGAGGCCTTGCCGATTGAAAAGTTTCATTGCCCTGTTTCATTCAACACAACATTTAAAGACACATCTGATGACTTCAAGCAAGGTAAAGCTTATACCTTTTCCATTGTTCTTGTTTCTGACATCTTGAAGTAAGATGTGTACGAAAGAACTGCAGTTGCAGGTTTAAATCGAAAGTAGACACAAAATGCTGCTGTGACTCAGCGGGACAGGCAGCATCTCAGTCGAGAAGGAATGGGTGATGTTTCAGGTCTGGACACTTCTTCAGTCTGAAGAAGGGTCTCGACCTGAAACGTCACCCATTCCTTCTCTCCAGAGCTGCTCCTGTTGTAGTCCGTGGCCTATTAGAAAAAACAGGCAGACAACCGAATTCGTTTAACCTCTTTATTCTACTCACCCAGGTGGGAGAGAGTCTAGAAACCGAAGCGTTTAGAAATGCTTAGGAAGCCAGTGTAGTCTCTCTCCCCGAATGCTAACAATTACACACATTTTATACCCGTAATACATGTGCCAGTACATTTCCGTTGCTACCTTATATGGCAAGTTTTACAATGTCCTATAAATCTTTATGTGCCCTTTAGGACCCCATGTCCTCCGTGTGTTGTGTGACCTACATGTCCTCGGTATTCCCAGGACCAAAGAGCAGGCTATATGGCCAAATGTTCCCCTTAACCATCAAAGGAAGGTTAACCATCAAAGCCTTAAAGCCAGTTGCCCATATCAAAGGATACACTTAGCCATAAACCGCGCTTCCATGCTGACAACAGGATGTCCTGGCAACATAATCGAGCTGGAGCTTTCACACCCCTTTTACACCCCTGCAATAAAACCCACATGGCTACATTCGTAATGTGTGCCCTTACATTCCCCTCTTTGATTATGCTATAATCACAGTCTTTTAAAGTGGCCGATTGACAAATATTTGGCATATACATCGGCCGAAGCAATAACAGATTAACAGAATCACAACAATTAACACAATGATACTGCCATAATGGAGAATCGGCCCCCACAAATATCCTAAACCAAACCAATCCCATCCTGAAGCATTAATTCGATCTTGGGCTAAATCTGCCCCTATTTTCCTATTCAAGCCAAGTCAATTTTATTTGTATAGCACATTTAAAAACAACCCACATTGACCAAAGCGCTGTACATCAGTTCAGGTACTAAGAACAAACATACAATGGCACACAAACATAACAGCACATACATAAACAGTTCACAGCACCCCCTCAGAGGGCTCAAACGCTAAACGCTCTTTCTATAACCTCCTTCACATGCCCTGCGATATTGGTAATATTGGAGGATACATCTGGTACAAATGTACAACATTCCTGCCCTATCATAGCACAGGTACCCCCTTTGTCGGCTAGCAGGAAATCTAGGGCCATACGATTCTGGAGAGCGACAAGACGCAGGGCCATCATTTCAGTTGTTAGCTGTCCTATTTGTTCCTGAGTCTCGTACAGTCCATCAACAGTACAATTTGCTAATTGTTCCAGGGCACTAGCTAAGTTTCTAATTTCAGTTCCCGCCCGAGCGGTTCCCCATCGTGGGAATATTATCCACCAAAAATCTCTCAAACTCCGATACAGCTCATTTAGAGCGCCACTCTGGATGTTGTAGAGGATGATTTATAATTCGTAAATGTGGGATTACAAAAGCTAGATAACAGCACCCTTTCCAGGTCTCATAAGATCCCTGATCATACTGTGGCGAAAGTCCTGGCAACCAGACATATGCCCAGCTCCCACATATTAAGTAAATCCCATTAAGAGGTCTTGGGGGAACTGCAGTACTGATATGGGTGCATGTGCTGAATCCCACAGACAGACCAACTTCATTTGGTCTAGATCCCATTCCACAGAAATAGGTTGTATTTATTGGTGTTTCTGGAGAGTCATGAGGATAATTAACTTGTATCCGGGGCCAATACTCCTGTGTTTGATTAAGATAGGGTCTCAAGGACCACCCATTAAAAATTGACATCCACAGTCATCTGATTGGTTGTCATAATCTGTACACCAATTATTGGGGCATGGGCTCTGTGAGTGATTAAAAAAGAACCGGGCAGACCTGACTTCACTCGGAGTGAAGGGGACCGGGTAAAGAGGCATCATGCTTTTTCCATGTGTTGAAACCTGGGGCGCACACCCAACAGGCAGACCGTTCCACCTGTGTCGCATATGTCTGACATAAAGAGAGGAAACGATTGGTTCGCCGGAGATCCGAGGTTCGTCCTTCTATCTGACTACCGAGGGTCAATATAATCCACAATCCCATTTTAGCCTCATGTTGTCCCGTGGTTTCTGGGCGTCTCGGACCTGAGAATGCTAGACTGATAAAGATTGGGTTAATAATTTCATATATTCGATTAAACGCTCATCCAGTTCATGGAGGTTGATGCACCCCTTTTCCTCTGCCCCCCAAGGGGTTCGGAGTGGTTTCCCGTATAATACCTCAGCTGGGTTTAAACCTGTAGTAGAGTGTGGGGTTATACGCATAGAGAATAATGCCATCGGCAGGACTTGGACCCAATTTAATTTAGTCTCCTCTTGGAGTTTGACCAATTTATTTTTCAGTGTGCCATTTGCACGTTCCACTAGACCTGCAGCCTGTGGATGGTGTACGCAGTGGAACTGCTGGCGGATATTCAACTGTTTGCACATTTCCTCATTAACTTTAGCTGTGAAATGGGGTCCATTGTCCGAGCTTAATGTACATGGTAATCCAAACCGTGGTACTATTTCCCTTAATAAAACTGCTGCCGTGGTGGTAGCTGTATTATTAGTCGTTGGCACCACTTCAATCCATCGGCTAAACACATCAACAATAACTAAACAATACTTATAACTATGTACACGTGGCAATTCAATAAAATCAATTTGTAAACCCCAATGTATTTTGGGGTGATACCATGTAGCATTTATTACATCCAACATTACCAGCCTAGGTAAGAGAGTGCACATAATGCAACAAAACAGGCCTACCGGGAGGAGGTGGCTGATCTGGCACTCTGGTGTCAGGACAATAGCCTCCTCTTGAATGTCACTAAAACAAAGGAGCTGATTGTGGACTTCAGAAGGGCTAAACATCCAAGGACGTACACGCCACTGGAGATAAATGGGTCTATTGTGGATAGGGTGAGCAGTTTCAAATACTTGGGAGTCCGCATCTCAGAGGATCTGACGTGGGCAACGCACATTGCCGCACTGGTGGGTAAGGCTAAGCAGCGCCTTTACCACCTTAGACAACTGAGGAAATTCAGAGTGTCGCTGAGGATCCTTCATTGCTTCTACTCTGGGGCTGTAGAGAGCATCCTGTCCGGCAACATTACAGTCTGGTTTGGGAACAGCTCTGCCCAGGACAGGATGGCCCTGCAGAGAGTAGTGCGTTCGGCAGAACGCACCATGGGAACTACACTCGTCCCCCTGCAGGACCTATACATCAGGAGGTGCAGATCCAGAGCAAGCAAGATCATGAGGGACCCCTGCCACCCCAGTAACGGACTGTTCCAGATGCTACGGTCAGGCAAACGCCTCCGCTGTCACGCTGTGAAAACGGAGAGGATGAGACGGAGCTTCTTCCCACAGGCCATCAGGACTGTCAACTTTGATAACCCCAGAGACTAAATTTTTGTCGACACTTTTTGTGCTATGTTTAGTAACTTATTAACTTTATTTATATGCTGTAACTGTAATTATTTTTGTGCACAACCCGCAGGCATTGCCACTTTCATTTCACTGCACATCGAGTATGTGTATGTGACAAATAAAATTGACTTGACTTGACAAAAATTGACTTGAAAAGCGCGTTAGGGACACAAGCTTTGCCAGAGGCAGTAACCCAAAGCGAGTCAGATTCACGAGGGGAACACCCATCCTGGCTCCACTGGTGTCTCTCAGCCTCGGGGGCGTCCCCCTGAAGCTGGCAGAGGTCCGAAACACTGGGCATTGCGGTAGTTGCAGAAAACTGCTGTTGTTCACCTGAAGAAACTAAAATGGTAGGGGTCAGGGCCTCTGTGCGTGCCAATGTGTCAGCCAATGCATTCCCGAAAGAAATGGGATCCTTGACAGATGTATGCGAATTTCATTTAATGACAGCCAAGGTTTCCGGGAGTGTTAAACCCGCTAGTAAATTTCGGACAAACGGGGCATTTTTAATAGGAGGCCTGCTGCAGTCAAAAAGCCCTTGTGCTGCCACAGGGTACCAAAATCATGTGCAACCCCAAAAGCATATCGTGAGTCGGTGTAAATATTAGCACGTTGGTCAACGCAAAGGTGGCAGGCCCGCGTGAGGGCAAATAATTCAGCCTGCTGGGCAGCATGAGGTGTACTGAAAAAGGCGAGGGTAGGCAGTATCCTCAATCTCTAGCGCCGATTGTGCGGATTCTTGTTCGTGGCGCAACTTAACCCTTTCACTAAAGGTTGTCTGGGACCTATCCATATTCCCTGATGCTGCCTCATAATTGGGGGGGTTGTCCCGAATATCCTGGCGGGTGGGTAGAACCGGGACTGGCACCACCGCAGCCGGTGGCTCGGCCTGTGGGGCTGCGGGGATCGGACACGTCCAGGGTTCCTCGTCACCCTCGGATTCCTGTTTACCTAATAAAGCCGCTGTAGACTCCAGTGGTTCGGATTCTGACTTTTGTTGTTGTTGTGCGGGATATATCCCTTTGGTACCGGGTTTAAATTCATCTCGAGCTCGGGTAGCACAGTCAAGTCTTAGATCATACACCTTACATTCCGCTTGCAAAATATCGCATGTTTTCGGTATTCCCAACCTATCACACACTGATATCCCTCTACTACTTGCATTTTCCCTCTACTACTTGCATTTTCCCTCCAACTTCGCTCCCTCGACTCCTGATGGCGCTTCTGCACCCTCTCTCTCTCCATTCTTTAATCCTCTTTGAGAGTCTCTACATTCCATTTACCTCCCACTGGCCTCGTTTCCCAATCTTTTCATTAACGAAGCAAATAAATAAATAACACATGTGTTGTACCGGGGCACCGCCATCACTCTTATCCAAAGACTGTCCCATATGTCTGATTGCCAATTATCCGAAATTATGTTACCAATAAATATTACCAATAAATATTACCAAACGATCAATTTCATCCAGACCAAGACAATGACAACAAGAGTGACCGCCCCTTACCTTCCAAATCCGAAACCTTATCCTTATCCTTTTCCTTATCGGTTCGTCTGTGAATCTCAGTTGAACACGAGATCAACCCCAAACGAGGGACTTCAGTGTCTGAAAGACGTCAACGTTCGGGGTCTCGAACAACGGTCGAGAAGTGCACTGTCCCCTTCGGACGTGTTTCAGTCACCGCTGCCTCTTAGTCGTTCGTGGTTGACGGTGCCAAAGAGATCCTGCCGACTACGCCAAATGTTGTAGTCCGTGGCCTATTAGAAAAAACAGGCAGACAACCAAATTCGTTTAACCTCTTTATTCTACTCACCCAGGTGGGAGAGAGTCTAGAAACCGAAGCGTTTAGAAACGCTTAGGAAGCCAGTGTAGTCTCTCTCTCTCCGAATGCTAACAATTACACACATTTTATACCCGTAATACATGCGCCAGTACATTTCCGTTGCTACCTTATATGGCAAGTTTTACAATGTCCTATAAATCTTTATGTGGCCTTTAGGACCCCCATGTCCTCCGTGTCCTGTGTGACCTACATGTCCTCGGTATTCCCAGGACCAAAGAGCAGTCTTTATGGCCAAATGTTCCCCTTAACAATCAAAGGATGGTTAACCTTCAAAGCCTTAATGCCAGTTGCCCATATCAAAGGATACACTTAGCCATAAACCGCGCTTCCATGCTGACAACAGGATGTCCTGGCAACATAATCGAGCTGGAGCTTTCACACACCTTTTACACCCCTGCAATAAAACCCACATGGCTACATTCGTAATGTGAGCCCTTACACTCCCTGTCCCGCTGAGTTACTCCAGCATTTTGTGTCTACCTTTGATTGGTCTATCTTTAAGTAATGCTAAGATGCAAAGATTAATGTTATTTTGAACTGAAGGGAAATTGAAGATTTAATCTCCCACCAAGCTCATCTGCTGGGAAGCATCACAGAGTCAGAGAGCTTTGTAGCACAGCAACAGGCCCTTTGACTCGACTCGACCATGCCAACCACGTTGCCCAACCAAGCTAGCCCCACTTGCCTGAGTCTGGCTCATATCCTTCCAAGTCTTTCTTATCCACGTATCTACCCAATTCTCTGTGAACTGTTGTAATTGTACCTGCCTCGACCACTTCCTCTGTCAGATCGTTCCACATCTACACTACCCACTGACTGGAAAACCTGCTCCTCAGGTCCTTTTTATTGTTTCCACTCTCACCTTAAACTGATGCGCTCGAGGTTTAGACTCTCCGACCTTGGGTAAAGTATTGCGGCTAATCACCTTGTCTGTGCATCTTATACACATCTATAATGTCACTCTGACAGGCCCCCAAGAAAAAATGTCCCAGTCTGAATAGTCTCTTTCAGGAATGAGTATATGAATCTATGATGAGCGTTTGTCGGCATTGGGCCTGTACTCGCTGTTGCTTAGAGGAATGAGGGGGGATCTCATACAGAATAGTGAAAGGTTTGGATAGAATGGACGTGGAGAGGATGTTTCAATTAGTGAGCGAGTCTAGGACTAGATATTTATTTACAAAAATGCTGTAGTAACTCAGCAGGTCAGGCAGCATCTCCGGAGAGAAGGAAAGGGTGACGTTTCGGGTGGGACAAAGGAAGGATGTAGGTGGAGACAGGAAGACAGAGGGAGAACTGGGAAGGGGAGGGGAAGAGAAGGACAGAGGAACTATCTAAAGACAATAGACAATAGGTGCAGGAGAAGGCCATTCGGCCCTTCGAGCCAGCACCGCCATTCAATGTGATCATGGCTGATCATTCTCAATCAGTACCCCGTTCCTGCCTTCTCCCCATACCCCCTGACTCCGCTATCCTTAACAGCTCTATCCAGCTCTCTCTTGAATGCATTCAGAGAATTGGCCTCCACTACCTTCTGAGGCAGAGAATTCCACAGATTCACAACTCTCTGACTGAAAAAGTTTTTCCTTATCTCAGTTCTAAATGGCTTATTCTTAAACTGTGTTCTGGACTCCCCCAACATTGGGAACATGTTTCCTGCCTCTAACGTGTCCAACCCCTTAATAATCTTATACGTTTCGATAAGATCTCCTCTCATCCTTCTAAATTCCAGTGTATACAAGCCTAGTCGCTCCAGTCTTTCAACATATGAAAGTCCCGCCATTCCGGGAATTAACCTAGTAAACCTACGCTGCACGCCCTCAATAGCAAGAATATCCTTCCTCAAATTTGGAGACCAAAGCTGCACACAGTATTCCAGGTGCGGTCTCACTAGGGCCCTGTACAACTGCAGAAGGACCTCTTTGCTCCTATACTCAACTCCTCTTGTTATGAAGGCCAACATTCCATTGGCTTTCTTCACTGCCTGCTGTACCTGCATGCTTCCTTTCAGTGACTGATGCACTAGGACACCCAGATCTCGTTGTGCGTCCCCTGTTCCTAACTTGACACCATTCAGATAATACTCTGCCTTCCTATTCTTACAACCAAAGTGGATAACCTCACACTTATCCACATTAAACTGCATCTGCCATTTCACACAACCTGTCCAAGTCACCCTGCAACCTCATAGCATCTTCCTCACAGTTCACACTACCACCCAGCTTTGTATCATCTGCAAATTTGCTAATGGTATTTTTAATCCCTTCATCCAAGTCATTAATGTATATTGTAAATAGCTGCGGTTCCAGCACCGAGCCTTGCGGTACTCCACAAGTTACCTCCTGCCATTCTGAAAGGGACGCACTGATCCCCACTCTTTGCTTTCTGTCTGTCAACCAATTTTCTATCCATGTCAGTACCCTACCTCCAATACCATGTGCTCTAATTTTGCCCACTAATCTCCTATGTGGAACCTTGTCAAAGGCTTTCTGAAAGTCAAGGTACACCACATCCACCAGCTCTCCCCTGTCAATTTTCCTGGTTACATCCTCAAAGAATTCCAGAAGATTAGTCAAGCATGATTTCCCTTTCGTAAATCCATGCTGACTCGGAACAATCCTGTTACTACTATCCAAATGCTCCGCAATTTCGTCTTTTATTATTGACTCCAGCATCTTCCCCACCACTGATGTAAGACTAACTGGTCTATAATCTCCCGTTTTCTCTCTCCCTCCATTCTTAAAAAGTGGGACAACATTAGCTACCCTCCAATCCATAGGAACTGATCCTGAATCTATAGAACATTGGAAAATGATCACCAATGCGTCCACAATTTCTAGTGCCACCTCCTTAAGTTCTCTGGGATGCAGACCATCAGGCCCTGGGGATTTATCAGCCTTCAGTCCCATCAGTCTACCCAACACCATTTCCTGCCTAATGTGGATTTCCTTCAGTTCCTCCAACACCCTAGGATCTCTGCCCACTAGAACATCTGGGAGATTGCTTGTACCTTCCTTAGTGAAGACAGATCCAAAGTACCGGTTCAACTTGTCTGCCATTTCCTTGTTTCCCATAATAAATTCTCCCGCTTCTGTCTTCGAGGGACCCACATTTGCCTTGACTATTTTTCTCCTCTTTACATACCTAAAAAAGCTTTTACTATCGTCCTTTATATTATTGGCTAGTTTACCCTCGTACCTCATCTTGTCTCCATGTATTGCCTTCTTAGTCATCTTCTGTTGCTGTTTAAAAGAGTCCCAATCCTCTGGCTTCCCACTCTTCTTTGCTTTGTTGTAATTCTGCTCTTTTATTTTTATGCTGTCCTTGACTTCCCTTGTCAGCCACGGGTGTCTCTTACTCCCCTTGGAATCTTTCCTCCTCTTTGGGATAAATTGGATGAAGTTGAGGGGGGAGGTGAAGGGACAGGTGTTGCATCTCCTGCGGTTGCAGGGGAATGTGCCTGGGGATGGGGTGGTTTAGGCAGGAAGGGACGAAAGGTCAGAGCCTCAGAATTAAAGGATGTTCCGTTAGGAAGGAGATGAAGGGAAATGCTTTTAATCAGAGGGTGGTGAATTTGTGGAATTCATTGCCACAGAAGGCTGTGGAGGCCAAGTCGGTGGATATTTTTAAGGTAGAGATAGCTGGATTCTTGATTAGTATGGATGTCAGAGGTTATGGGGAGAAGACAGGAGAATGGGGTTAGGAGGAAGAGGTAGATCAGCCATGATTGAATGGTGGAGTAGAATTGAAAGGCCGAATGGCCTAATTCTAATACTTTCACTGATGACATTACGACCTGATGACGGTCCAACTTCACCTGATAACCCAGCCCTTCAGACCTGATGAAGTTGTTGTAAACCCTTTTGCACCCACTCCAATTGACTAACAAACCCACCCTTCCCTTTGTCTCACCCTCCACTCAAGCAGGTCATCTGGCCCCTCGTGTCTGCCCCCTTTCACTGTGATCATGACGACCCCACCACGCACCTCTACCTCCTCTTTAACATCCTTAAATTACCGCTCACCTCAATATCCTGCACCGATCTGCCTCCATATCTGAATAACCCGCTCCATTCCTCCATCCCCACCGCAATCTCACAATCCTCCTCACTCTCCACACTCGTCCTCCCCGTCCACCCTCCCGCACCTCACGAAATTCCCCTCTCCATCCCCGGATAAAAACTCCTGGAGAGATGTCTGTTGTCCACCCGATGTGGTCGGGGTGAAACCCCGGGCAGGGTTTCAGTTGTCCGCCCGCCTGTGCCTGAGGCCGAGCGGCCTCTCCCCCGGTCCCGGGGCCGCGCTGCCCGAGTCTCCCCCCGACCCCCGGGGACTCTCTGATTCTCTGCTTCTCCCCCCAGTCTCCGTCACCCTGGATGTGGAAACAGCGGGTCCGGGGCTCGAGGTGTCTGAGGATCGGAAGAGGGTGAGACGGACCGGGACCCGGAGGAGTCTCCCTGACACCGGGAAGAGGTTTACAGGCAGTGCGTGTGTGCTGGGATCGGAGGGATTCACATCGGGGAGACATTACTGGGAGGTGGAGGTGGCGGGGAGTCGGGGCTGGGGTCTGGGAGTCGCCGCAGAGTCTGTGGAGAGGAAGAGATCGGTCACACTGACCCCGGGGACTGGAGTCTGGAGCATCAGGCGGCGGTGGGGTGACGGGTTTGATGCACTCACCTCCCCTCCATCCCCTCTCCCCGCCCGTCCCATCCCCGGGAGGGTGGGAGTTTATCTCAGTTACGAGTCCGGGACAGTTTCATTTTACGACGCGGACACCAAGTCCCATCTCCACACCTTCACTGGGAATAAATTCACGGAGAAACTTTATCCTTTCTTCGGGCCTGAATGGGATGGAAACTGGCTGAGGATCTGCTCCGGTTCCGCTCCGGGTGTGTAAAAGGGTCGGGTCCCGGGACCGGCGTCAGGAGCGGGGCTCAGGGGCTGTGGGGCAGAAACCCGGTGGACAACAGGTCGGCGCTGAACGGCTCCCATTTAATCCCCAAATTCCACGTCGTAAAACCCCCAGTGAGTGCGGAAATAAAACCAGGGGGAATGTAAATGTGGGAAGTGAGAAATAAACAGCAAGTGGAATCAGAGCTGTCGATCCGTTCATTTCAACGCGTTAACTGCGTCACTTCTTGGTCCCGCCACTAGATGGCAGCAACGTCACGCGGTGCGACCACAGACCAGCTGTAACTTTGAGAATTAACTTTGACAATTGCAGAAACAGAGGGAATCTGATTTAATAAGTGACTTTTGTCACCTGTTACCACACCTGCGACCCAAACCACATGCATGGCTTAAAATGGGGAATAAAAGCATAAATCGCCCCCAAAACTCAGCAGGTCAGGCAGCATCTGCAAGGTGAAACATACCTTACATTTCAATGGACAATAGGTGCAGGAGTAGGCCATTCGGCCCCTCGAGCCAGCACCGCCATTCAATGTGATTATGGCTGATCATTCACAATCAGTACCCCGTTCCTGCCTTCTCCCCATAACCCCTGACTCCTCTATCATTAAGAGCTCTATCTAGCTCTCTCTTTTTTAAAAATATATATATATATATATATTTATTTTTTTACAGAACTTTTTTAAACAAGTCATCTCTCCCAACCCCCCTCCCACATCCCTCCCCCTGTATTAATGCTTAATAAGAAAAAGAAAGGAAAGATAAAGAAAACAGAAAGATTGCCTGGGTGGTGGAAGTTCTGAACACGCTCCATGGAATTCCAATCAGAATAAACTATTTATATATATGTACTTCTCACCCAAAAGGACCAACGAGAATATCAGCAACTCTTCTATGTGTATTGACCCATCTTTTGTAAATAAGGGCGGCAAATATTTAAAAACGTATCATATTTGTTCCTTAAGTTATAAGTAATTTTTTCAAGTAGGATACAATTAGAAATTTCATTATTCCAAAGGTCCATGTTTAAATAGGAATCTGATTTCCAAGTAACTGCGATAGATTTTTTGGCTACTGCTAATGCAATTTTTATAAATTCTTTCTGATATTTATTCATTTTAAGTTGTGGTTTTAACCCTTCAACATCACCCAATAAAAAAAGTCTTGGGCTATGTGGGAGTATTCCAATAATCTGTTCCAAAAAACCTCTTAAATTTGTCCAAAAAGGTTGAATTTTTGAACAGGACCAAGTAGAATGAAAAAAAGTACCAATTTCTTGATTGCACCGAAAACATTGGTCAGATAAGCTTGGGTTTATTCTCTTTAATTTTTGTGGTGTCATATATAATTGGTGTAAAAAGTTATATTGTAGTAATCTAAATCGAACATTTATTGTATTTTTCATACTGTCAAGGCATAATTTTGACCAATTTGTTCCATCAATATTAATATTCAAATCCGTCTCCCATCTTCGCCTTGATATATGGATTCCTTGTTTAGTGTCTTTTTTTGGATTAAATTATACATAATAGAGATAAAAAAATTAATTTGTCCTTTTTGAATTAGGTTTTCAATTTCCATAGGTTTCGGAAGTAACATTGTTTGACCCAGTTTATCTCTTAAATAAGCTCTTAATTGAAAGTAACAAAAAAGAGTATTATTTGATATTTGTTATTTATTTTTCAGTTGTTCAAATGACATCAATATACCTTTTTCAAAACAATCTCCTATATATCTAATCCCTTTTTGATACCATCTATATAAAAGCTGATTGTCCATTGTAAAAGGTATCAGTCTGTTTTGAATCAGAGGGGTCCTTGCTAATAAGGATTTCTTAGTTTCATCCTCAAAGTTTACCTTATTCCATAATCTGATCAGGTGTTTTAATAATGGAGATTCTTTCAGTCCCCGTATCAATTTAGGTTCCCATTTATATATAAAGTCTTCTGGTATATTTTCTCCTATTTTATCTAATTCTATTCTCGTCCATGCCGGTTTTTCTTCTTCAAAAAGAGATGCAATAAATCTAAGTTGATTTGCTTTATAATAATTCTTAAAATTTGGAAGTTGTAATCCTCCTGAATCAAATTTCTATGTCAATTTTTCCAACGATATTCTTGACATCTTACCTTTCCAAAGAAATTTCCGCACACATTTATTTAACTCTTGATAAAACTTCTGCGGTACTTGTATTGGTATTGTTTGAAATAAATATTGTAATTTCGGAAATATATTCATTTTTACAACATTAACTCTTCCTATTAATGTTATTGGTAACGTCATCCATTTATCAAGGTCTTGTTGAATTTTATTTAATAATAATAAATAATTTAATTTATATAAATTCCTCATATCATTATCAATTCTTATACCTAAATACTTTATACCAATTAATGGCCATCTAAATTGGGTTACTAATCGACATTGAGTATAGTCTCCTTTAGTAAGGGGTAAAATTTCACTTTTATCCCAATTTATTTTATAACCTGATACTTTGCCATATTCTTCCAATCTAAAAGATAGTTTACGCAACGAGTCTAATGGCTTTGTTAAATATATCAAAACATCATCTGCAAATAAGTTAATCTTAAATTCTTCCTGGTTAACTTTAAAACCCTCAATATCTGAGTCAGTTCTGATTAGTTCAGCTAATGGTTCTATCGCCAGCACAAATAAAGCAGGTGATAATGGACATCCTTGTCTAGTTGACCTTTTTAATTGAAAGGGTGTTGAAGTTTGGCCATTTGTCACTACTTTGGCTTTTGGATTAGCATTTAGAGCTTTAATCCTAGTTATAAAGGTTGTTCCTAACCCGTATTTTTCCAATACTTTATATAAAAAATCCCATTCTAACCTATCGAATGCCTTTTCTGCATCCAAAGCTACTGCTACACTTATTTCATCCCTCTTTTGTGCCAAATGCATTATACTAAATGATCTAGTTACATTATCTGCAGAATGTCTATTTTTAATAAACCCAGTTTGATCCATATGTATTAATTTTGATAGATATTTAGACAATCTACTAGATAAAAATTATACTATTATTTTATAACCTGTATTCAACAAAGATATAGGTCTGCATGATGCTGGTTTTAAAGGGTCTCTATCTTTTTTTGGTATTACTGTTAGGATCGCTGTCGTAAAAGACTCTGGGAGATTATGCGTTCTTTCCACCTGATGTATTACCTCCATAAAAGGAGGAATTAATAATTCTTTAAATTTTTTAATAAAATTCTGGTGGGAACCCATCTTCTCCTGGAGATTTATTACTCCGTAATGATGCTAAAACTTCTTTAACCTCTTTTAATGAAAAAGGCATATCTAATCCCATCTGTTCTTCTAAATTTAATTTTGGAAGGTTTATTTGTGATAGAAATCTTTCTATCTCGTTAATATCTTTTTGTGATTCCGACTGATATAATTCAGAATAATTTTTTTTAAAGTTTCATTAATTTCTAAAGGTTTATAAGTAATTTTATTTGTATTTATTCTAATGGCATTAATCGTTCTCGAAGATTGCTCAGTTTTCAATTGCCAGGCAAGAACCTTATGTGATCTCTCTCCTAACTCGTAGTACCTCTGTTTAGTTCTCATAATTGCTTTTTCTGTTCGGTATGTCTGTAACATATTATATTGTAACTTCTTATTAATAAGTTGTCTTCGTTTCTCTTCTGTTTCATACCTTTGAGATTCTTTTTCTAATTTTGTAATTTCTTTCTCCAATTGCTTTACTTCAGCCATATATTCTTTCTTAATTTTAGAAGTGTAACTTATTATCTGTCCTCTCAAATATGCTTTCATTGCATCCCATAAAACAAATTTATCATCAACTGAGTTGGAATTTGTATCTAAAAAAAATTGAATTTGTCTTCTCATGAAATCACAGAAATCTTCTCGATTTAATAATGTTGAATTAAATCTCCATCTATAAGTCGTTTCTTCCTTATCCATCATTACCATTGTCATTATTAAAGGGGAATGGTCTAACAATATTCTTGCTTTATATTCAACATTTTTCACTCTGTCCTGTATATTTGTTGATAATAAAAAGAAATCAATCCTCGAGTAAACTTTATGTCTATTTGAATAAAAAGAATAATCTCTTTCTCTTGGGTTAAGTCTTCTCCATATATCGGTTAGATTTAAATCTTTCATCAATGACAAAGTTAATTTTGCTATTTTAGTTTTTGTAACTGTCCTAGCTGATCTATCTAAAACTGTGTCTAAACAAAAATTAAAGTCTCCACCTATTAATATTTTATCGTGAGCATCGGCCAAATTCAAAAAAGTTTCTTTTATAAATTTTATATCATTTTCATTTGGTGCATAAATATTCATCAAAGTCCATAATTCCGAAAAAAGTTGACAATGTATAATCACATATCTTCCCGCAGGATCGATTATTGTATTTTGTATTTTAATTGGTAACGTTTTATTAACCAAAATTGCGATTCCCCTCGCATTTGAGTTAAATGAAGCTGCAGTAACCGTTCCCACCCAGTCTCTTTTTAATTTCTGATGTTCCATCTCTGTTAAGTGTGTTTCCTGCAAAAAAGCTATATCTATCTTCATTTTTTTGATGTGTGTTAAAATTCGTTTTCTTTTCACCGGCCCATTTAGCCCATTAACATTAAAATTCAAAAAATTCAATAATTTAGTCATTATTCTTACCAAAATTACTCCAATCTACAACGTTGCTTATCACCTCATTTCTCGTAGTTCTTTGGGGAATTTCCTTAAAATTCACCATGTTGCTGTACTCCCCCCTCCCCCCCTAACATCCAGGCTAAAAGAAAGAGAAAAAGAAAAAAGAAAAAGAAATTATTAGAGGAACACAAAATACCCCCCTACTAATGCTGTTTGTGAAAAAGAAAACAACATTACCTCCCTCCATTTTACGGGTCATGGCTAATGCCATGATTACACATAGGAGGGGCGTGGCTGTGTTCTGCAGCTGCGGCTCACCGGCAGTCTCTCTGTCTTTTTTTTGTTTTTTGTCTATTGTCATCGTTTAATGTACGTTTTGTTCTATTTTTAACTCTGTGTATGTGGGGGGGTGGTGGGGGGGTTGGGGGAAACCTTTTTTCTAATCTCTTCCTCAACGGAGATGCGACCTTTACCGTGTCGTATCTCCGTTCGCGCTACGGCCTAACATCGTGGAGTCGGCGGCCTCCAGCTGGGATCGACCTTGAAGACTCCGGTCGCAGGGCCTGGACTTACCATCTCGGAGGCTTCGGCCGTGGGCCCTGCAGACCGCAACATCGGGAGTTCGCAGGTCCCTGGCTGGCGACCGGTTTTTGGGAGCTCCAGCCGTAGCAGCCTCGACCGCCCCGAAGCGCGAGGTACGATCGACCCGCCCGCAGGCCCTTCATCGCCCTGCGTGGCTCGGCCGCGGCACTTTCCATCGCCCGGTGGGGGCTCAGGACTTTCATCGGCCTGCTCGGCTCGGCCCTGGGACTTTCCATCGCCCAGTGGGGGCTCAGGACTTTCATCGGCCTGCTCGGCTCGGCCCTGGGACTTTCCATCGCCCGGTGGGGGCTTCAAAAAGTTGGGAGCCTCGATCACCTCGTGGCACCACGGGAGAAGAATGAGGAGATAAGACTTTTCTTTGCCTTCCATCACAGTGAGGGTATGCCTAGAGCAATCACTGTGATGGCTGTTTGTGTAAAAATTGTATCTGTGTGTCCTGTGCTTTTTGTTGTCTACTGCCGGACCCTGACGTGAGAGGACGCTGGCGTTGTTTATTCGCCGCTTTTCCGTTAGGATAGTTTGTCTGTTTTTATGTTGATTGTTTTTGTAAAGCGCTTTGAGCACCCGATAAGGCGCTATATAAAATAAATGCTTATTATTATTATTATTATTATTAGGAATCCCGCAGTCATCAATCAGTGGTTCTCCAGCCCCCCCGAACCAAAATAACTTTTCTCCACTACTCATTCTATATATTTTTCCACCGTTTCAAGTCTATATCTTATTCTCTTTCATCTTGTATCTTGAGAGCTTTTGGAAGTATTAAAGCAAAATCCTCTGCCTCCCGATAGTAAAGAATTTATTTCCTTCAGTTTCTGAAAATATTTTCAACGTTGCAGGATATCGCAGATAAAATCTGTAGCCCTTTTTCCCACAAGACTTTTTTCACTGGTTTAAATTCCTTCCTTCTCTTCAAAAGTTCATAACTTATATCAGGGTAGAAAAAAAGTTTATTCTCTCCACTTCTCAATGGACCAGAATTCGTTTTGGCACTTTGTGCAGCCGCCTGCAAAACTCATTCTTTGTCCTGTTTTCTTAAACATTTTATTAGAATTGATCGCGGATACTGACCATGTTTTGGTCTTGGTCTTAAGGCCCTATGTACCCTTTCAATTTCAATTGGTTGGTCACTCTTTTCCATTCCCAAGATATCCGGGATCCATTTTTGAAAAAATTCTATTGGCTCCTCTCCCTCTGCACTTTCTTCAAGACCGACAATCTTTATATTATTTCGTCTAGTGCTATTCACCAGCAAGTCCAATTTTGCAAATATCTGTTTCCTTTCCATTGTCCAGGCAGTTACATCATTTTCGATCTTGTTCACTCTATCGTTAGTGTCTTCAGTTGTTTCTTCCAGTCTTTTAATTTTCTTATCAAATGCCTCCATTTTTTTAAACTCCTGTTGATCGCAATGTTATTATTGTTAACTGTCGTCTCAGACATAGGCTCAACCTGAGCGCGAGGATTCTCTGTTGCAGCAGGCCCGCCTTTCTTCCCCTCTCTCAGTCTCTTCGAGTCGGTCATTTTCTTTGATTTAGGCTTAGAAGCCATGCTTTAAACAATCCCGGGTGGTTTTTTAAACAGTTATAAACAGTTTCTTTACTTAATCGACAGTTTTCTAAATTTTTTCGAGGGAGCTGCAAGACCATGACCTGAACCTACGTCATCACGTGACGACCCCCTATCTAGCTCTCTCTTGAAAGCATCCAGAGAATTGGCCTCCACTGCCTTCTGAGGCAGAGAATTCCACAGATTTACAACTCTCTGACTGAAAAGGTTTTTCCTTCCCTCCGTTCTAAATGGCCTACCCCTTATTCTTAAACGGTGGCCCCTGATTCTGGACTCCCCCAACATTGGGAACATGTTTTCTGCCTCTAGCGTGTCCAATCCCTTAATAATCTTATATGTTTCAGTAAGATCCCCTCTCATCCTTCTAAATTCCACTGTATAGAAGCCTAGTTGCTCCAGCCTTTCAACATATGACAGTCCCGCCATTCCGGGAATTAACCTAGTAAACCTACACTGCACGCCCTCAATAGCAAGAATGTCCTTCCTCAAATTTGGAGACCAAAACTGCACACAGTACTCCAGGTGCGGTCTCACTAGGGCCCAGTACAAATGTAGAAGGACATATTTGCTCCTATACTCAACTCCTCTTGTCATAAAGGCCAACATGCCATTAGCTTTCTTCACTGCCTGCTGTATCTGCATGCTATGTTTAAGTGTCTGATGAACAAGGACACTCAGATTTGTTTGTACTTCCCCATTTCTTAACTTGACATCATTCAGATAATAATCTGCCTTCCTGTTCTTTCGACCAAAGTGGATAGCCCCACATTTATCCACATTAAACTGCATCTGCCATGCATCTGCCCACTCACACAACCTGTCCAAGTCACCCTGCATCCTCATAGCATCCTCCTCACAGTTCACACAGCCACCCAGCTTTGTGTCATCCGCAAATTTGCTAATGTTACTTTTCATCCCTTTATCTAAGTCATTAATGTATATTGTAAATAGCTGTGGTCCCAGCACCAAGCCTTGCGGTACCCCACTAGTCACTGCCTGCCATTCTGCAAGGGACCCATTTATCCCTACTCTTTGTTTCCTGTCTGCCAACCAATTTTCTATCCATGTCAGCACCCTACCCCCAATACCATGTGCTCGAATCTTGCCCATTAATCTCCTATGTGGGACCTTATCAAAGTCTTTCTGAAAGTCCAGCTACACTACATCCACTGGCATTCCCTTGTCCATTTTCCTAGCTACATCCACAAGAGATTCCAGAAGATTAGTCAAGCATGATTTTCCCGTCGTAAATCCATGTTGGCTCGGAACGATCCTGTTACTGCTATCCAAATGTTTTTCAGATCGGATACTGATGACAAATGATGATCAACCTGAGTTATTAACTCTGTTTCTCTCTCTACAGATGCTAACCGTCCAGCTGAGTATTTCTCGGATTTTATTTTTGATTTTCAGCATCTCCCTATTCTTTCTCTCCAGAGATGCTGCCTGACCTGCCGAGTTACTCCGGCACTTTGTGTCTATCCGTCCAAACCTTTCCTGTCTGTGTGTCTGCCCGAATTTCTTTTCATTATTGTCCATTTGAGAATGCTTGTGCCTCTGATGGATATTAGGGTGCCGTCTGTACGGAGTACACGTGTTCTCGCCGTGACCTGCGTGGGTTTTCACCAGATGCTCAGGTTGCCATCCACACTCCAAAGACGTGCAGGTTGTAGGTTAATTGGCTTCGATAAAATTGTAAATTGTCCCTACTGTATGTGGGATAGTGCTGGTGTGCGGGGATCGGTGGTTAGTGCGGATTCGGTGGGCCAAAGGGCCTGTTTCTGTGCTATAAAGTGGAAGATAATAAAGAGGACGAAGATTGGACATTTTGCCTTCCATCACAGTGAGGAATTTGGGGAATCTGCTGAGTTGGATGTTTATGTTAACTTCTATGTAATTCTGTGTCTTGTTGCTTTTTTTAAATGTCTGGCTATATGGTAATTCGCATATCACTGTATCTTAATTGGTACATGTGACAATAAAAGACCTTTGACACTAAAACTTACTGAAGCTTACTTGGAGAATTTAAGGCTTTTAAACTAGCTCTTGTTCACACATTATCTTTTTTTCTGATTATTGTGTAATGAGGATCTGTGATGCCATCTGCCAGCCTGATTCTCTCCTCACTTACACCTCAATCATCCCCTCTAACATCTTCAGACTTTAAACTCAAAGCTTGTCAACGACTGATTGCTGAAGATAGACACAAAAGCTGGAGTAACTCAGCGGGACAGGCAGCATCTCTGGAGAGAAGGAATGGGTGACGTTTCGGGTCGAGACCCTTCTTCAGACTCAATCTTCAGTTTAAACCAGCATCTGCAGTTCCTTCCAACGCACGGGTCGATTCTGACCGTTTGAAGATGGGTCTTGACACGAAACGTCACCCATTCCTTCTCTCCAGAGATGCTGTTTGTCCCGCTGAGTTAGTCCAGCAATTTGTCTTCGGGTTAAACCAGCATCTGCAGTTCCTTCCTACACATACCGACTGATTACTGTTCACTTCAGCTTTGATGGCAACCGGTATTATGGAAGCAAGATCCCATGGCGCTGATGGCGGCGGCAACCCGAGACCCGCTGTTGAGGCGGCTCCTCACCCCCCTCCTCCACCCTCTCCCCCTCATCCCCCTCCCTCTCCGCCGGGCCTGCAGCGGCGGCCCCGACCCCGACCCCGCCCGGCAGCGGCTCCACAAGGAGCGGCAGCGGCTGCGGAGAGAGGCGGCCTTGGAGGCCCGGAGTGGCGGAGGAGAGAGAAATGGAGGGGTGAGGGAGAGGAGGAGAGAGAAATGGAGGGGTGAGGGAGAGGAGGAGAGAGAAATGGAGGGGTGAGGGAGAGGAGGAGAGAAAATTGGAGGGGTGAGGAGGAGAGGAGGAGGCGAGGGAGAGGAGGGGTGAGGGGGAGGAGAGGGATGAGGGCGAGGTGGAGAGGAAGAGGGGGAGGTGGAGGTAGAGGGAGAGGAGGCTGAAAGAGAGAGGAGGAGAGGGGGAGGACGAGAGGGAGTGGGCGAGGAGGAGAATTTGGGAGAGGAGGAGAGAGGTGAGGGGGAGGTGGAGCAAGAGGAGGAGGGATGATTCGGAGGTATCCTCTTTATTCAGGAAACGGGGCTTCAACTCCACTCCACGATGTTGTCCAGCCTCACTTACCCCTCTGGCAGCTTGTTCCAGACACCCACGACCTTCTGTGTGAAAATGTTGTTCTTCAGGTTCCCGATTAAATCTTGCACCTCTCACCACAAACCTGTGTCCTCCCTCTCCCCCCTCAACTGTGTCAACCTATTGCCAGCCAGGCTTTGTCCTGCCCCCTTCCTCCCATCGTTATTCCATCTCCCACCCCCTACAATCAGTCTGAAGAAGGGACCCGACCCGAAACATCAGCTGTCCATGTTCTCCAGATGTGCTGCTTGACCCACTGACTTACTCCAGCACTTTGTACTTTTTTTTGTAACCCTGCATCTGCAGTTCCTTGTTTCTGCATCTTCACGTTGTATTTTTGCGTCAGATTTACATTAATTCCTCTAGACGGCAGCGTGCGCAGTGGACATGCGTTTTGCACCAGGAAGTGGCAGAGTTAAAAAATGGCTTCGAAAGAACAGGTCGAGAGTTTAACTGAGGAGGTAGTTTGTCCCATCTGCCTGGATTTCTTCACCGATCCGGTGTCACTGGAGTGTGGGCACAACTTCTGCCGCTCCTGTATCACCCAGA
The DNA here is from genome assembly GCF_053455715.1 of Rhinoraja longicauda. Lineage (NCBI taxonomy): Eukaryota > Metazoa > Chordata > Chondrichthyes > Rajiformes > Arhynchobatidae > Rhinoraja > Rhinoraja longicauda. The sequence continues at coordinate 14,098,990 of NC_135971.1, read as the reverse complement.
GTTGGGACAGGGAGGGAAGAAACTGCTGCCCGGAATGCAGAGAGGTGTTTACAGACCGCACCCTCAGGGTGAGTTGGGCCTTGGCGAGACTGGCTGAGAAAGCTCGAACACTGAGCCTGAATCGGACAGAGAAGGAAAGTAAACTTCACTGCGAGGAACATCAGGAAGAACTGAAGCTGTTTTGTGAAACTGACAAGAAGCTGATCTGTGTGGTTTGTGCAGCTGGGCGGGAACACAAGTCTCACAGCTTCATGCCGGTTAAAGAAGCTGTTGAAAACCACAAGGTAAAAGCAAACCGATTTTGATCGCATCATTGTTTAATTCCGTTTTTATTGTCTAACACCTTTATTCTCCGATTTTCAAACACAATCGCAGGGTCAGGTTAAAGCTTCCATCCAGTCTCTCACAAAAGATAAATCAGGGATCCTGCAAATGGAGCAGCAACAGAAAGAGAAGATTTCTGGAGTTCTGGTGAGGCTTTTAAGTTTCGATTTCCTGATCTTGTGCAGGTTTGATCCCTGTGACGCGTGTAATAACAGGGCAGCGCAGTGACACAAGTAGTGCTGCTGTCTCCTAGTTCTGGTGAGTGGGTTCGATCCTGACCTCGGGTGCTGCATAGAAAATAGGTGCAGGAGTAGGCCATTCGGCCCTTCGAGCCAGCACCGTCATTCAATATGATCACGGCCTACTTTTTATTCTTAAACTATAACCCCTGGTTCTGACTCCCCCAACATCGGGAACAATTTTCCTGCACCTAACCTCTCCAATCCCTAAAGAATTTTACATGTTTCTATAAGATCCTATCAAATTCCAGTGAAGACAAGCCCAGTCGACCCATTTAAAATCAGGCTGAAGAAGGGTCTCGACCCGAAACGTCACCCATTCCCTCTCTCCTAGATGCTGCCTGACCTGCTGAGTTACTCCAGCATTTTGTGATACATTCTTTCATCATATGTCAGTTCCGCCATCCCGGTAATTAACCTGATGAACCTACACGGCACTCCCTCAATAGCAAGAATGTCCCTCCTTAAATTAGGAGAACAAACAGCACACAATTTTCCAGGTGTGGCCTCAACAGGACCCTGCACAACTGCAGTAGGACCTCCTTGCTCCTAAACTCCAATCCTCTCACAATGAAGGCCAACATGCCATTAGTTTTCTTCACTGCCTGCTGTACGTGCATGCTTACTTTCATTGACTGGTGTACAAGGACACCCATGTCTCATTGCACCTCCACTTTTCCTAATCTGACACCATTCAGATAATAATCTGCCTTCTTGTTCTTGCCACCAAAGTGGATAACGTCATATTTATTCACATTTTACTGCATCTGCCATGCATCTGCCCACTCACCCAACCTGTCCAACTCACCCTGCAGCCTCACAGCATCCTCCTTGCAGCTCACACTGCCGCCCAGCTTTGTGGCATCCGCAAACTTGGAGATGTTACATTTAATTCCCTCGTCTAAATCGTTAATATATATTGTAAATAACTGCGGTCCCAGCAATGAGCCTTGCGGCACCCCACTAGGGAGTGGTGGACGGATAAATGGGAATTAATGGACACCTGAAAAGGAATAGGCAGCTGGGAATTGTATTAGGTGTAGATGATTGAAGGTTATAAGATTACCCTCACAACATTTCAGAAGCATTTAGACAAACTATTGAATTGCCAAAGCAAGTAAAAAAATGCACAGGACAAATGTCACCGTCGACCTCTGAGGGAAACACAATCAGTGACATTACATATTGATCTTCACCTTTCATTTGACAGGAACAGTCACACAACCTTCAGTCCAAGATCGCATCCCAGTTTGCTGAACTGCACCAGATTCTCACTGAGAAAGAGCAGCGCATACAGGCAGATATCCGGGAGGAAGAGAAGAGGATTCTGAATAGAATGAAGAAAAATCTTGGAGAGATCGAAGAGAATTTAAAATCTATTCAGGAGGAACTCTCTAAGTTGCAGCAGCAGATGGATCAAAAGGACAGTGTGGTGTTTCTGAAGGTGAGGGGTTACATCACAGTCTGGCGAAGTGAAAGTGCAGTCACAAAATGGAGGGGGATATTTCAGAAATACATGCTGCATTTACCAGTAATTCAGAACTGGGTAAATGTTTCATCTGTTCCAGCTGTTGTTCCCAAACTAATTGGCCTCCCGCATAATCTATGGGATCTCAGGACTGCCTGGCCTGAATGTAGAGAGGTGTTTGTATTCTGTGGAGTTGAGAACTACGATGGGTGATCCTATATCTGATCCCAAGGGCCACTAATGAGCAGAGGACAGTAAATCTCTGGGATTCTCCAACCAAGAGACTCTGAGAGGTTTAACCTATTAGACGTATTTATACCAGAGGAAGATAAATTTTCGAAAATTCGGGGAACTGAAATCAAAGGGAATGGGACAAGGCGGAGGAGTTCGTTCCTGGGCTAGATCAGCCATGACCACATTGTGGGGATTAACATTGAAATCTAGAATGTGGCGCACACAGCAGATTGGACATCTATATCCGGTTCCCATCAGCAGTAGGCGGTCACCTTGGGGGAATTTGCTCTGTTTGTTTTACCCGCCTTTGTTCACCATAGAATTACATCCCATTCTACATAATAGACCAGGCCATTCGCCACATCCTATCCAGTCAGGATTTCTGCTCCACTCAACATCCCTCCCATCTACTCACCACACCCGGTAACAATACCCCAAATACTAGGAGTGCTCACGAGTTTATCCCGCTTGCCCTTAAATGTATCTCTGCTGTTGTCTTCATTCCCTCCAATGCTAGCGAGGTCCATGTTCTCATGACTGCATTCCTTTCGGTATTTGTTGAAGACCAGGTTACATTGCAGCTTTGATTTTTGCTCTCCCATCGATTAGAGATATTATTTCATCCTCACCCATTTAAATCCACCGATAAATTAAATCCTATCTCATCATTCCTGACATTTTCTCCAGATAAAATCCCACGACCTGCCCAGTCTTTGCATGGAGCTCCATCCTCTCAGTCATGGCATCATTCTCATGAACATTCCTTGTGCTTTTCCCCATCGTTCTATGTCTCGACGGTAATGTCCACTTTCTATCTGCATGGCAGCGGAGATAAGAGTTGGGAAATGGGAATTATCAGAGGGTTGTAGAAATGTGGAGAAATTCCCGCTGTCGGGATGAGGACGATCCATCTCAGTCAATTGAGATTTGTGTTTTATTTCTTTCAGGGGGAAGCTGGTCGCAAGCGAAGGTAGGACATGCTCTTGACGGAAACATTGTAGGTTTTCGTGGAACAATTCAAAATATTTCTAATGCTCAGTTGATAACCGGCTGTTAAATATTCGCAGGGTTCGTGATGAAGCCAAACCACTGTCGGTGGTAGAGGAGGCCTTGCTGATTGAAAAGTTTCATTGCCCTGTTTCATTCAACACAACATTTAAAGAAACATCTGATGACTTCAAGCAAGGTAAAGCTTATACCTTTTCCATTGTTCTTGTTTCTGACATCTTGAAGTAAGATGTGTACGAAAGAACTGCAGTTGCAGGTTTAAATCGAAAGTAGACACAAAATGCTGCAGTGACTCAGCGGGACAGGCAGCATCTCAGTCGAGAAGGAATGGGTGATGTTTCAGGTCTGGACCCTTCTTCAGTCTGTAGAAGGGTCTCGACCTGAAACGTCACCCATTCCTTCTCTCCAGAGCTGCTCCTGTTGTAGTCCGTGGCCTATTAGAAAAAACAGGCAGACAACCGAATTCGTTTAACCTCTTTATTCTACTCACCCAGATGGGAGAGAGTCTAGAAACCGAAGCGTTTAGAAACGCTTAGGAAGCCAGTGTAGTCTCTCTTCCCGAATGCTAATAATTACACACATTTTATACCCGTAATACATGTGCCAGTACATTTCCGTTGTTACCTTATATGGCAAGTTTTACAATGTCCTATAAATCTTTATGTGCCCTTTAGGACCTCCATGTCCTCCGTGTCCTGTGTGACCTACATGTCCTCGGTATTCCCAGGACCAAAGAGCAGGCTATATGGCCAAATGTTCCCCTTAACCATCAAAGGATGGTTAACCATCAAAGCCTTAAAGCCAGTTGCCCATATCAAAGGATACACTTAGCCATAAACCGCGCTTCCATGCTGACAACAGGATGTCCTGGCAACATAATCGAGCTGGAGCTTTCACACCCCTTTTACACCCCTGCAATAAAACCCACATGGCTACAATCGTAATGTGAGCCCTTACGTTCCCCTCTTTGATTATGCTATAATCACTATAATTATGCTATAATTATGCTATAGTCTTTTAAAGTGGCCGATTGACAATAAACAATAGACAATAGGTGCAGGAGTAGGCCATTCAGCCCTTTGAGCCAGCACCGCCATTCAATGCGATCATGGCTGATCACTCTCAATCAGTACCCCGTTCCTGCCTTCTCCCCATACCCCCTCACTCCGCTATCCTTAAGAGATCTATCCAGCTCTCTCTTGAAAGCATCCAACGAACTGGACTCCACTGCATTCTGAGGCAGAGAATTCCACACCTTCACCACTCTCTGACTGAAAAAGTTGTTCCTCATCTCTGTTCTAAATGGCCTAACCCTTATTCTTAAACGGTGGCCCCTTGTTCTGGACTCCCCCAACATTGGGAACATGTTTCCTGCCTCTAATGTGTCCAATCCCCTAATTATCTTATATGTTTCAATAAGATCCCCCCTCATCCTTCTAAATTCCAGTGTATACAAGCCTAATTGCCCCAGCCTTTCAACATACGACAGTCCCGCCATTCCGGGAATTAACCTAATGGACCTACGCTGCACGCCCTCAATAGCAAGAATATCCTTCCTCAAATTTGGAGACCAAAACTGCACACAGTACTCCAGGTGCGGTCTCACCAGGGCCCGGTACAACTGTAGAAGGACCTCTTTGCTCCTATACTCAACTCCTCTTGTTATGAAGGCCAACATTCCATTGGCTTCTTCACTGCCTGTTGTACCTGCATGCTTCCTTTCAGTGACTGATGCACTAGGACACCCAGATCTCGTTGAACATCCCCTCTTCCTAACTTGACACCATTCAGATAATAATCTGCCTTTCTATTCTTACATCCAAAGTGAATAACCTCACACTTATCTACATTAAACTGCATCTGCCATGTATCCGCCCACTCACACAACCTGTCCAAGTCACCCTGCAGCCTTATTGCATCTTCCTCACAATTCACACTACCCCCCAGCTTAGTATCATCTGCAAATTTGCTAATGGTACTTTTAATCCCTTCATCTAAGTCATTAATGTATATCGTAAATAGCTGGGGCCTGCCATTCCGAAAGGGACCCATTTATCCCCACTCTTTGCTTTCTGTCTGTCAACCAATTTTCTATCCATGTCAGTACCCTACCCCCAATACCATGTGCTCTAATTTTGCCCACTAATCTCCTATGTGGGACCTTGTCGAAGGCTTTCTGAAAGTTGAGGTACACCACATCCACCGACTCTCCCCTGTCAATTTTCCTAGTTACATCCTCAAAAAATTCCAGTAGATTTGTCAAGCATGATTTCCCCTTCGTAAATCCATGCTGACTCGGAATGATCCTGTTACCGCTATCCAAATGCTCAGCAATTTCGTCTTTTATAATTGACTCCAGCATCTTCCCCACCACTGATGTCAGACTAACTGGTCTATAATTACCCGTTTTCTCCCTCCCTCCTTTCTTAAAAAGTGGGATAACATTTGCTATCCTCCAATCCACAGGAACTGATCCTGAATCTATAGAACATTGAAAAATGATCTCCAATGCTTCCACTATTTCTAGAGCCACCTCCTTAAGTACCCTGGGATGCAGACCATCAGGCCCTGGGGATTTATCAGCCTTCAGTCCCATCAGTCTACCCAAAACCCAAAACCATTTCCTGCCTAATGTGGATTTCCTTCAGTTCCTCCATCACCCTAGGTTCTCCGGCCCCTAGAACATTTGGGAGATTGTGTGTATCTTCCTCAGTGAAGACAGATCCAAAGTAACGGTTTAACTCGTCTGCCATTTCTTTGTTCCCCATAATAAATTCCCGAAGCAATAACAGATTAACAGAATCACAACAATTAACACAATGATACTGCCATAATGGAGAATCGGCCCCCACAAATATCCTAAACCAAACCAATCCCATCCTGAAGCATTAATTCGATCTTGGACTAAATCTGCCCCTATTTTCCTATTCAAGCCAAGTCAATTTTATTTGTATAGCACATTTAAAAACAACCCACATTGACCAAAGCGCTGTACATCAGTTCAGGTACTCAGAACAAACATACAATGGCACACAAACATAACAGCACATACATAAACAGTTCACAGCACCCCCTCAGAGGGCTCAAACGCTAAACGCTCTTTCTATAACCTCCTTCACATGCCCCGTGATATTGGTAATATTGGAGGATACATCTGGTACAAATGTACAACATTCCTGCCCTATCATAGCACAGGTACCCCCTTTCTCGGCTAGCAGGAAATCTAGGGCCATACGATTCTGGAGAGCGACAAGACGCAGGGCCATCATTTCAGTTGTTAGCTGGCCTATTTGTTCCTGAGTCTCGTACAGTCCATCAGCAGTACAATTTGCTAATTGTCCCAGGGCACTAGCTAAGTTTCTAATTTCAGTTCCCGCCCGAGCGGTTCCCCATCTCGGGAATATTATCCACCAAAAATCTCTCAAACTCCGATACAGCCCGTTTAGAGCGCCACTCTGGGTGTTGTAGAGGATGATTTATAATTCGTAAATGTGGGATTACAAAAGCTAGATACAGCACCCTGTCCAGGTCTCATAAGATCCCTGATCATACCGTGGCGAAAGTCCTGGTAACCAGACATATGCCCAGCTCCCACATATTAAGTAAATCCCATTAAGAGGTCTTGGGGGAACTGCAGTACTGATATGGGTGCATGTGCTGAATCCCACAGACAGACCAACTTTATTTGGTCTAGATCCCATTCTACAGAAACAGGTTGTATTTATTGGTGTTTCTGGAGAGTTATGAGGAGAATTAACTTGTATCCGGGGCCAATTCTCCTGTGTTTGATTAAGATAGGGTCTCAAGGACCACCCATTAAAACATTGACATCCACAGTCATCTGATTGGTTGTCATAATCCGTACACCAATTATTGGGGCCAGGGCTCTGTGAGTGATTCAAAAAGAACCGGGCAGACCTGACTTCACTCGGAGTGAAGGGGACCGGGTAAAGAGGCATCATGCTTTTTCCATGTGTTGAAACCTGGGGCGCACACCCAACAGGCAGACCGTTCCACCTGTGTAGCATATGTCTGACATAAAGAGAGAAAACGATTGGTTCGCCGGAGATCCGAGGTTCGTACTTCTATCTGACTACCGAGGGTCAATATAATCCACAATCCCATCTTAGCCTCATGTTGTCCCGTGGTTTCTGGGCGTCTCGGACCTGAGAATGCTAGACTGATAAAGATTGGGTTAATAATTTCATATATTCAATTAAACGCTCATCCAGGTCGTACAGTTCATGGAGGTTGATGCACCCCTTTTCCACTGCCCCCCAAGGGGTTCGGAGTGGTTTCCCGTATAATACCTCAGCTGGGGTTAAACCTGTAGTAGAGTGTGGGGTTATACGCATAGAGAATAATGCCATCGGCAGGACTTGGACCCAATTTAATTTAGTCTCCTCTTGGAGTTTGACCAATTTATTTTTCAGTGTGCCATTTGCACGTTCCACTATACCTGCAGCCTGTGGATGGTGTACGCAGTGAAACTGCTGGCAGATATTCAACTGTTTGCACATTTCCTCATTAACTTTAGCCGTGAAATGGGGTCCATTGTCCGAGCTTAATGTACATGGTAATCCAAACCGTGGTACTATTTCCCTTAATAAAACTGCTGCCGTGGTGGTAGCTGTATTATTAGTCGTTGGCACCACTTCAATCCATCGGCTAAACACATCAACAATAACTAAACAATACTTATAACTATGTACACGTGGCAATAGACAATAGGTGCAGGAGTAGGCCATTCAGCCCTTCGAGCCATTCAATGCGATCATGGCTGATCACTCTCAATCAGTACCCCGTTCCTGCCTTCTCCCCATACCCCCTCACTCCACTATCCTTAAGAGCTCTATCCAGCTCTCTCTTGAAAGCATCCAACGAACTGGCCTCCGCTGCCTTCTGAGGCAGAGAATTCCACACCTTCACCACTCTCTGACTGAAAAAGTTCTTCCTCATCTCCGTTCTAAATGGCCTACCCCTTATTCTTAAACTGTGGCCCCTTGTTCTGGACTCCCCCAACATTGGGAACATGTTATCTGCCTCTAATGTGTCCAATCCCCTAATTATCTTATATGTTTCAATAAGATCCCCCCTCATCCTTCTAAATTCCAGTGTATACAAGCCTAATTGCTCCAGCCTTTCAACATACGACAGTCCCGCCATTCCGGGAATTAACCTAGTGAACCTACGCTGCACGCCCTCAATAGCAAGAATATCCTTCCTCAAATTTGGAGACCAAAACTGCACACAGTACTCCAGGTGCGGTCTCACCAGGGCCCGGTACAACTGTAGAAGGACCTCTTTGCTCCTATACTCAACTCCTCTTGTTATGAAGGCCAACATTCCATTGGCTTTCTTCACTGCCTGCTGTACCTGCATGCTTCCTTTCAGTGACTGATGCACTAGGACACCCAGATCTCGTTGAACATCCCCTCTTCCTAACTTGACACCATTCAGATAATAATCTGCCTTTCTATTCTTACTTCCAAAGTGAATAACCTCACACTTATCTACATTAAACTGCATCTGCCATGTATCCGCCCACTCACACAACCTGTCCAAGTCACCCTGCAGCCTTATTGCATCTTCCTCACAATTCACACTACCCCCCAGCTTAGTATCATCTGCAAATTTGCCAATGGTACTTTTAATCCCTTCATCTAAGTCATTAATGTATATCGTAAATAGCTGGCGTCCCAGCACCGAACCTTGCGGTATCCCACTGGTCACTGCCTGCCATTCCGAAAGGGACCCATTTATCCCCACTCTTTGCTTTCTGTCTATCAACCAATTTTCTATCCATGTCAGTACCCTACCCCCAATACCATGTGCTCTAATTTTGCCCACTAATCTCCTATGTGGGACCTTGTCGAAGGCTTTCTGAAAGTCGAGGTACACCACATCCACTGACTCTCCCCTGTCAATTTTCCTAGTTACATCCTCAAAAAATTCCAGTAGATTTGTCAAGCATGATTTCCCCTTCGTAAATCCATGCTGACTCGGAATGATCCTGTTACTGCTATCCAAATGCTCAGCAATTTCGTCTTTTATAATTGACTCCAGCATCTTCCCCACCACTGATGTCAGACTAACTGGTCTATAATTACCCGTTTTCTCTCTCCCTCCTTTCTTAAAAAGTGGGATAACATTTGCTATCCTCCAATCCACAGGAACTGATCCTGAATCTATAGAACATTGAAAAATGATCTCCAATGCTTCCACTATTTCTAGAGCCACATCCTTAAGTACCCTGGGATGCAGACCATCAGGCCCTGGGGATTTATCAGCCTTCAGTCCCATCATTCTACCCAAAACTTTTTTCCTGCCTAATGTGGATTTCCTTCAGTTCCTCCATCACCCTAGGTTCTCCGGCCCCTAGAACATTTGGGAGATTGTGTGTATCTTCCTCAGTGAAGACAGATCCAAAGTAACGGTTTAACTCGTCTGCCATTTCTTTGTTCCCCATAATAAATTCCCCTGCTTCTGTCTTCATGGGACCCACATTTGCCTTGACTATTTTTTTCCTCTTCACGTACCTAAAAAAACTTTTGCTATCCTCCTTTATATTATTGGCTAGTTTACCCTCGTACCTCATCTTTTCTCCCCGTATTGCCTTTTTAGTTAACTTTTGTTCCTCTTTAAAAGAGTCCCAATCCTCTGTCTTCCCACTCTTCTTTGCTTTGTTATACTTCCTCTCCTTAATTTTTATGCTGTCCTTGACTTCCCTTGTCAGCCACAGGTGTCTCTTACTCCCCTTAGAGTCTTTCCGCCTCTTTGGGATAAATTGATCCTGCAACCTCTGCATTATTCCCAGGAATACCTGCCATTGCTGTTCTACCGTCTTCCCTGCTAGGGTCCCCTTCCAGTCAATTTTGGCCAGCTCCTGCCTCATGCCTCTGTAATTCCCTTTGCTATACTGTAATACTGACACTTCTGATTTTCCCTTCTGCCTTTCCATTTGCAGAGTAAAACTTATCATGTTGTGATCACTGCCTCCTAATGGCTCTTTTACCTCTAGTCCCCTTATCAGATCAGGATCATTGCACAACACTAAATCCAGAATTGCCTTCTCCCTGGTAGGCTCCAGTACAAGCTGTTCTAAGAATCCATCTCGAAGGCACTCTACAAACTCTCTTTCCTGATTCAATAAAATCAATTTGTAAACCCCAATATATTTTGGGGTGATACCATGTAGCATTTATTACATCCAACATTCCCCTCTTACCAGCATAGGTAAGAGAGTGCACATAATGCAACAAAACAGGTAAAAGCGCGTTAGGGACACAAACTTTGCCAGAGGCAGTAACACAAAGCGAGTCAGATTCGCGAGGGGAACACCCATCCTGGCTCCACTGGTGTCTCTCAGCCTCGGGGGCGTCCCCCTGAAGCTGGCAGAGGTCCGAAACACTGGGCATAGCGGTAGTTGCAGAAAAATGTTGTTGTTCATCTGAAGAAACTAAAATGGTAGGGGTCAGGGCCTCTGTGCGTGCCAATGTGTCAGCCAACGTATTCCCGAAAGAAATGGGATCCTTGACAGATGTATGCGAATTTCATTTAATGACAGCCAAGGTTTTCGGGAGTGTTAAACTCGCTAGTAGATTTCGGACAAACAGGGCATTTTTAATAGGAGGCCTGCTGCAGTCAAAAAGCCCCTGTGCTGCCACAGGGCACCAAAATCATGTGCAACCCCAAAAGCATATCGTGAGTCGGTGTAAATATTAGCACGTTGGTCAACGCTAAGGTGGCAGGCCCGCGTGAGGGCAAATAATTCAGCCTGCTGGGCAGCATGAGGTGTACTGAAAAAGGCGAGGGTAGGCAGTATCCTCAATCTCTAGCGACGATTGTGCGGATTCTTGTTCATGGCGCAACTTAACCCTTTCACCAACGGTTGTCTGGGACCGATCCATATTCCCTGATGCTGCCTCATAATTGGGGGGGTAGTCCGGAATATCCTGGCGGGTTGGTAGAACCGGAACTGGCACCACCGCAGCCGGTGGCTCTGCCTGTGGGGCTGTGGGGATCGGACACGTCCAGGGTTCTTCGTCACTCTCGGACACCTGATTACCTAATAAAGCCGCTATAGACTCCAGTGGTTCGGATTCTGACTTTTGTTGTTGTTGGGCGGGATATATCCCTTTGGTACCGGGTTTAAATTCATCTCGAGCTCGGGTAGCACAGTCAAGTCTTAGATCATACACCTTACATTCCGCTTGCAAAATATCGCATGTTTTCGGTATTCCCAACCTATCACACACTGATATCCCTCTACTACTTGCATTTTCCCTCCAACTTCGCTCCCTCGACGCCTGATGGCGCTTCTGCACCCCCTCTCTCCATTCTTTAATCCTCTTTGAGAGTCTCTACATTCCATTTACCTCCCACTGGCTAGGCCACGTTTCCCAATCTTTTCATTAACGAAGCAAATAAATAAATAACACACGTGTTGTACCGGGGCACCGCCATCACTCTTATCCAAAGACTGTCCCATATGTCTGATTGCCAATTATCCGAAATTATGTTACCAATAAATACTACCAATAAATATTACCAAACGATCAATTTCATCCAGACCAAGACAATGACAACAAGAGTGACCGCCCCTTACCTTCCAAATCCGAAACCTTATCCTTGTCCTTGTCCTTATCCTTATCCTTTTCCTTATCGGTTCGTCTGTGAATCTCAGTTGAACACGAGATCAACCCCAAACGAGGGACTTCAGTGTCTGAAAGACGTCAACGTTCGGGGTCTCGAACAATGGTCGAGAAGTGCACTGTCCCCTTCGGACGTGTTTCAGTCACCGCTGCCTCTTAGTCGTTCGTGGTTGACGGTGCCAAAGAGATCCTGCCGACTACGCCAAATGTTGTAGTCCGTGGCCTATTAGAAAAAACAGGCAGACAACCAAATTCGTTTAACCTCTTTATTCTACTCACCCAGGTGGGAGAGAGTCTAGAAACCGAAGCGTTTAGAAATGCTTAGGAAGCCAGTGTAGTCTCTCTCTCTCCGAATGCTAAAAATTACACACATTTTATACCCGTAATACATGTGCCAGTACATTTCCGTTGCTACCTTAAATGGCAAGTTTTACAATGTCCTATAAATCTTTATGTGCCCTTTAGGACCCCCATGTCCTCCGTGTCCTGTGTGACCTACATGTCCTCGGTATTCCCAGGACCAAAGAGCAGTCTTTATGGCCAAATGTTCCCCTTAACAATGAAAGGATGGTTAACCTTCAAAGCCTTAATGCCAGTTGCCCATATCAAAGGATACACTTAGCCATAAACCGCGCTTCCATGCTGACAACAGGATGTCCTGGCAACATAATCGAGCTGGAGCTTTCACACCCCTTTTACACCCCTGCAATAAAACCCACATGGCTACATTCGTAATGTGAGCCCTTACACTCCCTGTCCCGCTGAGTTACTCTAGCATTTTGTGTCTACCTTTGATTGGTCTATCTTTAAGTAATGCTAAGATGCAAAGATTAATGTTATTTTGAACTGAAGGGAAATTGAAGATTTGATCTCCCACCAAGCTCATCTGCTGGGAAGCATCACAGAGTCAGAGAGCTTTGTAGCACAGCAACAGGCCCTTTGACTCGACTCGACCATGCCAACCACGTTGCCCAACGAAGCTAGCCCCACTTGCCTGAGTCTGGCTCATATCCTTCCAAGTCTTTCTTATCCACGTATCTACCCAATTCTCTGTGAACTGTTGTAATTGTACCTGCCTCGACCACTTCCTCTGTCAGATCGTTCCACATCTACACTACCCACTGACTGAAAAACCTGCTCCTCAGGTCCTTTTTATTGTTTCCACTCTCACCTTAAACTGATGCGCTCGAGGTTTGGACTCTCCGACCTTGGGTAAAGTATTGCGGCTAATCACCTTGTCTGTGCATCTTATACACATCTATAATGTCACTCTGACAGGCCCCCAAGAAAAAATGTCCCAGTCTGAATAGTCTCTTTCAGGAATGAGTATATGAATCTATGATGAGCGTTTGTCGGCATTGGGCCTGTACTCGCTGTTGCTTAGAGGAATGAGGGGGGGATCTCATACAGAATAGTGAAAGGTTTGGATAGAATGGACGTGGAGAGGATGTTTCAATTAGTGAGCGAGTCTAGGACTATATATTTATTTACAAAAATGCTGGAGTAAATCAGCAGGTCAGGCAGCATCTCAGGAGAGAAGGAAAGGGTGTCGTTTCGGGTGGGACAAAGGAAGGATGTAGGTGGAGACAGGAAGACAGGGAGAACTGGGAAGGGGAGTGGAAGAGAGGGACAGAGGAACTATCTAAAGACAATAGACAATAGGTGCAGGAGGAGGCCATTCGGCCCTTCGAGCCAGCACCGCAATTCAATGTGATCATGGCTGATCATTCTCAATCAGTACCCCGTTCCTGCCTTCTCCCCATACCCCCTGACTCAGCTATCCTTTAGAGCTCTATCCAGCTCTCTCTTGAATGCATTCAGAATATTGGCCTCCACTGCCTTCTGAGGCAGAGAATTCCACAGATTCACAACTCTCTGACTGAAAAAGTTTTTCCTCATCTCAGTTCTAAATGGCTTATTCTTAAACTGTGTTCTGGACTCCCCCAACATTGGGAACATGTTTCCTGCCTCTAACGTGTCCAACCCCTTAATAATCTTATACGTTTCGATAAGATCTCCTCTCATCCTTCTAAATTCCAGTGTATACAAGCCTAGTCGCTCCAGTCTTTCAACATATGAAAGTCCCGCCATTCCGGGAATTAACCTAGTAAACCTACGCTGCACGCCCTCAATAGCAAAAATATCCTTCCTCAAATTTGGAGACCAAAGCTGCACACAGTATTCCAGGTGCGGTCTCACTAGGGCCCTGTACTACTGCAGAAGGACCTCTTTGCTCCTATACTCAACTCCTCTTGTTATGAAGGCCAACATTCCATTGGCTTTCTTCACTGCCTGCTGTACCTGCATGCTTCCTTTCAGTGACTGATGCACTACGACACCCAGATCTCGTTGTACGTCCCCTGTTCCTAACTTGACACCATTCAGATAATACTCTGCCTTCCTATTCTTACAACCAAAGTGGATAACCTCACACTTATCCACATTAAACTGCATCTGCCATTTCACACAACCTGTCCAAGTCACCCTGCAACCTCATAGCATCTTCCTCACAGTTCACACTACCACCCAGCTTTGTATCATCTGCAAATTTGCTAATGGTATTTTTAATCCCTTCATCCAAGTCATTAATGTATGTTGTAAATAGCTGCGGTTCCAGCACCGAGCCTTGCGGTACTCCACAAGTTACCTCCTGCCATTCTGAAAGGGACGCACTTATCCCCACTCTTTGCTTTCTGTCTGTCAACCAATTTTCTATCCATGTCAGTACCCTACCTCCAATACCATGTGCTCTAATTTTGCCCACTAATCTCCTATGTGGAACCTTGTCAAAGGCTTTCTGAAAGTCAAGGTACACCACATCCACCAGCTCTCCCCTGTCAATTTTCCTGGTTACATCCTCAAAGAATTCCAGAAGATTAGTCAAGCATGATTTCCCCTTCGTAAATCAATGCTGACTCGGAACAATCCTGTTACTAATATCCAAATGCTCCGCAATTTCGTCTTTTATAATTGACTGCAGCATCTTCCCCACCACTGATGTAAGACTAACTGGTCTATAATTTCCCGTTTTCTCTCTCCCTCCATTCTTAAAAAGTGGGACAACATTAGCTACCCTCCAATCCACAGGAACTGATCCTGAATCTATAGAACATTGGAAAATGATCACCAATGCGTCCACAATTTCTAGCACCACCTCCTTAAGTTCTCTGGGATGCAGACCATCAGGCCCTGGGGATTTATCAGCCTTCAGTCCCATCAGTCTACCCAACACCATTTCCTGCCTAATGTGGATTTCCTTCAGTTCCTCCGTCACCCTAGGATCTCTGCCCACTAGAACATCTGGGAGATTGCTTGTACCTTCCTTAGTGAAGACAGATCCAAAGTACCGGTTCAACTCGTCCGCCATTTCCTTGTTTCCCATAATAAATTCTCCCGCTTCTGTCTTCAAGGGACCCACATTTGCCTTGACTATTTTTTTCCTCTTTACATACCGAAAAAAGCTTTTACTATCCTTTATATTATTGGCTAGTTTACCCTCGTACCTCATCTTTTCTCCACGTATTGCCTTCTTAGTCATCTTCTGTTGCTCATTAAAAGAGTCCCAATCCTCTGGCTTCCCACTCTTCTTTGCTTTGTTGTACTTCTGCTCTTTTATTTTTATGCTGTCCTTGACGTCCCTTGTCAGCCATGGGTGTCCCTTACTCCCCTTGGAATCTTTCCTCCTCTTTGGGATAAATTGGATGGAGTAGAGGGGGGGAGGTGAAGGGACAGGTGTTGCATCTCCTGCGGTTGCAGGGGAATGTGCCCGGGGATGGGGTGATTTGGGCAGGAAGGGACGAAAGGTCAGAGCCTCAGAATTAAAGGATGTTCCGTTAGGAAGGTGATGACGGGAAATGCTTTTAATCAGAGGGTTGTGAATTTGTGGAATTAATTGCCACAGAAGGCTGTGGAGGCCAAGTCGGTGGATATTTTTAAGGCAGAGATAGCTGGATTCTTGATTAGTCTAGATGTCAGAGGTTATGGGGAGAATACAGGAGAATGGGGTTAGGAGGGAGAGTTAGATCAGCCATGATTGAATGGTGGAGTAGAATTGAAGGGCCGAATGGCCAAATTCTAATACTTTCACTGATGACATTACGACCTGATGATGGTCCAACTTCACCTGATAACCCAGACCTTCAGACCTGATGAAGTTGTTGTCAACCCTTTTGCACCCATTCCAATTGACTAACAAACCCACCCTTCCCTCTGTCTCACCCTCCACTCAAAAAACACAGGAGCAGGCCATCTGGCCCCTCGTGTCTGCCCTCTTTCACTGTGATCATGACACCCCACCACTCACCTCTACCTCCTCTTTAACAACCTCAAATTAATGCTAACATCAATATCAACCTGCTCCGATCTGCCTCCACATCTGAATAACCCGCTCCATTCCTCCATCCCCCACCGCAATCTCACAATCCTCCTCACTCTCAGCACTCGTCCTCCCCGTCCACCCTCCCCCACCTCACGAAATTCCCATCTCCATCCCCGGATAAAAAACTCCGGGAGAGATGTCTGTTGTCCACCCGCTGTGGTCGGGGTGAAACCCCGGGCAAGGTTTCAGTTGTCCGCCCGCCTGTGCCTGAGGCCGAGCGGCCTCCCCCCCGGTCCCGGGGCCGCGCTGCCCGAGTCTCCCCCCGACCCCCGGGGACTCTCTGATTCTCTGCTTCTCTCCCCAGTCTCCGTCACCCTGGATGTGGAAACAGCGGCTCCGCAGCTCGAGGTTTCTGAGGATCGGAAGAGGGTGAGACGGACCGAGACCCGGAGGAGTCTCCCTGACACCGGGAAGAGGTTTACAGACAGTGCGTGTGTGCTGGGATCGGAGGGATTCACATCGGGGAGACATTACTGGGAGGTGGAGGTGGCGGGGAGTGAGGGCTGGAGTCTGGGAATCGCCGCAGAGTCTGTGGAGAGGAAGGGACCGGTCATACTGACCCCGGAGACTGGAGTCTGGAGCATCGGGCGGTGGGGTGACGGGTTTGAAGCATTCACCTCCCCTCCATCCCGTCTCCCCGCCCGTCCCATCCCCGGGAGGGTGGGAGTTTATCTCAGTTACGAGTACGGGACAGTTTCATTTTACGACGCGGACACCAAGTCCCATCTCCACACCTTCACTGGGAATAAATTCACCGATAAACTTTATCCTTTCTTCGTGCCTTCTGGGGATGTAAACAAGTGGCTGAGAATCTGCTCCGGTTCCGCTCCGGGTGTGTAAAAGGGTCGGGTCCCGGGACCGACGTCAGGAGCGGGGCTCAGGGGCTGTGGGGCAGAAACCCGGTGGACAACAGGTCGGCGCTGAACGGCTCCCGTTTAATCCCCAAATTCCGCGTCGTAAAAACCCCAGTGAGCGCGGGAATAAAACCAGGGGGAATGTAAATGTGGGAAGAGAGAAATAAACAGCAAGTGGAATCAGAGCTGTCGATTCAACGAATTAACTGCGTCCGTCAAAGGAACAGAAACACTTTTTTTGTAATTCTGTGTCTTGTTGCTTTTATTTTCGTCTGGCTTTATGGTAATTCGCATATCACTGTACCTTAATTGGCACACGTGACAACAACAAAAAACCCTTTGAAACCTATATCTCTAAAACTTACTAAAGCTTACTTGGAGAATTTAATGCTTTTAAACTAGCTCTTGTTCAGACCTTATCTTTGTTTCTGATTATCGTGTAATGAGGATCTGTGATGAATGAATGAATGAATGAATGAATAAAACTTTACTTTAATTCAAAACTATACAGACGAGTGCATATTTGAACGAAATTCCGTTGCAACTGGCTTCAATGTAATACAAAATAATAAAAATGTATTAAAGAAAAATAAACAAATAAGTGACTCGCATATAAAATAATGCCGGTGGACCATTGTGAATTCAAGAGTCTGATGGCTCGGGGGGAAGAAGCTATTGCAGAACCTGGCTGTTCTGCTCCGTATGCTGCAGTACCTTTGACCAGAGGGCAGCAGGGTGAACAGTCCGTGATGGAGATGGGTGGGGTCTTTAACAATGTTGTTGGCCTTGGACAAGCAGCGTTTTTGTGCAATGTCCTGGATGGAAGGAAGTCAAGACCCGATGATTTTCTCAGCCGTCCTCACCACTCTCTGCACGGACTTCCAGTCTGAGGCTTTGCAGTCCCCAGACCAGACAGAGATGCAGTTGGTCAGTATGCTCTCTATGGTGCCCCTGTAGAACGTGGTGAGGATGGGATGGGGGAGGTGTGCTCTTCTCATCCGGGGTAGAAAGTGCAAACGCTGCTGGGCTCTCTTGACTAGAGCTGCAGTGTTTAGGGACCAGGTCAGGCTGTCTGTGATCTGCACCCCCAGGAACTTAGTGCTACTGACTACCTCCACCGCGGTGTCCCTGATGTGGAGTGGTGTGTGCCTGCACTGTTTTCTCCTGAAGTCAACGATGATCTCCTTTGTTTTTGCGACATTCAGGACCAGATTACTCATGTTGCACCAGTCCACCAGTTGTTTCACCTCCTCCCTGTAAGCCAGTTCATTGTCGTCCCGGATAAGGTCCAGCACTGTTGTATCATCCGCAAACTTCATGATGTGGTTTGTACTGAACCTGGCACAACAGTCGTGGGTCATTGGGGTAAACAGCAGTGGACTCAGGACACAGCCCTGAGGGGACCCGGTGCTCAGAGAGATGATGATGGAGATGTTGTTTCCAAGCCGCACAGACTGGGGTCTGTCAGTGAGGAAGTCCAGTAGCCAGTTACACAAGGGGGTGCTAAGGCCCAGTGGACCCAATTTGTTAACCAAGTGCTGAGGGATGATCGTGTTGAATGCTGAACTGAAGCCCAAGAACAGCATTCACACATATGTGTTCTTCTCCTCCAGATGTGCCAGGCTCAGGTGGTGTGCAGAGGATATGGAGTCCTCTGTGGAGCAGTTTGGCCGGTAAGTGTGGAGGGGGGAGTCTGGAGATGATATGGTCCTTGACCAGCCTCTCGAAGCACTTCATCATTATGGGAGTGAGTGCTACAGGGCGGTAATCGTTGAGACAAGTGATGGTGGATTTTGTTTGGCACTGGTATGATGGTAGCAGTCTTGAAGCACGATGGGACAATAGCGTGGTTCAGCGAGGTGTTGAAGATGTGAGTGAGGACATGTGCCAGCTGATCAGCACATTCCCTGAGCACCCGGCCTGGTATGTTATCAGGGCCTGCTGCCTTCCGTGCGCTGACTCTTCTTAGGGTCCTCCGGACATCTGCTGTGTCGAGACTGAGTGCCTTGTCATCATGGCGAGGAATAGCTTTCCTCGCAGGTGTGTTGTTGAGTGATTCAAACCGTCCAAAATATTTATTGAGTTCATTGAGAAAGTTTGTGCTGCCTTCACAGGGCGGTGGAGCAGTCTTATAGCCTGTGGTGGTTTGGATTCCCTGCCACATGGGCCTGGTGTTCATGGGGTCATGAAAGAGACTCTGGGTTTCCTGACCATGGGCACGCTTTGCTCGCCTGATGACTCGGTTCAGGCTGGCTCTTGCTGATCTGAGTGCCACCATGTCGCCGGATTTAAATGCCGCATTTCCTGCTCTCAGCATTGCACGTGCCTCGCTGGTCATCCAGGGCTTCTGGTTGGCCCGTATAGTGATGATCCCGGTGACACAGACATCCTCTATGCACTTGTCCATGTACGCAGACACACACGCAGCGTACTCCTCCAGGCTGGTGTGTTGATTGTCAGTCGCAGCCTTCTTGAACATGTCCCAGTCAGTGCACTCAAAGCAGTCCTTAAATGCTGACATAGCTCCCTCTGGCCAGACCCTAACCTGCTTCACAGTGGGGTTTTCTCTGGTGAGCAGGGGCCTGTATGCAGGAATTAGCATCACAGAGAGATGGTCTGAAGAGCCAAGGTGGGGGCGGGGGACTGCCTTGAATGCCTTCTTGATGTTTGTATAGGCTAGGCCTAGTGTGTTCACTCCCCTGGTTGCAAAGTCCACATGCTGGTGGTAATGAGGGAGAATTGTCTTCATGTTGGCCTGGTTAAAGTCCCCAGCAACAATAAAAATACCGTCGGGAGGTGTAGTTTGCAGGTCACTGATGGAGCGATAAAGGACATTCAGGGCCTCCTTAGTGTTTGCACTGGGGGGATGTACACGGCTGTGATGGTTATGATAGTAAATTCCCTGGGCAGATAGAAGGGTCTACGTTTTATTGTCAAAAACTCAATGACTTGAGACCACTGTGGCATTATTACACCAGCTGTTATTAGTGTAAATGCACACACCACCGCCCCGGGATTTACCACTGAGATCGCAGCTCCTGTCCGACCGGAATGTTGTTCGCCCTCCACGCTGATAGCGACGTTGGGAACGGAGGAGTTTAACCACGTCTCTGTCAAGATCAGGGCGCAGCAGTCTCTCATCTCCCGTTTGGTTATTAAACCCAACTTCAGATAGTCCAGTTTATTCTCCAAGGGGCGGACGTGAGCGAGCAGAATAGATGGAAGGGGCGTTCTGCAGGGGGGTTCTCCTTTAGCTTCGCTGTTAGCCCTCCCCGAGTGCCGCACTTCTGCCTCATGTCGCACCGCCTCCGTCTCCTCCGACAGCGGCTCGAGCTGGGAGGAGACTCGGCAGCTTTGTCGGCCACCGGTACCAGCTGACGTAGCAGTCCCAGGCTCCGTAGAGTGGCCAGAGTGGCCGGATCCACGGTTGCTGAACTGCTGGATGGACGGAATTCTAGCACAAGCTGACAATCATATACTAGTTGTACTTTGGTACACTGAACATTTACTCCTGAAATCTCTGGTCTAAGTGAGTTATTTACTGCTAAATCAGGATGCTGTCTGCCAGCCTGATTCTCTCCTCACTGAAACCTCAATCATCCCCTCTGACATCTTCAGACTTCAAAAAGAGCTTGTCACCGACTGCTTGCTGAAGATAGACACAAAAGGCTGGAGTAACTCAGCGGGAAAGGCAGCATCTCTGGAGAGAAGGAATGGGTGACGTTTCGGGTCGAGACCCTTCAGACTCAATCTTCGGTTGAAACCAGCATCTGCAGTTCCTTCCTACACATACCGACTGATTACTGTTCACTTCAGCTTTGATGGCAACCGGTATTATGGAAGCAAGACCCCATGGCGCTGATGGCGGCGGCAACCCGAGACCCGCTGTTGCCGCGGCTCCTCATCCCCGTCCTCCACCCTCTCCTCCTCATCCCCCTCCCTCTCCGCCGGGCCTGCAGCGGCGGCCCCGACCCCGCCCCCGCCCGGCAGCGGCTCCACAAGGAGCGGCGGCGGCTGCGGAGAGAAGCGGCCATGGAGGCCCGGAGTGGCGGAGGAGAGAGAAATGGAGGGGTGAGGTAGAGGAGGAGAGAGAAATGGAGGGGTGAGGGAGAGGAAGAGGCGAGGGAGAGGAAGAGGCGAGGGAGAGGAGGGGTGACGGGAAGGAGGGGGATGAGGGAGAGGTGGAGAAGAAGAGGGGGAGGAGGTGGAGGTGCAGGGAGAGGAAGAGAATGAGAGGGAGTGGAGCTAACATTACTCCAGCACATAGCCCAGTCCAGTTAAGTGGAAGTGTATTTCTGGGGCTGCCTCCGCACATCCAAAATCTGTCCGCTTTGGCTACATCTGCCATCAAGATAGCCCTACAATTTGGCCGTAAAGTATCACCAACCTTCAGTGGCCAGTCTCGGGCTGACTGATGCGGATCTTGCTGATTGCATCTCCAGATCCTGGTACATTTACCTGGGAATTTCCCTACTGGATGCATGCCATTCACTGCATAATAGCACTCATATTGCTCCGTACTTTTGATCTTAATCCCTTGTGGTGGCTTGGGGTAGGGTTTTCTTACCTGTGTGAAATTCCATAATGCACAGTGCTCTGCTGAGAGCGTTACTTGTGTTGATCCTGCTGCATTTAGACACTGTATTGGGCAGTAAGACATAACTGACCAGTGTTTTATGTCTTGCAAAAATTCTGTACAATGCGTATAGTTATGAGGATCTGGTATAGCCAGAAATGGTTCCCTGGCTTTGGCACATATGACGCATTGTGAAAGCTTCATAGTTTGTGCCGTGTATTGCGCCCACTTATACCAATCATTAGTGGCCGCCATGAGCCACGTAACCGAGTCATAGCCATACCTATTCCTAATGTCCCTTCGATCCCGCACCTGCTCCCCTAACCCTAGCAGGGCAACGTTAGGACCTGCCTGGTTCAGCCAAGTCCAAACCTGCACAGTCGATGACTTCCAGGTCTGAGTTGGAAGGGGCAATAGTGGCCTCCCCCCTGTCGCCTCCGCCCATATTGTCGCGAGGAGGACCGGCGCCCACGACCTCATCTTCAACAACCTCAGAATCACTAATGTCTCTCAAGACTTCCTTTATGAGCTGGGCAACGCTTGGTCCTTCCCCTGCGTTTTCGTTCTCACGCTCGCTTACCTCTTCTCCTGCATTTTCGTTCTCTCGTTCGCTTACCTCGAGGTTATTCACAGGTTGTGCCTGTGGGACAGTCCTTGTACAATGATTGAGGTGGTACCATGTAGACCGGCCTTCTACCTGGACAGTAGTCGGTGAGGCTTTAGTTACCATGAACGGGCCTTCCCTTCTTGGCTCATTCCACCTTCGTCGAAAGGCTCGCACATAGACCTGATCTCCGGGTTTAATAAGTCCTTCTTCCTAGTCCGCCTCTGGTTCTCTTTGCTTTTCCTGTGTATAAATAGACTTGTGTATCATAGTTAACTGTTGCATGTACTGTTGCCTGACACCCTGCCACATGCTTCTGGTGTCCGTGGTGTTGAAGTGGTCTTCCACCCGTTGCCTGTGGGTGTCTTTGGCCCTTTTAATACATTTGTTCAGGTTTGATCTGGCAACACTGTATGCTGAAATGTCACCGGATTTAAAGGCATTGTTGCGTGCTTCAGCAGGTTCTGTACCTCCTTGTTCATCCAGGGTTTCCGGTTTGGGAACATCTTTATCTCCTTGTCCTCCGTGACATTCTCCACACAGCAGTTGATGTAGGAGAGCACAGTGGATGCCTATTCCTCCAAGTCTACCTCTGAACCGTAGGTGGCCTGTTGTGCAAACAGGTCCCAGTCGGTGCGATCAAAGCAGTCCTGGAGTTGTAGGGTGGCATCCTCGGGCCATATTTTGACCGTCTTTATTGTGGGTTTGGTCTTGCGGATGAGGGGTTTGTATGCGGGCAGTAGAAACAGTGAGAGGTGATCGGATTGTCCCAGGGGTGGGCAGGGGAGAGCTCTGTTGGCGTCCTTTACGTTGGTGTACACCTTATCCAGTTTGTTTGAGCCCCTGGTAGGGCACTGCACATGCTGATGGAATTTGTGGAGCGTGGCTCGTAGGTCGACCTGATTGAAGTCCCCTGCAACAATGAAGGCACCGTTGGGGTGGGCATCCTGCTTCTTGCTGATGGCCGAGTGCAGCTGTGCTAGCGCTAGGTTAGCATTAGCCTGTGGGGGAATGTATACGGCCATGATGATGACCACCGTAAACTCCCGCGGCAGATAGAATGGCCTACATTTGAGCAGTAGGTACTCCAGGTCTGGGGAACAGTAGCTCTCCACGAGGTCTTTTTGACGTCACAAATCCACTTTGTTAACTTATCTATTTTCTACTTACCCCACTGCGCAGCCTTCTTGAGCAATCCTCCGGGTCTCTTTTTAGAATATTTTAGCCAGATTCTTTGGATCGGAGAGGCCCTTTTAACCGCTTAGACGCTTCTGTGTCACCAGCGGCCCCCCGTTTCAACAGGTTAAAAATCCAAATGAAGCGGAAAACCGCCTACCTTTTAGCGGCTGGCCACCCTTGTCCTGTTGTTCCGGGGAGCCCCCGTGGGGCTAGGAAGCGCCCTTGGCTGGTCGTCCTTTATCGAACGGGCCTCTTTCCGATCCTGCCGACTACGCCAATTTTGTCGTGGTTACCGGTGTTCAAAAATGAAGCAGATGACACGGAGAATTCTTCAAGAAGTTAAAAGCCTTTATTTGCAAACAACGGCTGGAACAATCAGGATGTCAACCATCTGACTGCCCACTTAGTACACCGGGCAGTCTATTTTTATAGGATTATTCTAAACCTTATCTTCTTTACATTACCTCATACCCACACTCCTTTCTTCAGTCCTTCATTTCTTTGTAGTCACACGTCTGTCCCGCCACCATTAAATCCCATTTCGTAATATATCCTTATCTCAATGCTCACATCCCTTCATATTTCGCCTCCCTTATTTCCTGCTAGTCCATCCCTCACGTCCATCCATCACCCCAAGGCCTATGTCTTTCCTTATCTCTTCTCTTGCCACCATTAAATCCGACTCATTGATGAATGTCTGCATCTCTTCACATTCTGCCACCCTTATCATCTAGGCTAAAGCAAAGGTAAAGGCTAAAGCAAAGGAGTGTTATGTTACAGACACGTGTCAAGGGCAAGGAATGTCTAGAGCGCCTTAATTAGTTACAGAGAGTGGCCTAATGCCTAAGTAGTTACAAACCTTAAACAACAATGTATAAAATAATACCGTAACAATTTCTAATGTATAAAATAATATCATGTATAAAATAATATCGAATTATCTCCCATAATTCCTTCCACGTCCAAACGACACGCCGGTTGGAGAGTCAATCGGCGATTGTAAATCATCCCTGTGAAAGTAGGTGGTGGGCAAATCAATCGGAATTAAAGGGGACGTGAAAGGGAATGGGCGGCAGGGAATTGGATGAGGGGAATGGGATTGATGGGATAATGACATTTCCGAAGCATTTGTACAAGCAATTGAATTCTCGTGATAATCAGCTATCTATTCAATGGAAGTAAATGGGATTGGTGAGGATCTGTACAGTGGCCAGTATGGATATAGTGGGCAGAATGGTCTATTCCTGCGCCCTATGACCAGATATTGATTGGCCCAATAATATTTTCCATACCGTGAGGAAACACAATACAGTGACATATTGATCTTCACCTTTCATTTCACAGGAACAGTCACACAACCTTCAGTCACAGATCACATCCCAGTTTGTTGAACTGCACCAGATTCTCACTGAGAAAGAGCAGCGTGTACTGACAGATATCCAGGAGGAAGAGAAGAAGATTCTGAATACAATGGAGAAACATCTCCAAGTGATTCAAGAGAATTTAAATTCCATTGAGAACGAAGTCAAAAGCTTACAGGAACAGCTGGATCTAAAAGACAACGTGTCATTTTTGAAGGTGAGGGTTTTTGGCGAGGTGAAAGTGCACGGTCACACAATGGTGGGTGACATTTGTGAAATAAACGCCACATTTACCAGTGATTCAGAACTGGACCAATGTTCCCCGTGTCCCAGCAATGTGCTGCTGTTGTTCCAAAACTAAAGGGCTTCCCTCATAATGTATGGGAGCTCAGCACTGCCTGCAAACTCCTTGGGAAAGAGCTGCTGTGATCTTACCAATGAGAGTTGGGAAAGGGGAATTATCAGATGCTTGTAGCAATCTATGTGAAGTTCCCACTGTCCTGACGAGAAAAGTCCATCTCAGTTAATTGCGATTTGTGTTTTATTTCTTGCAGGAGGAAGCTGGCCGCAAGATGAGGTAGGACATGGTCTGGACTGAATGTTCTTGTAGAACAGCTCAAAAACATGCTGATGCTCAATTTATAACCTGTCATTAAATATTCGCAGGGTTCATGGTGAAGCCAAATCACTGTCGGTTGCAGATGGTGCCTTGCCGATGGAAAGATTCGATAACCCTTTTTTGCTCAACACCGTATTTAGAGAAACAACTGACGTCATCAAGCAAGGTAAATCTTAATCCCTTTCCATTGTTGTTGTTTGATATCTTTACGTCATACTTGGATGCAAAGGTTGGTGTAATGAATGGATTGAAGGGAAATCAGATTCATCTAAGCTGGGAAGCATCACAGTCAGAGAGCAATGCAGCACAGAAACAGGCCCTTTCACTGCACACGCCCATGCCGACCAAGTTGCCCAATCAAGCTAGCCCCACTTGCCTGCGTCTGCCCCATATCCTTCCAAGTCATTTCAATCCACCTACCTGCCGAAGTATCTCTTAAATATCGTAATTGTACCTGTTTTGAACACTTCCTCTGGCAGCTCACTCCATACAGGAATGACCAACTGCTGGAAAAAGCTGCTCTTCAAGTTTCTTCAAGTTAGTGTTTCCCCTCTCACCTGAAACCGATGTCCTCCAGTATTAGATAGGAAAAATACTGTGGGTATTCACCTTATCTGTGCACCTTATATAGATCGTATCCACGCCTATAAAGTCAGCCTGATAGGCTCCAAAGACAAATGTCCCCACCTGCGCAAACTCTCCTGATAAACAAACCTTCCAGACCCGATAGTCCTCGTAAATCTTCTTGCACCCTCTCCAGTTTGCCAACAACCTCATTGTCTCAACGCTGTCTTTAATATCCTGACTTTTGAAAGAATGAGCAACAAACACATTCTTCACCTCCCTGCCTGTCACCGTTGCATCTTCCATGGCACTGTGTACCTGCACCCCGACATCTCTCCGTTCTATAAAGCTCCCCGTTTACTGTGTATGTCCTGCCTTGGTTTGTCTCAGCAAAGTGCATCGCCTCACCTTCACATAGACATAGAAACATAGAAACATAGAAAATAGGTGCAGGAGTAGGCCATTCGGCCCTTCGAGCCTACACCGCCATTCAATATGATCATGGCTGATCATCCAGCTCAGTATCCCATACCTGCCTTCTCTCCATACCCCCTGATCCCTTTAGCAAAAAGGGCCACATCTAACTCCCTCTTAAATACAGCCAATGAACTGGCCTCAACTACCTTCTGTGGCAGAGAATTCCAGACTCACCACTCTGTGTGAAGAAATGTTTTCTCATCTCGGTCCTCAAAGACTTCCCCCTTATCCTTAAGCTGTGACCCCTGGTTCTGGACTCCCCCAACATCGGGATCAATCTTCCCGCATCTAGGCTCTCCAACCCCTTAAGAATTTTATATGTTTCTATAAGATCCCCCCTCAGTCTTCTAAATTCCAGCGAGTACAAGCCCAGTCTATCCAGTCTTTCTTCATATGAAAGTCCCGCCATCCCAGGGATCAATCTGGTGAACCTTCTCTGTACTCCCTCGAAGGCAAGAACGTCTTTCCTCAGATTAGGAGACCAAATCTGCACACAATACTCCAGGTGCGGTCTCACCAAGGCCCTGTACAACTGCAGTAGAACCTCCCTGCTCCTAAACTCAAATCCTCTTGCTATGAATGCCAACATACCATTCGCTTTCTTCACCGCCTGCTACACCTGCACGCTTGCTTTCAATGACTGGTGCACCATGACACCCAGGTCACGTTGCATCTCCCCTTCTCCTAATAAATCCCACCTGCCGTTCCTGAGCCCATTGGCCCAGTTCACAGGGATCCCATTTACTCTCAGGTAACCTTCTTCACTCTCCACAATGTCACCAATTTTAGTTCCATCTGCAAACTGACTAACCGTGCAACTTACATACACACCCAATCATGTATATAAATAAGGAACAACAGTGGGCTCTGTCTCCAGTCTGAAAAACAACCCTCTACCAACATCCTCTGTCTGTGACCTTCAGGTAATGTTGTATTCCATCGACTAGTTCACCCCGGATTCCATGAGATCCAACCTTCCAGAATGGCCTCCCATACGGTGTGTAGAAGTTGCATCTCCCAGAGGGCAGTGAATATCTGGCATGTTGTGCTCGGGGTGGTGGTAAAAAGCTAAGTTGTTGGATATGTGCAACTTGGCTACAAATAAATGTTTGATAGATCGAAAATTTAAGATTATGGGGAACTCACACAGAAGAGGAATTGGTGCCAGCTTAGATCAGCCATGATCACATTGAATGGAGGGGCAAGCCTGAGGAGCGGATCCTAATCCTGCTCCTGTTTTCTTGTGTCCCTATGCTCCTGCGTACCGATAAATTGAAAGACTTGACACAGAGGAAATGCAGCAAAGATTAACAATACTTGTGCCTGGGAGAATGATTTTGCTGTGTGGGGTGAGATTGAGCAGACTAGGCCTGTGTACTTGAGAGTTCAGGTGTATTAGAGGAGATCTCAGTGAATCACAGAGATCTTAGTGAGCTTAGTGGGCTGGATGCAGGGAGGATGGTTCCCCTGTCAGAGGGGTCTGGAGAGCGGGCACTCTCTCAGAATGTGGGCCGCACCGTGTAGGACAGAGATAAGGACACATTACTGCACGCAGAGACTGGGAACGACCCTGCACCGGTGGCTGTGGAGACTCAGTCATTTAGTGCTCTTGGAGCTGAGAGCCATGGTTGTACATTACAGAGTCTGGCCCTTCGGCCCATCGTGTCCATGACCATCTTTTCCCAGCTATACTAATCGATTTGTCCATATTACATCAGCATTCTTCTGCACCTCACCTATTTAAGTACCTCCAATATAGTCATTATATCTCACTCCACCCCTTGTTCTGTAGCATGTTCCAGATATCACCCACTCTCAGTGTAAATCTATGTGCTAAATCTCTCGTTTATTTGTTTGTTCCTGAACTACAGCCAAAAAGTTACATGATAGCGCAACAATTTTAGGCCCACCTTACTCACCATCGTCCCTTTGGTGCTAATGGAAGAAGTTTCAATGAAATCGGTGTTACATTTTTAAAGTTATTCACATATTAAAGTTTAAATCTATCTCCAAGGGAGGGAGGGATGGGGGGGGCGAAAGGGGGAGGAGGGAAAATAAAGGGGGTTGAGGGGGATGGAGTGGGGGGAGGGGAGGGAGGGGTAGAGGGGGGGGAGGAGTGGGTGCTGCAGCAGCGCAGGAGAGGTTTGGGCCCAACGGGTCCACTTGATCTAGTAAAACCTAAATCTCAGATATACTTTAAAATTCCTTCCTCTCAAAATAAACCTGCACTCTCGTGATTTGATTTCTCTGCATGCGAATAAGGTTTAGAAAATGACCCTGCATCCTGCTGCAGACTTTGACAACATTCCCCACTATCCACAATTTTTGCGTCCTCCACAAACTTACTAATCACACCTCCCACATTCACATCCAGGCCATGATCATATAACATAAACAGCAAAGGTTGCAGCGCCGATCTCTGCTGCACACCACCAGCCACAGACCTCCAAGCAGAAAAATCATCCTTCTACCGCTACCTTCTACCTCCAACCACCCAGCCAATTGTGGATCCATTTCACCAGCTGGCCTTGGATCCCACCTGCCCTCGCTTTCTGGACCAGCCTTACATGCGGAACATTGTCAAGTCACTCATTGAAGTTCATATGTTGGTTCACAATGAGATCAGTGTGTTAGTTGTACACACCCATCAAATCCACCCTTGAATCCGCTCTCTTTCAACGACCCCACAACCACAAGTCTCCACCCATTCTGTCCAACACCCGATCATTCAACTTCTGCTTCCTTCCATGGTCCAAGCCACCCCTCCCTCTCTCTCACCCTCCACTCAAAGAAACCGGGGCAGGTCATCTGGCCCCTCGTGTCTGCCCCCATTCACTGTGATCATGACGACCCCACCACACACCTCTACCTCCTCTTTAACAACCTCAAATTACCGCTAACCTCAATATCCTCCTGCTCCGATCTGCCTCCATATCTGAATAACCCACTCCATTCCCCCATCCCCACCGCAATCTCGCAATCCTCCTCACTCTCCGCACTCGTCCTCCCCGTCCACCCTCCCCCACCTCACGAAATTCCCCTCTCCATCCCTGGATGAAAAACTCCGGGAGAGATGTCTGTTGTCCACCCGATGTGGTCGTGGTGAAACCCCGGGCAAGGTTTCAGTTGTCCGCCCGCCTGTGCCTGAGGCCGAGCGGCCTCTCCCCCGGTCCCGGGGCCGCGCTGCCCGAGTCTCCCCCCGACCCCCGGGGAATCTCTGATTCTCTGCTTCTCCCCCCAGTCTCCGTCACCCTGGATGTGGAAACAGCGGCTCGGTGGCTCGAGGTGTCTGAGGATCGGAAGAGGGTGAGACTGACCCGGACCCGGAGGGGTCTCCCTGACACCGGGAAGAGGTTTACAGGCAGGGAGTGTGTGCTGGGATCGGAGGGATTCACATCGGGGAGACATTACTGGGAGGTGGAGGTGGCGGGGAGTCGGGGCTGGAGTCTGGGAGTCGCCGCAGAGTCTGTGGAGAGGAAGGGACCGGTCACACTGACCCCGGAGACTGGAGTCTGGAGCATCAGGCGGGGGTGGGGTGACGGGTTTGATGCACTCACCTCCCCTCCATCCCGTCTCCCCGCCCGTCCCATCCCCGGGAGGGTGGGAGTTTATCTCAGTTACGAGTCCGGGACAGTTTCATTTTACGACGCGGACACCAAGTCCCATCTCCACACCTTCACTGGGAATAAATTCACGGAGAAACTTTATCCTTTCTTCGAGACTTGGCATGGAAACAACTGGCTGAGAATCTGCTCCGGTTCCGCTCCGGGTGTGTAAAAGGGTCGGGTCCCGGGACCGGCGTCAGGAGCGGGGCTCAGGGGCTGTGGGGCAGAAACCCAGTGGACAACAGGTCGGCGTTGAACGGCTCCCATTTAATCCCCAAATTCCGCGTCGTAAAAACCCCAGTGAACGCGGAAATAAAACCAGGGGGAATGTAAATGTGGGAAGAGAGAAATAAACAGCAAGTGGATAAGAACTGTCGATCCGTTCATTTCAACGCGTCGAGACCCTTCTTCAGACCGAAGTCAGGGGAGAGGGAGATACCAGGATAAGGAAATGTAAGGTGTGAAAACGAGACAAAGGGGAAGGAGATAAAGGAAAATGCAGAATAGATCATTGTTAGCTAGGAGAAGGTAACAACAAAGCAAACAGAGATAAAATGTAATCGGAGACAGTGAAACTGGTCGGAGAACTGCGAAGGAGGGGGATGGAGAGAGAGTGAATGGCAGGGTTGCTTGATGTCAGAGAAGTCAATATTCATACCGCTGGGGTGTAAGCTGCCCAAATGAAATATGAGGCGCTGTTCCTCCAATTTGCGCGGGGCCTCACTCTGACAATGGAGGAGGCCCAGGGCAGAAAGGTCAGTGTGGGAATGGGAGGGGGAGTTAACATGTTTAGCAACCTGGAGATCAAGGAGCTTTAGGTGGACTGAGCGGAGGTGTTCAGCGAAACGATTGCCGAGCCTGCCTTTGGTCCCGTTGATATACAGGAGTCCATACCTGATAGAGGGGAAACAGTAGATGAGGTTGGAGGAGGTGCAAGTGAACCTCTGCCTCACCTGAAAAGACAGTCAGAGTCTTTGGACGCAGTCAGTGGGGGGAGGACAAGGGAGAGGTGTCGCGTCTCCTGCGGTTGCGGGGAGAAGTAGCTGGAGAGGGGGTGGTTTGGGTGGGAAGGGACGCGTTAACCAGGGAGATGCGGAGGGAGCAGTCTGTGGAAAGCGGAAAATGCTAAGGCGTGGAGATGGGAAGTTGTGGCCAGTGGTGGGATTCCATCTCCACCCATCGCAAGTGAGAGGCGGACACCAGCGAGAGGATTGTTTTGATAGGACAATAGACAATAGGTGCAGGAGTAGGCCATTCGGCCCTTCGAGCCAGCACCGCCATTCAATGTGACCATGGCTGATCATTCTCAATCAGTACCCCGTTCCCGCTTTCTCCCCATACCCCCTGACTCCGCTATCCTTAAGAGCTCTATCTAGATCTCTCTTGAATGTATTCAGAGTATTGGCCTCCATTGCCCTCTGAGGCAGAGAATTCCACAGATTCACAACTCTCTGACTGAAAAAGTTTTTCCTCATCTCTGTTCTAAATGGCCTACCCCTTATTCTCAAACTGTGGCCCCTGGTTCTGGACTCCCCCAACATTGGGAACATGTTTCTTGCCTCTAATGTGTCCAACCCCTTAATAATCTTATACGTTTCGATAAGATCCCCTCTCATCCTTCTAAATTCCAGTGTATACAAGCCTAGTCGCTCCAATCTTTCAACATATGACAGTCCCGCCATTCAGGGAATTAACCTAGTAAACCTGCGCTGCACTCCCTCAATAGCAATAGTCGGATTAATGCCAGAGATGAAAATACAAAAGGTGTGAGATAAGGATAGAAGGGGTGAGAATCGTGAAGTCAGAGAGAGGGATATCCGTGGAGGTTGTGGTGGAGGGGAGAAATAGATACGAGTCCAGGTGAGGTACAGGGAAAAGAAGGTGGGGGATGGGGGATCCAGAAGCTGATGGAGGAGGGGGTGGGAGAGGGAGGGACAAGGTGTGCGTGTGTGTGGGGGGGGGGGGGGGGTGGACTGAGGGGAGCGCAATGTTAGTTTAAAAAATCAGAGAATTCTACATTCATACCGTCAGTTTGTAAGCTACTCCGCTTAATGGCATCAGATATTTCTCTGAACATTGTGCTAAAAACATAGAGGGGTGATAGAACGTTTCAAAGCCCGGGCAGAATCTGTCTCTGACAACGATTCGGTGTCAACACTCGCACTGCAAATAGTAAACACATGGTTATAATTTGAGCATTTATTTTTTATTATATTACACATCCACTCAGAGTTTCAGCTCTCCCGACCAGCTTCATCCTGAAATAAATAAAATACAAATCTGAATTCATTGAGATACAAGAAATGCAAAATGCCGGTTTATCTGTATACTAAAACTCTCGTTTGTTTGTTTGTTTGTTCCTGAACTACAGCCAAAATGGTACAGGATAGCGCGACAATTTTAGGCCCACCTTATGCACCGTTATCCCTTTGGTGCTAATGGAAGAAGTTTCACTGAAATCGGTGTTATATTTTTTAAGATATTCAAATTTATTCAAGTTTAAATCTATCTCCTAGGGAGGAAGGGGGAGCGAGAGAGGGAAGGAGGGGGGTGGAGGGAGGGGGAGGAGGGAGGAAAAGGGGGATGAGGGGGATGGAGTGGGGGAGGGGAAGGGAGAGTGGGGGGGGGGGGTGGGGAGGGGAAGGAGAGGGGAAGGGGAAGGAGTGGGTGCTGCACCAATGCAGGAGAAGTTTGGGCCCAGTGGGTCCACTTGGTATATATATAATACACAATGTGCTGGAACACGGCATGGTAGGCAGCATTTCTCGAGGATGTGGTTTGGTGACGCTTCGGTTCGGCCCCCTCCTGTACATCGGTGAGACCAAGCGTAGACTAGGCGACCCAGATCTGCGGAACATCCCGGTTGCTAAACATTTCAACTCCACTTCCTGTCCTGGGCCTCCTCCATTGACAGAGTGAGGTCACATGTAAGGGATTAAAAGTAACATTAGCAAATTTGCGGATGACAGAAAGCTGGGTGGCAGTGTGAACTGTGAGGAGGATGCTATGAGGATGCATGGTGACTTGGACAGGTTTTGTGAGTGGGCAGATGTAGTTTAATGTGGAAAATGTGAGGTTATCCACTTTGGTGGAAAGAACAAGAAGGCAGATTATTATCTGAATGCTGACAAGCTAGGAAATGGGGAAGTACTACGAGATCTGGGTGTCCTTGTTCATCAGTCACTTAAAGTCAGCATGCAGGTACGGCAGGCAGTGAAGAAAGCTAATGGCATGTTGGCCTTTATGACAAGAGGAGTTGAGTATAGGAACAACGAATTCCTTCTGCAGTTGTACAGGGCCCTAGTGAGACCGCACCTGGAGTACTGTGTGCAGTTTTGGTCTCGAAATTTGAGGAAGGATATTCTTGCTATTGAGGGCGTGCAGCGTATGTTCACTAGGTTAATTCCAGGAATGGCGGGACTGTCGTATGTTGAAAGACTGGAGCGACTGGGGTTGTAGACGCTGGAACTGAGAAGGATGAGAGTGGATCTTATTGAAACATATAAGATTATTAAGGGATTGGGCACATTAGAGGCAGGAAACATGTTCCTAATGTTGGGGGAGTCCAGAACCAGGGGCCACATTTTAAGAATAGGGGGTAGACCATTTAGAACGGAGATGAGGAAAAACTTTTTCAGTCAGAGTTGTAAATCTGTGGTATTCTCTGCCTCAGCAGGCAGTGGAGGCCAATTCTCTGGATGTTTTCAAGAGAGAGCTAGATAGAGCTCTTAAAGATAGCGGAGTCAGGGGGTATGGGGAGAAGGCAGGAACGGCATACTTCATGAGTCTTTTGGGGCTAGATAAAGGAAAATTAAAGGAATGTAATATTTTCTTCATTAGTACGCGTGTTAGGGGCTATGGTGAGAAGGCAGGAGAATGGGGATAGGACAGGTAGATTAGCCACGATTGAGGGGTAGAGTAGACTTGATGGGTTAATTCTGCTCCTATCACTTCTGAACGTATGAACGCATTATTGACACGTGTACTGAGGGTACGGCGCAAAGCGTTTGTTTGCTCTCTGTTCACAGCCCGTGATTAGGATGGACGTAAACACATTTTAATCCACATCAGTACACTCGTCTCTCACGCTCCAGTCTTCAGGTCCGTCTATATTTGGAGAAACCGTGCATCATTTCATATTAAGGATGGCCAGTGTGGACTAATGTGTTCAGTTTTGTTCACTCCGCTGTATGAAGAATGTGCATAAATTGGAAAGGGTGTGGAGAATACTTCTGAGGACGTTGCCAAGGCCTGAGGGCCTCACTGTATGGAGAGATTGGGCAGATGAGGATCCTATTCCTTGGAGCGCAGGAGGATGAGGGGTGATCTTATAGAGATGTGTGAGATCGTGACGGGAATAATCCGGGTTTTAACCATGGTTATTAACTCAAGGGCCGCAATCCCATATGAACTGGTGAACTCCAGGCATCAACTGGAGGTTGGGGTGCGGTGGTGAGGCAGCGATTTAGTTATCGAACGAGGAATCCAGTTGCACCAATACAGGGACACAATGTTAAGTCTTTTCCCGCGCCTTAAATACAGTTCATCACCTCAAATGCTTGAAAAAAGAGAAACTGTCTGAAGAACGATGACCGCAACACTCTTATTTTGTTTAAGATCCAACTCGTTCAAAGTGGTTGAACATCAAGTGGCCGAGCGATCTACTCAGAGGGCAATTTGTGATGTGCAATAATTACTCGTCTTGCAGCGACATCTACATCCTGAGAAATTGATCAGCTACTTATATTAATTCCTTAATAAGAAGATTAAATTTTGTTTATTAAGAACAGCATTTTATTAACTCGCGTAGCTGATGAAAAACATTGGAAATAATAGCACAATAAGGCGGCACGGTAGCGCAGCGGTAGAGTTGCTGCTTTACAGCGAATGCAGCGCCGGAGACTCAGGTTCGATCCTGACTACGGGTGCTGCACTGTAAGGAGTTTGTACGTTCTCCCCGTGACCTGCGTGGGTTTTCTCCGAGATCTTCGGTTTCCTCCCACACTCCAAAGACGTACAGGTATGTAGGTTAATTGGCTGGGTAAATGTAAAAATTGTCCCTAGTGGGTGTAGGATAGTGTTAATGTACGGGGATCGCTGGGCGGCACGGACTTGGAGGGCCGAAAAGGCTGTATATATATGATGATGATATATGATGAATATGTTACTCAAGTTAGACAACCAGGTAGCTCTTGCAGTCTCTCCTTTTCGTTTATCTCGTCATGTCGGATTGTGTTTCAGTCACCGCCACTGCTCCCACGTCGATGCCGGTCTCCAGGGTCGGAATCCGTTTATTCTCGCAGCCCCAGATCCACTTTCCCCGCGGGTAACGGGTTAAGATATCGGCCGCGTCCGCAGTACCGGTTTTTACCAGCAGGTGGGGGACCCTGCGCCGCGGAAACATTTAGACAGCTCGGCATCGCCATCTGGTGGTTGAAACCGGCACTGCATACAATGAACATGCATGAAGTTGCGTGCGAGAAATTTGTACTACCCTTCTTGATGCTTTCAAGAGAGAGCTGGATAGAGCTCTTAAGGATAGCGGAGTGAGGGGTATGGGGAGAAGGCAGGAACGGGGTACTGATTGATAGTGATCAGCCATGATCGCATTGAATGGCGGTGCTGGCTCGAAGGGCTGAATGGCCTACTCCTGCACCTATTGTCTATTGACGTGCTGCATATTTTAAAAACATATTCTGCTATTTTGAAGTTCTACAAGTATGCGATTTGTTTAACGTAATAATTTATAATGCTTGGTTCATCGTTGTTGATGTCTAGAATTCATGGGGACACAAGAGTCTGCAGATTGCGGGACATGTGGACCCTCATTGCAGGAGCGAGGAGTGAACTTCTGTAGAATTAAATTGATCAAGCGGCATTTGTGGAAGCTATGAGAGGATCCCCTTTAAGGGTAAAGACCCCCTACACATGACGAAATTATACATTATTAGATTAATGCAACAGATACATTTAATGTCCCTTTGTTGAATTTGGATCATTCGCACGACCAGTAAAATTCACAAGAACCTAATAGAAAGATTTTGTTCATTCGAATTTCTGTAGTAAATAGCGACTGCTTTGCACTTATTTTGACACCAGCAAAGAATTTCGGATTCTTTTAAAAGAGATGCGAGGACGTTGTGTAAATGTAAGCGGGTTTTTGCTGTACGCACTCGATCTTGGAGGGAATATTCAATTTCCGATGTGCAATTTCCGACAGTTTAAAAAGTCCGGGAGCAGAGCAAGGACGCCCGTTGGCTGAGAAGAAAAGTAAGCGTTAATTGCAGTGGAAAAGGCAGTTTAAAAAGAGCGCCAAGAGGACGCTAGTAGTCAGTTTGAAAAGTCCGGGAGCAGAGCAAGGACGCCCGTTGGCTGAGAAGAAAAGTAAACGTTAATTGCAGTGGAAAAGGCAGTTTAAAAAGAGCGCCAAGAGGACGCTAGTAGTCAGTTTGAAAAGTCCGGGTGCAGCCCAGTGAGGGAAGTGCCCAGTGAGAAAAGTTCGAGTCTTTGGCTGCGAGTCTTCGGCGAGGAGGCTGAGGTAAGGAGGTTACAATTGTTTTAAGCCAGACACAAGGTAATGGCGGAAAAGTTGGTGCAGTGTGTTTCCTGCAGGATGTGGGAAGACAGGGACGTCGTTGGAGCTTCTGGGAGCTACACCTGCAAGAACTGTGTCCAGGTGCAGCTCCTGAAGGGACGTGTGGTGAAGTTGGAGAGGCAGTTGGATGACCTCACGGCCACCCGGGAATGCGAGAGTTTCCTCGACAGGACCTATTGTGAGGCGGTCAAGCCAAGGGTCCAGGTCGAGCGAAGGTGGGAGACTCAGGGGGGAGGGGACGAGGAATACAGGAGACCCCAGTGGCTGTGCCTATTGCAAATAGATATACCCTCTTGGGAACTGTCGGGGCAGAAGACGTTTCCAGTCCGAGTGGCGGACCTGTTGGCAAGGATACTCGACAGGGGAGACTGAAGTCAGGAAGAGCCGTAGTGGT
This sequence comes from Rhinoraja longicauda, assembly GCF_053455715.1. Taxonomy (NCBI): domain Eukaryota; kingdom Metazoa; phylum Chordata; class Chondrichthyes; order Rajiformes; family Arhynchobatidae; genus Rhinoraja; species Rhinoraja longicauda. The sequence goes on along the minus strand of NC_135971.1, from coordinate 14,061,857 downwards.
CGGTGACTCCATCGTCCGAGGGACGGACAGAGGATTCTGTGGCAGCAGGAGGGACTTGAGGATGGTCTGTTGCCTCCCTGGTGCCAGGGTTCAACACATCACGGACAGGCTTCAGAAAATCCTAGTGAGGGAAGGCGATCAACCTGAAGTCGTTGTGCACGTGGGCACGAATGACGTCGGGCGGAAGAGGAAGGAGGTGCCACAGCGGGAGTTTAGAGAGTTGGGAAAAACACTGAGAAGTAGGACGTCGAAGGTGGTTATCTCTGGACTGCTACCGGTACCTCGTGTTGGTGAGGCCAGGAACAGAGAGATAGAGGGTATGAATTTATGGCTGAGGGGCTGGTGCAGAGAGCAGGGATTTAGATTTCTGGACCACTGGGATCTCTTCTGGGCTAGGGGTGACTTGTACAAAAGGGACGGGTTACATCTTAACAGCAGGGGGACAAACATTCTGGCAGGCAGGTTTGCTAGTGCGACACCTGTGGCTTTAAACTAAGTAGTGGGGGGGAGGGGTTAACAAATTGTGAATATGAAGATGAGGTAAAAGGGAATACAGGAGATATTGCAAAAGACTCTCGGAAGAATGGGAACAGAAGTTCTAGAGGGGAAAAGAAATTAAGGGCAGGGCCATTTGTGACCGATGTGAGAGGGGAGGTAAATACAGAAGTTAAAGTGTTGTACTTAAATGCGCGTAGTATAAAAAATAAAGTGGATGAGCTTGAGGCTCAGTTAGTCATGGGCAAGTATGATGTAGGGATCACTGAGACATGGCTACAAGAGGACCATGGCTGGGAACTGAATATTCAGGGGTACACAACGTATAGAAAAGACAGACAGGTGGGCAGAGGGGGTGGGGTTGCTCTGATGGTAAGGAATGATATTCATTCCCTTGCAAGGGGTGACATAGAATCAGGAGATGTTGAATCAGTATGGATAGAAATGAGAAATTGTAAGGGTAAAAAGACCCTAATGGGAGTTATCTATAGGCCCCCAAACAGTAGCCTCGACATAGGGTGCAAGTTGAATCAGGAGATAAAATTGGTGTGTCAAAAATGTAATGCTACGGTGGTTATGGGAGATTTCAACATGCTGGTAGACTGGGAAAATCAGGTTGGAAATGGACCCCAGGAAAGAGAGTTTGTAGAGTGCCTTCGAGATGGATTCTAAGAACAGCTTGTACTAGAGCCTACCAGGGAGAAGGCAATTCTGGATTTAGTGTTGTGTAATGATCCTGATCTGATAAGGGGACTAGAGGTAAAAGAGCCATTAGGAGGCAGTGATCACAACATGATAAGTTTTACTCTGCAAATGGAAAGGCAGAAGGGAAAATCGGAAGTGTCAGTATTACAGTATAGTAAAGGGGATTACAGAGGCATGAGGCAGGAGCTGGCCAAAATTGACTGGAAGGAGGCCCTAGCAGGGAAGACGGTAGAACAGCAATGGCAGGTATTCCTGGGAATAATGCAGAGGTTGCAGGATCAATTTATTCCAAAGAGGTGGAAAGACTCTAAGGGGAGTAAGAGACATCTGTGGCTGACAAGGGAAGTCAGGGACAGCATAAAAATTAAGGAGAGGAAGTTTAACATAGCAAAGAAGAGTGGGAAGACAGAGGATTGGGACTCTTTTAAAGAGCAACAAAAGTTAACTAAAAAGGCAATACGGGGAGAAAATATGAGGTACGAGGGTAAACTAGCCAATAATATAAAGGAGGATAGCAAAAGTTTTTTTAGGTACGTGAAGAGGAAAAAAATAGTCAAGGCAAATGTGGCTCCCTTGAAGACAGAAGCAGGGGAATTTATTATGGGGAACAAAGAAATGGCAGACGAGTTAAACCGTTACTTTGGATCTGTCTTCACTGAGGAAGATACACACAATCTCCCAAATGTTCTAGGGGCCGGAGAACCTAGGGTGATGGAGGAACTGAAGGAAATCCACATCAGGCAGGAAATGGTTTTGGGTAGACTGATGGGACTGAAGGCTGATAAATCCCCAGGGCCTGATGGTCTGCATCCCAGGGTACTTAAGGAGGTGGCTCTAGAAATAGTGGAAGCATTGGAGATCATTTTTCAATGTTCTATAGATTCAGGATCAGTTCCTGTGGATTGGAGGATAGCAAATGTTATCCCACTTTTTAAGAAAGGAGGGAGAGAAAACAGGTAATTATAGACCAGTTAGTCTGACATCAGTGGTGGGGAAGATGCTGGAGTCAATTATAAAAGACGAAATTGCTGAGCATTTGGAAAGTAGTAACAGGATCATTCCGAGTCAGCATGGATTTACGAAGGGGAAATCATGCTTGACAAATCTACTGGAATTTTTTGAGGATGTAACTAGGAAAATTGACAGGGGAGAGTCAGTGGATGTGGTGTACCTCGACTTTCAGAAAGCCTTCGACAAGGTCCCACATAGGAGATTAGTGGGCAAAATTAGGGCACATGGTATTGGGGGTAGGGTACTGACATGGATAGAAAATTGGTTGACAGACAGAAAGCAAAGACTGGGGATAAATGGGTCCCTTTCGGAATGGCAGGCAGTGACCAGTGGGGTACCGCAATGTTCGGTGCTGGGACCCCAGCTATTTACGATATACATTAATGACTTAGATGAAGGGATTAAAAGTACAATTAGCAAATTTGCAGATGATACTAAGCTGGGGGGTAGTGTGAATTGTGAGGAAGATGCAATAAGACTGCAGGGTGACTTGGACAGGTTGTGTGAGTGGGCGGATACATGGCAGATGCAGTTTAATGTAGATAAGTGTGAGGTTATTCACTTTGGAAGTAAGAATAGAAAGGCAGATTATTATCTGAATGGTGCCAAGTTAGGAGGAGGGGGAGGTCAACGAGATCTGGGTGTCCTAGTGCATCAGTCAATGAAAGGAAGCATGCAGGTACAGCAGGCAGTGAAGAAAGCCAATGGAATGTTGGCCTTCGTAACAAGAGGAGTTGTGTATAGGAGCAAAGAGGTCCTTCTACAGTTGTACCGGGCCCTGGTGAGACCGCACCTGGAGTACTGTGTGCAGTTTTGGTCTCCAAATTTGAGGAAGGATATTCTTGCTATGGAGGGCGTGTAGCGTAGGTTCACTAGGTTAATTCCCGGAATGGCGGGACTGTCGTATGTTGAAAGGCTGGAGCGATTGGGCTTGTATACACTGGAATTTAGAAGGATGAGGGGGGATCTTATTGAAACATATAAGTTAATTAGGGGATTGGACACATTAGAGGCAGGAAACATGTTCCCAATGTTGGGGGAGTCCAGAACAAGGGGCCACAGTTTAAGAATAAGGGGTAGGCCATTTAGAACGGAGATGAGGAAGAACTTTTTCAGTCAGAGAGTGGTGAAGGTGTGGAATTCTCTGCCTCAGAAGGCAGTGGAGGCCAGTTCGTTGGATGCTTTCAAGAGAGAGCTGGTTAAAGCTCTTAAGGATAGCGGAGTGAGGGGGTATGGGGAGAAGGCAGGAACGGGGTACTGATTGAGAGTGATCAGCCATGATCGCATTGAATGGCGGTGCTGGCTCGAAGGGCTGAATGGCCTACTCCTGCACCTATTGTCTATTGTCAAACAGGGGTAGCGGGGAGACGAAGTAGCCGATGGTATCCGCGGGCTTGGAATGGACTTTGGTCACTCACGTTTTCTCTGAAACGGAGACAGAGACTGCGAGAAAGCGAAGGGAAGCGTGGCGGAATTTGGGGATTAAATTGGAGCCGTTCAGTGCCGACCTGTTGCCCACCGGGGTTCTGCCCCACAGCCCCTGAGCCCAGCTCCTACCGCCGGTCCCGGGACCTGACCCTTTTACACACCCGGAGCGGAACCGGAGCAGATTGTCAGCCACTGGTCTTTATGCCGAATCTCGAAGAAAGGATAAAGTTTCTCCGTGAATTTATTCCCAGTGAAGGTGTGGAGATGGGACTTGGTGCCCGCGTCATAAAATGAAACTGTCCCGGACTCGTAACTGAGATAAACTCCCACCCTCTTGGGGATGGGACGGGCGGGGAGAGGGGATGGAGGGGAGGTGAATGCTTCAAACCCGTCATCCCACCGCCAGATGCACCAGACTCCAGTCTCCGGGGTCAGTGTGACCGGTCTCTTCCTCTCCACAGATTCTGCGGCGACTCCCAGACTCCAGTACTGACTCCCCGCCATCTCTACCTCCCAGTAATGTCTCCCCGATGTGAATCCCTCCGATCCCAGCACACACGCCTGGACTGTAAACCTCTTCCCGGTGTCAGGGAGACTCCTCCGGGTCCCCGTCACTCTCACCCTCTTCCGATCCTCAGACACCTCGAGCAGCGGACTCGCTGTTTCCACATCCAGGGTGACGGAGACTAGGGTAGAAGCAGAAAATCAGAGAGTCCTCGGGGGTCGGGGGGAGACTCGGGCAGCGCGGCGCCGGGACCGGGGGAGAGGCCGCTCAGGCTCAGGCAGGCGGACAACTGAAACCTTTCCCGGGGTTACACCCACGACAACATCGGATGGACATCAGACACCTCTCCCGGTTGGAGAGGGGAATTTCATGGGCATTGGGGAACGGGAGGGGCGGCGCCGTTAAATTCGGGCGGAAATTTCAAGGGGGGGTGGGTGTGGGAGGTGACGAGTGCGGACAATGAGGATGGACGAGAGATTGCGGTTGTCGTTGACAAATGAGGAGGTGTATTCAGAAGCTCGGGATCTTTCTTCACAAAGAAGCATTCCGATATCCTGCCGCTAGATGGTGGTGGTGGGCGGGGGAGGGGTGGGGCTGGTGGGCGGGCAAGGGGGCGGGGGAGGTGGCGGGGAGAGGAGAAAGATTGTTAGAAGTGGCGATTGATGCGAGTGGTAATTAGAGGTGGCTAAAGAAGAGGTAGACTTGTGGTTGAGTTACCATGATCATACTGAACGAGGGCGGACATGAGGGGACAGGTAACCTGCTCCTGTTTTCTTGAGAGGCGGTGAGACAGAGGGAGGGGCGCGCCTGTCGGTTGTGTTCAGGGATCTCACATCTCCAGCTGCCTGTGTGAAAGCGAAGCTTCCCAGCAGTTGGGTTTGCTACTGGAATAAAACGTCAAATCCCCTTCAGCCCATAATTGCACACAATCTCTGCATCAACACGTTACTCAGATGTGTCTGATAAATGAGGAGAAATAAATCTGCCAGGTTGATTTAACAGAATGAATTTCAGATGCATGTTCAGTAAAGGGGCGGAATGTGCTGAAGTAATTAACATAGGCTCAGTCAGCACCTCTGCAAAACATGAATGCGTTTTGTTTCAAAGTTAGTCACAAAATGCTGGAGTAACTCAGCGGGACAGGCAGCATCTCTGGAGAGAAGGAATAGGTGACGTTTCGCGTCGAGACCCTTCTTCAAACCGAAGTCAGGGGAGAGGGTGTTTCCGGGGTAAGGAAATGTAAGGTGTGAAAACGAGACAAAGGGGATGGAGATAAAGGAAAACGTAGAATTGTTATTCACACAATGCTGGAGTAACTCAGCAGGTCAGGCAGCATCTCGGGAGAGAAGGAATGGGTGACGTTTCGGGTCGAGACCCTTCTTCAGACTGATGTCAGGGGGCGGGACAAAGGAAGGATATAGGTGGAGACAGGAAGACAGGGAGATCTGGGAAGGAGGAGGGGACGGGATGTGCAGGGGAACTATCTAAACTTGGAGAAGTCGATGCTCATACCACTGGGCTGCAAACTGCCCAGGCGAAATATGAGGTGCTGTTAGCTGGGAGAAGGTAACAACAAAGCAAACAGAGATAAAATGTAATCGGAGACAGTCAAACTGGTCGGAGAACTGCGAAGGGGAAGGACGTAGAGAGAGTGAAAAGAAGGGTTACTTGAATTAGAGAAGTCGATGTTTATACCGCTGGGGTGTAAGCTGCTCAAACGAAATATGACGTGTTGTTCCTCCAATTTGTGCTGCGCCTCACTCTGATAATGGAGGAGGCCCAGGACAGAAAGGTCAGATCGAGAATGGGAGGGAAAGTTAAAATGCTGAGCAACCGGGAGATCAGGTAAGTTTAGGCGGACTGAGCGGAGGTGTTCAGCGAAACGATTGCCGAGCCTGCACTTGGCCTCGCCGATATACAAGAGTCCACACCTAATCCAGCTGATACAGTAGATGAGGTTGGAGGAGGTGCGAGTGAACCTCTGCCTCACCAGAAAATACTGTCAGGGTCTTTGGACGGAGTGGGAGGGGGGAGGAAAAGTGACAGGTGTTTCGTCTCCTGCGCTTGCAGGGGGAAGTACCTGGAGAGGGGGTAGTTTGGGTGGGAAGGGACGAGTACACTAGGGAGTTGCGGAGGGAACGGTTTGTGGAAAGCGGAAAGGGGTGGAGATGGGAAGTTGTGGCCAGTGGTGGGATTCCATCTCCACCCATCGCAAGTGAGAGGCGGATACCAGCGAGAGGATTGTTTTGATAGGACAATAATTGGATTAATGCCAGAGATGAAAAGACAGAAGGTGTGAGACAAGGATGGCGGGGGGGATGGGGGGGGGGTGGGGGAGGGTGGGAGGGGGGAGGTCGAGAAGCTGCAGGAGGAGGGGGTGGGGGACCGAGGGAAAAGATGTGCGTATCCGTGTGTGTGTGTGGAGGGGGGAGAGGAGGATTATGGTAGTTGAAAAAATCAAAGATATCTATATTTTTACCGTGAGGTTGTAAGCAACTCCGCTTCATGGCATCAGATATTTCTCTTAACATTGTGCTAAACACAAAGGGGTGGGAGAACGTTTCAAAGACCGGGGCAGCAGCTGTCACTGACAATGATTCGGTGTCAACACTCGCACTGCAAATAGTAAACACATGGTTGTAAATGGAGCATGTATTTTTGTGTTACATTACACATCCACACGGAGTTTCAGTCAAGAGCATGTCCTACCTGCTCTCCCGACCAGCTTCATCCTGCAATAAATAAAACACAAGTCTGAATTCATTGAGATACAAGAAATGCAAAATGCCGGGTTATCCATATACTAAAACTCACGTTTGTTTGTTTGTTTGTTTGTTTGTTCCAGAACTACAGCCAAAACGGTACACGATAGCGCGACAATTTTAGGCCCACCTGACGCACCGTCATCCAGTTGGTGCTAATGGAAGGAGTTTCACTGAAATCGATGTTATATTTTTAAACATACTCGCATTTTAAAGTTTAAATCTATCTCCTAGGGAGGGAGGGGGGGCGAGGGACGGAGGGAGGGGGAGGAGGGAGGATAAGCGGGTTGAGGTTGGTGGAGTGGGAGGAGGGAAGCGGGGGGTGGGGGAGGGATGGGGAGAGGGAGGGGAGGGGTGATGGGGAGGAGAGGGGGAGGGAGGGGGAGGGGAGCGGGAGAAGGGAGGGGGGAGGAGTGGGTGCTGCACCAATGCAGGAGAGGTTTGGGCCCAACGGGTCCACTTGGTCTAGTATATATATAAAACACAATGTGCTGGAACACGGCGTGTTAGGCAGCATTTCTCGAGGATGTGGATTGGCTTCGGTTCGGACCCCTCCTGTACATCGCCGAGACCAAGCGTACACTAAACGACCCAGATCTGCGGAACATCCCGGTTGCTAAACATTTCAACTCCACTTTTCATTTCCATATTGTCCTTCCTGTCCTGTGCCTCCTCCATTGAGTGAGGTCACACTCAAAATGGAGGATCGGCACCTCTATTCCGCTCGGGTAGTTTACATCACAGCAGAATGCACATTAAAATCTTCAATTTTAGGTAACACCATCTTTACCCCCTGACCCCATTTCTTTCATGTGCCCAGCCAAATAAGCTTCCACTTTGCACTCTCCAGCTCTCTACCCCCTCCCCCCCAACCACTCCATCCACCTCAACCCTCCCCTGCTCCCCATCCACCCCCTCTCTCCCGCCCTAGGAGATGTGAACAACTTTAAAAATATAAGACCGATTTCAATGAAACTTCTTCCATTAGCACCAAAGGGACGACGGTGAGTAAGGTGGGCCTTAAATTGTCGCGCTATCCTGCACCGTTTTGGCTGCAGTTCAGGAACAAACAAACGAGAGTTTTATTATCTAGATTAAACATTGAAATATCAGATAATGATAAGAAATTGAATGGAAGATAAAATATCAGGTGATCTTTCAAAAGTTGCAAAAGAGATTCAGTCAAGATAATATATAACACTACCACAGGTGTGGTAATTTAATGGGAAGGTGGATAAAAGTGGATAACCGCGAGAGACGTGGGAACTGTGGGCATTGCTGGTATCTGTTGTGAGTAGGTGGGGAGGTTTGTGTAGAGAGGGGCGGAATTCTGTGTTGATTAGAAAAAGCTGAACTAAAAGCTGCGTTATTTCAGAGCAACGTCCCACCGTTTTGTTACTGTGCGTTTTCCTTTAAACGAACCTGTAATGTAGCGCCTCACCTTCAGAAATAGCACGCGCTCTTTTTGATCCATTCTTCGCTGTAACTCGTCGAGCTCCCGCTGTACATCATTTAAATTGTTTTGAATCACCGTCAGATTTATGTTCATTTGATTTACAAGCTTCTTCTTTTCTACCCGGAGATCTCTGAGTAAACGATTTTCTTTCTCGGAGAGAATCTGGTGCAGTTTCGCAAACCAGGAACTGAAGTAAGACTGAAGGTTGCGTGACTCTTCCTGTCAAGTGAAGGATGAAAATTAATATATCAAGTTGTGGTATTGTCTTGTTTTAAGACATGGACGGTGACCATTTCACTCAGCGATTTCATGGAGCACTGAAATAGGCCCTCGGTCAACCATGTCCAGGCTAGCCTTTGTACATGCCTGTCTTGGTCCAATTTACCTGCATTCCACTCTGCACGTTTTTGCCGTGGCAATTGAATAGCTTGTCGAGGTGATTTCTTATTTGTTGTGAGAGTAACACGATGATCCCATCAATCCCACTCTCCCAATTAAATGCCCTGCTGCCAATGCTGTTCTCGTGCCCATTAATTCCCACTTATTTGCCCACAACTACCTTTCACCAGGATAATATACAGTCGCCGATTGACCAGCTAACCAGCGTGTCTTTGGGATATGATAGGAATCTGACAGGGTCACAGGGAGACTGCGCGAAATGCACAAGTAGTCAAGTCATTGCCTGCCCAATCTCGCTCTGTAGCTCAGGTTCTCGAATCTGAGCTGCAGAGGGCTGGCCTATTGTTATTCGCATCACAGGTAAACAAGACCAGGAAATCGAAACTAGAAAGCCTCACCCGAACTCCAGATATCTTTAGTTTCTGTTGCTTCTCCATTTGCTGTATCTCTAATTTCTTTTTTGTGAGAGATTCGAAGGAAGTTTTCACCTGATTCTGGGATTTGCATTTAGAACAGAGAATAAAATGTCAGACAATAAACAAGGAATTAAAGGATGAAATGATCAATATCGGTTTGATTTTACCTTATAGATTTCTACAGCTTCTTCTATCAACATGAAGCTGTGGGACTTGTGTTCCCTCCCAGCTGCACAAATCACACAGATCACTTTCTTGTCCGTTTCACAAAACAGCTTCAGCTCTTCCTGATGTTCCTCGCAGTGAGGTTTACGTTCATTCTCTTGCCGATTCAGGCTCAGCCTTCGAGCTTTATCAGCCAGTCTCGCCAAGGTCCAACTAACCCTGAGCGTCCGCTCCTCAAACTCCTCTCGACATTCCGGGCAGGAGTTTCTCTCCTCCCTGTCCCACATCTTTGTGATACAGGAGCGGCAGAAGTTGTGTCCACACTCCAGTGACACCGGATCGATGTAGAAATCCAGGCAGATGGGACAAACTGCCTCCTCGGTCAAACTATCGACCGGGTCTTTCGCAGCCATTTTAACTCCGCAACTTTCTGGTTCAGTGTTTTCCACTGCGGGCGCTGCCGTCTCGGGGAATTAATGTTATTTGGCTGCAAGTGTTCAGTGTGACGGCGCCCTGGCCGCTTCCAACTAATCACACACGAGGGAGGGGTCAGTTAGACATCAATCATGCCTGAGTATGAACGACAGCGGAGAGAAGAGCCTGGGGTGGACTAAGCAAAGACAGAAAGTTGAAAAAAGTTACAGACGACTTTCGTGGGTGTTGCCAGGATTGAGGACCTGAGTTACAGGGAGAAGTTGGGCAGGCTCGGAGTTTATTCCTTGGGGCACAGGAGGCTGAGGGGTGATCTTAAACAGGTGTCTAATATGATTTGAGGAGTGGGTAGGGTGAATGCACAGTAAGGGAATCAAGAACCAGGGGTAGCTTTAATGTGGGAGGGACAGATTCCACGGGAGCCCAAGGGGCAATCTTTTCACACAGATGGTAGACAATAGACAATAGGTGCAGGAGTAGGCCATTCAGCCCTTCGAGCCAGCACCGCCATTCAATGCGATCATGGCTGATCACTCTCAATCAGTACCCCGTTCCTGCCTTCTCCCCATACCCCCTCACTCCGCTATCCTTAAGAGCTCTATCCAGCTCTCTCTTGAAAGCATCCAACGAACTGGCCTCCACTGCCTTCTGAGGCAGAGAATTCCACACCTTCACCACTCTCTGACTGAAAAAGTTCTTCCTCATCTCCGTTCTAAATGGCCTACCCCTTATTCTTAAACTGTGGCCCCTTGTTCTGGACTCCCCCAACATTGGGAACATGTTTCCTGCCTCTAATGTGTCCAATCCCCTAATTATCTTATATGTTTCAATAAGATCCCACCTCATCCTTCTAAATTCCAGTGCTTACAAGCCTAATTGCTCCAGCCTATCAACATACGACAGTCCCGCCATTCCGGGAATTAACCTAGTGAACCTACGCTGCACGCCCTCAATAGCAAAAATATCCTTCCTCAAATTTGGAGACCAAAACTGCACACAGTACTCCAGGTGCGGTCTCAGCTGGGCCCGGTACAACTGTAGAAGGACCTCTTTGCTCCTATACTCAACTCCTCTTGTTATGAAGGCCAACATTCCATTGGCTTTCTTCACTGCCTGCTGTACCTGCATGCTTCATTTCAGTGACTGATGCACTAGGACACCAAGATCTCGTTGAACATCCCCTCTTCCTAACTTGACACCATTCAGATAATAATCTGCCTTTCTATTCTTACTTCCAAAGTGAATAACCTCACACTTATCTACATTAAACTGCATCTGCCATGTATCCGCCCACTCACACAACCTGTCCAAGTCACCCTGCAGCCTTATTGCATCTTCCTCACAATTCACACTACCCCCCAGCTTAGTATCATCTGCAAATTTGCTAATGGTACTTTTAATCCCTTCATCTAAGTCGTAAATAGCTGGGGTCCCAGCACTGAACTTTGCTGTACCCCACTGGTCACTGCCTGCCATTCCGAAAGGGACCCATTGATCCCCACTCTTTGCTTTCTGTCTGTCAACCAATTTTCTATCCATGTCAGTACCCTACCCCCAATACCATGTGCTCTAATTTTTCCCACTAATCTCCTATGTGGAACCTTGTCGAAGGCTTTCTGAAAGTCGAGGTACACCACATCCACTGACTCTCCCCTGTCAATTTTCCTAGTTACATCCTCAAAAAATTCCAGTAGATTTGTCAAGCATGATTTCCCCTTCGTAAATCCATGCTGACTTGGAATGATCCTGTTACCGCTATCCAAATGCTCAGCAATTTCGTCTTTTATAATTGACTCCAGCATCTTCCCCACCACTGATGTCAGACTAACTGGTCTATAATTACCCGTTTTCTCTCTCCCTCCTTTCTTAAAAAGTGGGATAACATTTGCTATCCTCCAATCCACAGGAACTGATCCTGAATCTATAGAACATTGAAAAATGATCTCCAATGCTTCCACTATTTCTAGAGCCACCTCCTTAAGTACCCTGGGATGCAGACCATCAGGCCCTGGGGATTTATCATCCTTCAGTCCCATCAGTCTACCCAAAACCATTTCCTGCCTAATGTGGATTTCCTTCAGTTCCTCCATCACCCTAGGTTCTCCGGCCCCTAGAACATTTGGGAGATTGTGTGTATCTTCCTCAGTGAAGACAGATCCAAAGTAATGGTTTAACTCGTCTGCCATTTCTTTGTTCCCCATAATAAATTCCCCTGCTTCTGTCTTCAAGGGACCCACATTTGCCTTGACTAATTTTTCCTCTTCACGTACCTAAAAAAACTTTTGCTATCCTCCTTTATATTATTGGCTAGTTCACCCTCGTACCTCATCTTTTCTCCCCGTATTGCCTTTTTAGTTAACTTTTGTTGCTCTTTAAAAGAGTCCCAATCCTCTGTCTTCCCACTCTTCTTTGCGATGTTATACTTCCTCTCCTTAATTTTTATGCTGTCCTTCACTTCCCTTGTCAGCCACAGGTGTCTCTTACTCCCCTTAGAGTCTTTCCGCCTCTTTGGGAGATGCATGGAACACTCTGCCAGGGGAGGAAATTGAGGATAGTGCTACAACATCGTTTAAAAACGCATTTGAGCAGGTACAGGGATAGGAAAGGGTTAGAGCGAAATGGGCCAAACGCAAGCAGCTGGGTCGAAGGTAGATGGGGCATCTTGGTCGACATGAGCAAGTTGGGCTGAAAGACCTGCGCCCGTGCAGTTTGACTCGATAAATGGTCGGGGCGCGGTGCTAGCGAGGCCTCGGGTGTTGCGCCTGTTGGGGAGTGCATCCCGCCGCCAGCGTCTCCGTTCACAGCCCGGGATCAGGATGCACCGTGACTTCCACCCGGTCTCAGAGAGGCGTCGGCCAGAGGACTCGAAGGCCACCACCATGACGACTATCTTTAAGAAATTGGACAAAGGCACCTGCTGTCAACCACAGGGCAGGTGGTTCACGGGTTCCCCTCAACCACCACTTCCCTGTCACTGAAAACCTGCCATTGTTGAAGGTGTTGGAAATGCAATCGCCAAGTTGTAGAAAGGACATCTCAAAAACAATGTTCAAAATGTGAGATGCAAATGTGAGTGCTCACAATTACGATGCTCGAGACAATCTAGAGAAACAAGTATTTTATTTGCAAGTCTGCAGAGTTGGGTGCCTTCCCTCTCAAGACACACCGAGGTCGGGAAAATCCCTTCTTTTTATTCACTTCACTTTACAATTGTCACATCTTAAATTCCTCCTCTTCGGGCTCCTTCCAATCGGAGCACTGAGGTGCACAATGTACCGTCATCGCCCCTGTTGCCTCCCACATCATACATCGCATGTACATTTAAATGAGGCATCTTGTCATGCGGGGCGTTTTTGCAATATTCATTTATCTCATTAGGCATGCGCAGTACAGAGTAGTTCATGCCCTCTCCCCTAGTGCTATGGTCATCTTGCCCTCTCTCCTAGTTCTTTGGATATCTTGCCCTTATCCTCGGAATGTCACTATTTACTCTTTGGATATCTTGCCCTTATCCTTGGAACGTCACTAGTTCCTTGGATATCTTGCCCTCTCCTTGGAACGTCTCTAGTTCCTTGGATATCTTGCCCTTATCCTCGGAATGTCACTATTGCACTTATCCTTGGAACGTCACTAGTTCTTTGGATATCTTGCCCTTATCCTCGGAATGTCACTATTTACTCTTGCGGTTCTTAGTCAGGTCAGCTATTTCTCATGGTCCTTAGTTTAAATCAATTAACCCTTTTTACCTCTCTCTCACAATCCACCCTTTTGCTTATGCCACGCTACTTTGATTTATACTATTTCCTCCTTTTCTAGTGCTAACAGCTGAGTCTTTGCCTCTCTATATTCCTCCTGCTGGTTATACTGTACTCTACAGGCCATCATGGTGATGTCGTTCTTTGTCAGGGCTGTCTCTATCAATCGCTGAGACAACCCCCGTATGCAGGGAATGATACAACATCCGAATAGACACATCAACCCCATCACAACTACCACTGATGTTAGGGCTGATGTAAAGATGTGCTTCCATTTCCCAAACCAGGAGTCTAGAAACCCGGTCCAGGAGGTGTCTACCCCAGAGTTCTCGGCCAATTCGATAGACAGGGAGGTGAGACTTGCTAGGGCCCATGACACAGACCCATCAGGAGCAGTGTTGTTGGGGATGTAGGTGCAACATTGTTCCCCAAACATCACACACACCCCCCCTTTCTCAGCCAGGAGCATGTCCAAGGCTATGCGATTTTGCCAGGCCATTAGGCTGGTAGCTGTCAGTTGTTCCGCTAATCCTTCAACCGCATCTCGAGTGTAATTTATAAAGCGTTGTTGATTGTAGTATAGGTAGTTTATCCAGTCCACATTTTTATTAATTGTGGACCACCAGAAGAGTATGGACTCAAAGCCTGCAGCTATCTGGTTTTTGGCTTTGAATTCATCGGGTACCCCTCTTGGCACCCCTATTGCATCTATATAGATGTGTGTGTCAAATGATCCTCTCACCTCTCTCCTTTGTCGTCGGCCCCCTTCATTGAGTTTGACAGCATGCTCTACTGCTATGGTGAAGGGCATCATCAGTTGTGTAAGGGTACAGGTTCCCGTCCATGTAGCCGGGGCCACAGGGTATCCTCTCCGCACCACCACCAGACATCGGCTCTACTGACTATCTGCTTTATCAGCCAGGAGCTACTGAACAGTGACCCCTGTTCCTCAGCTGTAATGTTATACGTCTGATTGCAGTTTAGCACCTCCCCCATTTCCTGTCCATCTGGGTTATATCTTGTATAGCACTCAAATCCCTCCTCCCCTAGGGGAATGGTGAATGGCGGAGGTCGAGGGTCTTTCCTTTGGCCCTTCGTGTTGTTGTTACTAGCCGGGAATAGGTAATGGTATTTCTGGCAGGTCTCATTCTTTGGTATTATGGGATTCGTGAATAGTTATAGTATACATGACATAGCCCCAGGTGTCCTATTCCAATTCAGGGGAAATGGTACGGGGACCAGCTGAGGCTTAGCTCCGGCGCAGGCATAGCAATTGGTTTGTTGCATACTTCTGGCCGTGTACATCATCCAGGTAAGCCAGGTGTTGGTTCCCTTTCCCCCTGTTGGTATTCCCTCCCCATACAATTGCATTAATTCTATTTCTCCTGTTACTATCATTATATTTAAATCCTTCGGCTCATATTCCGTGGTGACATTGCTGACTACCAATGGTGCTGGGGTTGCCCAGGGATCCCTACTCTGACTGTCTTCTATCTGGAACATTGCCCCCTTATCCTCATATTTTACCATATATCCATCCCGTTCTACCTTTATTTCAAACCTCAGGCATGCGTCCTTCCCTGTTTTATCTGCACATATCCAATACCTACCACTTTCCTTCATTTGAACCCTCTGTATGCTTACATATACACGTCCTGGCAATCCCTCATTTGGGTTTTGATATATTCTCCACCTATCAGTTTGATAGGTGGGCTTATGCCACCCCTCTCTAGATGAAGTGAATACCTCGTGCCAATCTTTACAGGGATGGGTGCATACATACATCCTATGACCACACCACCATTTTCCTTCACATACATCAAATGGGATGGTGGTGGCCCTTCTATTCTGTGGTATAGTTATTTTTATGCATGTTACATTACTCACAACCTGGATAACCACCCAGCACCCGATCCACCAGCACAAAGTCTTCATTTCCCGTGCGGGGTCTTGGTGAATACCAAAGTCAATGGCTCCCTTCCTCCACGTGCCGTCTACGGGCTGATATTGTCTGGTGGGGCCTCCATGGGACCCTTAAATCGACTTGCGTGTGTCCACCCTTTTTCTTTTGTTCGTACTGCTGTCTCGGTGGTTAATAACACAAGGTAGGGTCCAGTCCACCTAGGTCGCAACTTTTCTTCCTTCCACGTTTTTATTAGTACCCAGTCTCCAGCCTTGACTGAGTGAATCGGAAAATCCAGTGGCGGGCTCTGGGCCAATAATCCTTTAGTTTTTAGTTCTGCAAGAGATTGGGATACTGCCAGTAAATAGTTCCTTAAGAACACGTCATTCCCTGGTATTGTTGGGATCCCTTCTATCTTTCCTATGTACGGGAGCCCGAATAACATTTCATATGGGGATACCCCTATATCTTTCCGAGGTGCCGTTCGGATTCTTAACAAGGCTATCGGGAGGCACTTAGTCCAGGGGAGTCTCGTTTCCTCTACTAACTTGGTGATTTGGGTCTTCAAGGTGCCATTCATTCTTTCCACCTTTCCGGAACTCTGGGGATGCCATGGTGTATGCAATTTCCATTCAATTCCTAATGCTTCACATATCATTTTATGTGTTTTGGAGGCAAAATGGGTCCCTCTATCCGAGTCTATTGTTTCCACAATCCCATATCTGGGTATAATTTGCTCCAATAATACCTTGGCTACCGACTGTGAGGTGGCAGTTACTGTAGGGAATGCTTCTACCCATCTAGTGAAATGGTCTACTACCACCAACAGGTATTTCCATCTCTGTATCCGGGGCAACTCGGTGAAGTCTACCTGTATTCTTTGGAAGGGCCTTATTGCCAATGGTTGTCCTCCTCCTGGGACTGCTCTCATGATTTTTTTGTTGATCCGCTGACATATTACACAACCCCCTATGACTTGTTTGGCCATGGTATACATTCCATGGCAAGCGTAGGTCCTGAGGAGGGTATCACAGAGGGCTTGGGTTCCCCAATGGCTTTGCCCGTGCAGCCTCCCCAATAACTCCCTTATAATTTCTTTGTTCAATAGCTGCTTTCCATCCGGTGTCCACCATTTCCCATTTGGGGTACGCCGGGCTCCCATTTCTCTCATGTGTTCCTGCTCTTTTTCACCAAAGATAGGTATCTTTTCCTCTGGTTCCCTTAAAGGTATCAGTGACATCATTTCTACCGTCTGATCTGTGGCCGCTCTCTTTGCCACCTCATCCGCTGCCCTATTTCCTCGGACTTCCAGGGTGTTACCCTTCTGATGCCCTGCCACATGTGCTATGGCTACCCGTTCTGGTTTCTGCAAGGCCTCCAGTGTCTGTCCTATCAATTGCTCATGCGCTAATTCTTTCCCCCGAGCTGTTATCATTCCTCGCTCTTTCCAGATCTTCCCAAAGGTGTGTACTACCCCAAAGGCGTATTTTGAGTCGGTATACACTGTTCCTTCCTTTCCCTCCAATAGTTCCAAAGCTCTCATTAGTGCATATAATTCACAAGATTGGGCTGACCAACTATCAGGCAGCCTGCCACTTTCAATTTCCTCCATAGTTTCCCCATTCACTATACCGTATCCACTATGCCTTTTTCCATCTATACAGAGTATACAACTGGACCACTACTCTTCCCTCTACCGGTGCTGTGCCTATTCCCAATTGTATTTGTAAATCTCTGCCCATTAAATTTACGCCAGCCTGGGGTACTAAGATCAGGTCCTCTACCGCCTCCCGGTTTTCATACCTTACATTCACTCCTCCTATCTCGGGAGCTACCATCACAGTTCCCCCTACACCTGTTATTTTTACTCTCCCTTGTCCTGCCTCCGTACCTGTTGGTACTTTGGTCACACTTGATCGCTCCGCTCCTGAATCTACCCCGCACACTAACACTATTAACACTATCCTACCCACTAGGGACAATTTTTACATTTACCCAGCCAATTTACCTACACACCTGTACGTCTTTGGAGTGTGGGAGGAAACCGAAGATCTCGGAGAAAACCCACGCAGGTCACGGGGAGAACGTACAAACTCCTTACAGTGCAGCACCCGTAGTCAGGATCGAACCTGAGTCTCCGGCGCTGCATTCGCTGTAAAGCAGCAACTCTACCGCTGCGCTACCGTGCCGCCAATTGTTTCGTCCTTTTTTTTTCCATTTCTCAGAGTGTTTTTTTTATTTTTAATATCCTCTTTGGATACGGGGAACTTCCCACTTAGTAGTTCAACTGCAGTTATTTTATTCATTGTATTCGTCTTATGTTAGTGCACTTGGTCAGTCAGTTTAAATGCAGTCCTTGTTCTCACTCCGTTCCGTCTCTTATAGTCACTGTGCTACCTATTACGCTATTTCTATCTTCTGTAGTTCTACTATATTCCTTTAATATTTATTCCGAGGCATCGGCAAGCCTGTGATTCCTGCGATTCTTTCAGGATTTATTCTTCGCTTTCCCCTTACAAGCATAACAACTTTCCTCCAGATTAGGGGAAGCTTTTGAATTAACAAACACATTTAGTGCCTGCCGTACTCAATCCTCATCGGAGCCCAGTCGTGGCCACCAGACTGAACTCCCTTTTATTGGTTCCTTTGGCTAATCAAAATAACAGAACTTAATAATTTTTTTGTCTTCTCCAATCCCTGGGTTTTTCCCTGCCCCCAATGGCCCAGCATTCGCCCCAACGGACTATCAGGCGGAATGCGGGGGTTGGGCTTACCGCCCTTCCCCTCCCTTTTGGGCTTTCCGTTTTCACTGCCCATCCTCCCGATCGGAAATTCCCCTCCGATCTTTTATTCTCCCGATCGGAATTCCCCTCCGATCTTAGCTGTAATCACCCGAGTAGTACTTAATAGTCAGTTTTCTTACCCGGGTCTTGTGCACAAGAATCACTCGATTTAGCTCCTCGCGATTTCCTGGTCCTCCCACTCGTTTCTCGAGTCTCTGGTCCAGGTATCACTCGCTCAAACCGCTGACGGCAAGCAAGGAGTCTGAGACCGCTGAACTCAGCGGGGTGCACCGTCCCTTCTTCCGTATACTCCCGTCAGCCGGCCGGAGTGGCGATCCCGGACGAGCCCCCAAGCTGTGAGATGCAAATGTGAGTGCTCACAATTACGATGCTCGAGACAATCTAGAGAAACAAGTATTTTATTTGTAAGTCTGCAGAGTTGGGTGCCTTCCCTCTCAAGACACACCGAGGTCGGGAAAATCCCTTCTTTTTATTCACTTCACTTTACAATTGTCACATCTTAAATTCCTCCCCTTCGGGCTCCTTCCAATCGGAGCACTGAGGTGCACAATCTACCGTCATCGCCCCTGTTGCCTCCCACATCATACATCGCATGTACATTTAAATGAGGCATCTTGTCATGCGGGGCGTTTTTGCAATATTCATTTATCTCATTAGGCATGCGCAGTACAGAGTAGTTCATGCCCTCTCCCCTAGTGCTCTGGTCATCTTGCCCTCTCTCCTAGTTCTTTGGATATCTTGCCCTTATCCTCGGAATGTCACTATTTACTCTTTGGATATCTTGCCCTTATCCTTGGAACGTCACTAGTTCCTTGGATATCTTGCCCTCTCCTTGGAACGTCTCTAGTTCCTTGGATATCTTGCCCTCTCCTTGGAACGTCTCTAGTTCCTTGGATATCTTGCCCTTATCCTCGGAATGTCACTATTGCCCTTATCCTTGGAACGTCACTAGTTCCTTGGATATCTTGCCCTTATCCTCGGAATGTCACTATTTACTCTTGCGGTTCTTAGTCAGGTCAGCTATTTCTCATGGTCCTTAGTTTAAATCAATTAACCCTTTTTACCTCTCTCTCACAAAAAGATTAAGTGGTGGTCGCGGCAGAGTTTCTGCCTCACAGCGCCGGAGATTCGGGTTCGATCCTGACTACGGGTGCTGTCTGTACGTAGTTTGTACGTTCTTCACGTGACCTGCGTGGGGTTTCTTTGGCATCTCCGGTTTCCTCCCACACTCCAAAGACGTAGGTTTCTGCGTTAATTGGCTTGGTATAATTGTAAATTGTTCCTAGTGTGTGTAGGGTAGGGTTAATGTGCGGTGATCGCTGGTCGGTGCAGACTCGGAGGGCCGAGGGGCCTGTTTCCGCGCTGTATCTCCAAGCTAAACTAAAGAAAAACTAAACTGCCATCTCCCTATTCAATTGATTTCAAAAGAGTTCAAAAGCAAGCGGTGCTGTGCAACCAAATTTCGATTTAATTCAATTACAGTATCAGAAGCAACAAAGCACATCATTGAAATAAACACGATCTTTCTGTTAGCTTCTTCTATATGACAATGGTTGTGTACATTTTCCAAATCACTGAAGTAACATGAAATTCATCTATTACATTTATCTAGTCATTGAACGGAGTAAATAATTTGACCAGAAAGGTCCAATACGTTTACATTTTAAAAATATTTTCACAAATGTAATTCTGTTCCGTTGTCGGACGCGGTTAACGCGTTAAAATGAACAGCTCTGATTTCAGTTGCTGTTTAATAATAATATAATATAATAATAATATTCATTTATTGTCATTGCAACGAGTACAACGAAATTAAAAAATAGCCAATCCTGACGGTGCGTACAAACATATATGCAATAAATGCAAAAACAAATAAATACATAAATACAATTAAATACAATTATATTAAGTACAAGATTTTTTAACGGTGTTGCCTAGTGCAAAGGTAGTGTTCAGTTCTCGTATGGCCCTGGGGTAAAAACTGTTCTTAAGTCTGTTTGTTCGGGATTTGATCGACCTGAAACGTCGACCAGAGGGCAGATGAACAAACAGACGGTGGCCGGGGTGGGATGGATCTTTTATTATTTTGCCTGCTCTACTGAGGCAGCGTAGGCTGAACAGGTGCTCCAGGGAGGGCAGTGAGCAGCCGATGATCTTCTGGGCCGTCGTGATGACCCTCTGAAGGGCCTTCCTGTCCTTTTCTGAGCAGCTGGCATACCATGTGGTTATACAGTATGCCAGCACACTCTCGATGGAGCAGCGATAGAAGGACAACATGAGCTTCTCCTGCAGGTTGGTTTTCCTGAGGATCCTCAGGAAGTGGAGTCTCTGCTGTGCCTTCTTTACTGTGGTGATGGTGTTGGTAGACCAGGTAAGATCCTCTGCGATGTGCGTACCCAGGAACCTGAAAGCTGGTACCCTTTCCACACAGACCCCATTGATGTAGAGTGGGTCGTAGTCTACACTGGTTTTTCTAAAGTCAATTATAAGTTCCTTTGTTTTGGAGGAGTTCAGGACCAGATTGTTCACTGAACACCATGCTGCCAGCCTTTGGATTTCATCCCTATAGGCTGTCTCATCTCCTTCTGAGATGAGTCCAACCACAGTCGTGTCATCCGCGAACTTGATGATGGTGTTGGTGGGATGGGTGGGGGCGCAGTCGTGAGTGTAGAGGGAGTAAAGGATGGGGCTCAACACACAGCCCTGTGGTGAGCCGGTGCTCAGTGTAATGGTGGAGGAGAGGTGAGGGCCTATTTTGACGGTCTGGGGGCGGTTGGTCAGGAAGTCCTTGATCCATTGGCAGATGGTTTGGGAAAATCCAAGGTCGGAAAGTTTGGTGACCAGTCTGCTCGGGATGACCGTGTTAAAGGCAGAGCTGAAGTCGAGGAAGAGCATCCTCACATAGCTCCCCTGGTGTTCAAGGTGGGTCAGTGCAGTGTGAAGAGCAGTGTCGATGGCATCCCCTGTAGACCTATTTGCTCTGTAGGCAAACTGGTGCACTTCCCACATTTACATTCCCCCTGGTTTTATTTCCGCGCTCACTGGGATTTTAACGACGCGGGATTTGGGGATTAAATGGGAGCCGTTCAGCGCCGACCTGTTGTCCACCGGGTTTCTGCCCCACAGTCCCCGAGCCACGCTCCTGACGCCGGTCCCGGGACCCGATCCTTTTACACACCCGGAGCGGAACCGGAGCAGATTTTCAGCCACGGGGTTTCACACCAAGGCCAGAAGAAAGGACAAAGTTTCCCCGTGAATTTATTCCCAGTGAAGGTGCGGAGATGGGACTTGGTGTCCACGTCGTAAAATGAAACTTTCCCCGACTCGTAACTGAGACAAACTCCCACCCTCCCGGGCATGGGACTACCTGAAACCCGTCACCACCCCGCTTAATCCTCCAGGGCACATTGGACTGAGATGAGGAAAATCTTTTTCACCCGGAGAGTTTTGAATCTGTGGAGTTCTCTGCCACTGAAGGCATTTGAAGCCAATTCACTGGATGTAGGGAGAGTGAGATATAGTTCATAGGTTAACGAAATCAAGGGTTATGGGGAGAAAGCCGGAACGGGGTACTGATTTTGAATGACCAGCCCTGATCATATTAAATGGCGGTGATCGCTCAAAGGGCCGAATGGCCGACTCCTGCAACTATTTTCTACGTTTCTATGGTGACATTTTGGAGAGTGAATCCATTCATCTGGGATGGAACAAGACTTTCATGAACTGGGCCAATGGGCGGATTAACGGCTGATTTATTTGACTCGGATAAAGGTGATGCAAGTTGGTAAAACAGGCCAGGGCAGATTATACACATTAAAAAGTTACGCCCTGTGTTATATTTAGCAGACCAGAGAGAAACTGGAATGCAGATACACAGCTCCATGAAAATTGCAGGGCAGGGCAGTGACGAAGGTGTTTGGCACATTTGCTTGTGTCCGTGAGGGTATTGAATCTGACCGTTCTGTCAGCCCCAGATCCACTTTCCCCACGGGTGACAGGTTAATATGTCGGCCGATTCCGCAGTACCGGTTTCTACCCGCAGGTGGGAGACCCTACGACGCGCAAACATTTATACAGCTCGGCATCACATGAAAGCGGCACTGCAGTGAACTGAACTTAGTGACATGCATGCGTGAAATTTGTACTGACCTTCTAAACGTGCTGCACATTTTTTTCAAACATATTCTGCTACTTTAAAGTTGTGCAAGCAAGCGATTTGTTTAATGTAATCATTTATAATGTTTGGTTCATCGTTGTTGATGTCCTGAATTCACGGAGACGCAAGAGACTGCAGATGCGGCACATGTGTGAGGTGGAATAGTGGAGAGACCCTCAATGCAGGAGCGAGAAGTGGACTTCTGGTAGAATTAAATTGATCAAGAAGCATTTGTGGAAGCTAAGAGCGGATCATCTTTGGGGGCAGAGAGCCTGAATCATGCCGAAATTACACATTAATAGATTAAAGCAATAGATAAATGTTATGCCCCTTTGATGAATTTGGATAATTCGCACGACCAGTAACATTCACAAGAACCTCATAGAATGTGTTTACTGGAATTATGTGATTGCTGCTTCAAATGCTACAATTAAAATTAATCCAAACCTGTTTGGACAGTACAGCTTTTTTTTAAAACTCTGTTCCTGAATGTTCCTGTCTGCAAATATTCCGACATTCCCGTTCCACTTAATGGCAGCACTTCAACGAGATTTACGTCAATAAAACCCGCTGGGGTCTCCTAAAAGAGAATGTCTATTGTCTATTGTCTATAAAAGTGATGCGAGGACATTGTACATAAGTAATTTCTGCATAGTTTAAGGCATAGTGGAACATTCGGCCTAATTTTTGTAACCGAAATGCTTTTCTGTTTGTTTGATTGGACCCGTTTTCCTGCTTCTATAGCAATACACCTCTTTCTTTCACGTAGCAACTGTCCAAATCTAATCAGCTACCTGCGTTGTCACAACTATTCGCATGAAGCGTGCATTCAGAGTCATTGAGTCAGACAGCACAAGGCTCTTCGGTCAATCTCGAACATGACAAAAATGTGCCGTTCTAAGGTACTCATTTTTTTCTGCATTTGAACCCATGCTTCTAATCTAAATGTAAGCGGGTTCTTGTTGTGCGCACTCGATCTTGGAGGGAATATTCCATTTCCGATGCACAAACGGGGGGACAAAGTAGCCGACGGCGTCCGCGGGCTTGGAGTGGACTTTGGCCACTCGCGTTTTCTCTGAAACGGAGACAGAGACGGCGAGAAAGCGAAGGGAAGAGTCGGCTCGAGCAGAGGAAAGTGGGAGCTGGTGGGAAACTGGCAGTGAGGGAGATGAAGCGTTAAAGCGGTGAACGAGAGCAGGAAGCAGCACCGATAAAGGCATGATGTACCTGACAGAGAGGTGAGGGAGGGATCTGGCGGCGACCTAAACAAGGAATGTTCTACGTATCCTGCAGAGAGACAGGCAGTCCCTGAGCACAACGGGCTC
This sequence comes from Rhinoraja longicauda, assembly GCF_053455715.1. Lineage (NCBI taxonomy): Eukaryota > Metazoa > Chordata > Chondrichthyes > Rajiformes > Arhynchobatidae > Rhinoraja > Rhinoraja longicauda. The sequence continues at coordinate 14,038,140 of NC_135971.1, read as the reverse complement.
CCACCTGGAACCGGGAATTCGGTTTGAACCCATTCTTCCAGAGATCCGTTCCGAAGAAAACGAATGTGTTGTGTGGAGAGCAAATGCTGCAAACACGCTATAAATTCTCTGAATCTGCGGACTTTAGAACCCGGGGGAGCACGGAGCTCAGGACCCGCCGCCCGCGGCCGCTGCTGAACCCGCGGGAAGGGCGATTGTTTCAATCTTTATATTTTCACAAAAGTAATTTCTGTTCTGTTGCCTGACGCGGTTAACGCGTTAAAATGAACGGATCGACAGTTCTGGTTTCAGTTGCTGTTTATTTCTCTCTTTCCACATTTACATTCCCCCTGGCTTTATTTCCGCGCTCACTGAGATTTTTTTTACGACACAGAATTTGGGGATTAAATGGGAGCCGTTGAGCGCCGACCTGTTGTCCACCGGCTTTCTGCGCCACAGCCCCTGAGCCCCGCTCCTGACGCCGGTCCCGAGACCCGACCCTTTTACACACCCGGAGCGGAACCGGAGCAGATTCTCAGCCACTGGTTTGGTGCCCAAGGCCCGAAGAAAGGATAAAGTTTCTCTGTGAATTTATTCCCAGTGAAGGTGTGGAGATGGGACTTGGTGTCCGCGTCGTAAAATGAAACTGTCCCGGACTCGTAACTGAGATAAACTCCCACCCTCCCGGGGATGGGACGGGCGGGGAGACGGGATGGAGGGGAGGTGACTGAATCAAAGTTGTCACCATCCCACCTAATCCTCCAGACTCCAGATCCAGGGATCAATTTCACCCCCTTCTTCCTCTCCACAGACTCTGCAGCGACTCCCAGACTCCAGCCACGACTCCCCGCCACCTCCACCTCCCAGTAATGTCTCCCCGATATGAATCCCTCCGATCCCAGCACACACGCCCGGACTGTAAACATCCTCCCGGTGTCTGTGAGACTCCTCCGCATCGCCGTCAGTCTTACGCTCTTCCGATCCTCAGACACCTCGAGCCCAGGATGCGCTGTTTCCACATCCAGGGTGACGGAGACTGGGGGGAGAAGCAGAGAATCAGACAGTCCCCGGCGGTCGGGGGGAGACTCGGGCAGCACGGTCCGGGACCGGGGGAGGAGCCGCTCGGCCTCGACTCCATTAATCGCATTAATCTTCGCATCTAAGTATTGCAGAAAAATATCGTTAAAAGAAGAAAAATGGAAAAGGTATTCGCTTTACCTCGCTTGATGATATCAGACGTGTCTCCCAATGCCATGTTGAAAAAGGTGTGATCAAACTTTTCAATCTGCCACGAACTATCTACCACCAACATTGGTTTGGCTTCATCACTAAACCTGCAAATATTGAACAGTTGGTTATAAACTGAGCATCAGTAATATTTGCTCTGTTGTATTAAAACATACATTGTTTCAGTCAAAAGCATGCCCTACCTCGTCTTGCGACCAGCTTCCTCCTGAAATAAATAAAACACGAATCTCAATTGACTGAGATGGATCGTCATGATCCCGACAGCGGGTATTTCGCCAAATTGATCCCAAAAAGCCCTCTGGTCATTCCCATTTCCCAACTCTTTGCCGCGGTCACACAGACAGAGACATCGAACACGGGGGAAAGCATTAGCAATGTCGACGAAAATAACTGAGGGTATGCAACTTACGAGTAAGGCCGGGCAGGTCGTGGGATTTTAACTGGAGATGATATCAGATATAATGGAATGGAATATGTTAAGTTAGTGTTGGGTTTAAATAGGTGGGGTTATAAGTAATATAACTACTTGTGGGGAGACCAAAAATGGAAGTTAAAATGGCCTTCAATAAATTCCATTGAAAATGCAGTAAAGTTAACGTGGAACTCACAGGACGGCATGAGATCAATATTGGAGATAAATTTAAGTTGAAGTGGGAGAAATACATGAGGATTCCTGGAAGTCCGGGCATTATTTCAGCATGTGGTCGGGGGTAGTTGGGAGGGTTGTTGAAAGGAGCAGCAACGTGCGCAGAAGAAGATGGGCCGAACGGCATGTTATTCTACGGTGAACACAGAGGGACAATACAAACAGTGCAGATTTCCCCAAGGTGAGTACCCACTCAGCAGATGGGAACCAGATATAGATGATAAATCTGATGTGTGAGTCACGTTCTAGATTTCATTGTTAATCCCACAATGCGGCCATAGCGGATCTAGCCCAGGACTGAACTCTTCCTCTTTCCCTCATCCCCTTCGTCTTCAGTTCCTGGATTTTTCAAAAAATGTATTGCGCTCTAGTTTAAATACTTCTTACAAGTTAAGCCTCCCAAAGACTCTAGGTTGGAGAAGACCATAGATTCACTGCTCTCTTTCTAGTTGTGGACCTTCGAATCAGCTATAGCATTATCCACGTGTTGTTCTAAACTCAAAAGACTACAAGCAACAAGTGTTTACCCTCTCCTGATTAGACAATCCCAGGAATGGGCCTGGTGATTAATTTGGTGCTGCCTCCAATGTTATAACATCCTCTCTTGGTTAAGGTCACCCGATCTATGCACATTGCTCCAGGTGTGGTCTTACCAACATCATGAACAATTGGGAAGAACAATCTCCCTATTTCCAAATTCCAACCGCTTGGCACAAAAGGTCAAAGCGCCATTTTCTCTCTCAACTGCCCACTGAACCTGCCTGCTGATCTTTTGTGATTCATGCTCAAGAATGCCTGGACCCATCTGTGTTTGAAGTGAAGAAAGCCAATGGAATGTTAGCCTTCATAACAAGAAGAGTTGAGTATAGGAGCAAAAGAGGTCCTTCCGCAGTTGTATAGTGCCCTAGTGAGACCGCACCTGGAGTACTGTGTGCAGGTTTGGTATCCAAATTTGAGGAAGGATATTCTTGCTATTGAGGGCGTGCAGCGTAGGTTCACCAGGTTAATTCCCGGAATGGCGGGAATATCGTATGTTGAAAGACTGGAGCGGCTAGGGTTATATACACTGGAATTTAGAAGGATGAGAGGGGATCTTATCGAAACATATAAGATTATTAAGGGGTTGGACACGTTAGAGGCTGGAAACATGTTCCCAATGTTGGGGTAGTCCAGAACCAGGGGCCACAGCTTAAGAATAAGGGGTAGACCATTTAGAACGGAGATGAGGAAAAACTTTTTCAGTCAGAGAGTTGTAAATCTGTGGAATTCACTGCCGCAGAAGGCAGTGGAGGCCAAGGCTCTGAATGCATTCAAGAGAGAGCTGGATAGAGCTCTTAAGGATGGCAGGGGGTATGGGGAGAAGGCAGGAAGGGGTACTGATTGAGAATGATCAGCCATGATCACATTGAATGATGGTGCTGGCTCGAAGGGCCGAATAGCCTCCTCCTGCACCTATTGTCTATTTTCTATTATTTCACTCATTTTGCAGTCTCTTTCCATTTTGATAATAATCTCCTGTTTGATTCATTTTACTGAGTACATCACTTCACACATTCTCACAAGTATATTAAGAGCAAAAGATTAACTAAAGATAGACCAGGTCCCCTTCAGGTTGTGAAGATGGATAAATTCCAAGGACTGATTAAGTGTATCCTCGGTCAGGATCATTGAAATGCCTTCATCAGGTTGGTTTAATGCCCAAAAGTCCTTTTCCACTTCAGTTGATCATACATCAAACTTTCCCTGTGGTTTCCTGATCTCAGGACATTTTCCTTCTTCCAGGGAAAATTTGAAACAATCACCAACTGAGTGACAAGACCTCAGCAACTCTTTCCCAATATCTCAAAGATTATATGTGAGACCATTCAGTTTGCGAACAATAGCTGCCCAGCGCTGGAACAGATGAAACATTGAACCATTTCAAAATTGCTGTTAAATGCGACATTTATCTCAGAAATGTAACCCATCATTTTGTGATTGTGCACTTTCACTTCGCCAAACTGTAGTGTAACACCTCACCTTCAGAAATATCACGTTGTCCTTGTGGTCTATCTGTCCCTGTAACTCTAAAAGTTCCTCCTGAATGGAATTTAAATTGTCTTGAATCACTTGAAGATTTTTCTCCATTGTTTTCACAACCTTCTCCTCTTCTTCCCGAATATCTCCCAGTACGCACTGCTCTTTCTCAGTGAGAATCTGGTGCAGTTCAGCAAACTGGGATGTGACCTGTGACTGACGGTTGAGTGACTCTTCCTGTCAGATGAAAGATAGGGATCAATATATTGTGTCACTTTGCTGTGTTTCCTCATGACATTTGGCTCGTCAATGTCGAGTCCTGGAGTGCAGAAATAGGCCATTCAGCCCAGCATGTGCATGCTGGGCGCTGTACGTACCTACACTAATCCCATTTACCTGCATTTCACCCGTAGGTTTCATAACTGTGGCAATTCAAGAGCTTGTCTTAATAATACTGAAATATTTTATGAAAAAATGTACAAGCACATCATTCCCATTTCCCCAGTACAATTCCCTGCAACCTATTCCATTTCATGTGTCCATTCACCCTCACTGGACAGAACCAGGTCACCAGAACAATCAGACAGCAGCACCACTTAGAATGACAGACTTCACAATGTCGTAGATACTGACCAAGACGCCCCATCTGCGCTATTTCCACCTGTCCGCATTTGGCCCAGATAGTTCTAAAACGTTTCTCTCCACGAATTTGTTCAATTATATTTTAAATGTTGTTACGGTACCTGACTCAACTAACTCATCCATCTACTCACTGGGTTCAATGTACCCACTTCCATCTATGTGAAAAAAAGTTGCCCTTCAGGTTCGTATTAAAGGTTTTCCCTCTCACATTAAACCTGTGCCTTCGCTTTCTCGACCCCCCTATTCAGGGTATACGTGTGCACGCACCATCATGAACACATACACCTGCATATTATCACCCCCCTGAATCATACGCTCCAAGGAATAAAGTCCTTGGCTGCCTAACCTCACCATGTAACTCAGGCCCTCGACCCCTGAGGCGTAGAGTGCTGCGTTGTTTTTTACTACACGCATCGCATGGATCAAATCTACACAAAATCAGTAAATCGAAAATGGAAAGCCTCACCTTCACATTAGAAATTCCCCATTTCTGTCGCTGCTCCATTTGCTCGATCTCTGATTTATTTTCTGTGAGAGATTCGAAGGATGATTTCACCTGATCCTGAGGTTGGGTTTCAGATCAGACAATAAAAATGTCAGACAATAAAGAAAAGATTACACAATGATGTGATCAATGTCGGTTTGCTTTTACCTTGTAGAATTCAACCGCTTCATCTACCGGCATGAAGCTGTGAGATTTGTGTTCCCGCGCAGCTGCGCAAATCACACAGATCAGCTTCTTGTCCGTTTCACAAAACAGCTTCAGTTCTTCCTGATGTTTCTCGCAAAGAAGTTTCCTTTCCTTCTCTCTCCGATTCAGGCTCAGTGTTCGAGCTTTCTCAGCCAGTCTCGCCAAGGCCCGACTCACCCTGAGGGTGCGGTCCGTAAACTCCTCGCTACATTCCGGGCAGGAGTTTCTCCCCTCCCTGTCCCAACTCTGGGTGATACAGGAGCGGCAGAAGTTGTGCCCACACTCCAGTGACACCGGATCGGTGAAGAAATCCAGGCAGATGGGACAAACTGCCTCCTCGGTCCAACACTCGACCTGGTCTTTCGCAGCCATTGTAACTCCCGGATGTTCCTGGTTCAAAGTCCTTTCACTGACGTGGAGCTGCTGAATCCTGCACTGCGTCCACTGCGCACGCTCCAGTCTCGGTTAAAGAACGTCATTTGGTTGCAAGTGTTCAGTGTGAAGGTGTCCTGGCCGCCTACAACTAATCCCACACGAGGGTGGGGTCAGTTACACATTAAACCAGCCTGTTTATAGACGAAAGCGGAGAGATTGACCTGGGATAATCTAAGGCAGGACAGAATGGGACAGGGGCCTGGGCGAACTGAGGAGTCGTTGCACCTGCCGGGATCAGGATGGACGTAAACACATTTAATCCACATCGGCATACTTGGAGAAGCCGTGCATCATTTCATATTAAGCATTGCCAGTTTGAGGTAATGTGTTCAGTTTTATTCACTCTGCTTTTTTTTTATATATCAAAAAATACTTTATTCCAGAAATAAATATTCACAAAACATTTTTTTTCAAAACTCCATCCAACATTCCGGAGGTTATACATTCAATACGGATATTCATTGCCAAATTTATTCAAATGTATACAGAATCCCGTCCCTTATTTGGAGGGGCGTCTCCACCACACCCTGCCCCCCCCCCCCCCATGTCTAGCAGCGGAAGGACCCGAGACTGTGGCCCTCCCTCACAGAACGTTGGCGTTGGCTGCACCAAGGTTCAGTGCGTCCCTCAGCACGTACTCCTGCAGTCTGCAGCGGGCCAGTCGGCAACATTCCCACACGAACATCTCGCTCCGCTGGGAGGTCAACAAAGATCGGGCAGACCAAAGAGCGTCTTTCACCGAGTTGATGACCTTCCAGCAGCACTCGATGCCAGTCTCTGAAAGCGTCCCTGGGAACAGTCCGTAGATCACAGAGTCCTATGCTTGGACTAAATCGTGACAGGGACCCCTGCAAACCTCTCCAGACTCTCTTGGCAAATCCACACTCTGCGAAGAGGTGGACAACCGTCTCCTCTCCATAGCAGCCGTCCCGAGGGCAGCGTGCGCTGGTAGTGAGGTTCCGGCGGTGCAAGAATAATCTGACTGGGAGGACTCCCCTCACCGCCAGCCAAGCCAGGTCTTGGTGCTTGTTGGTGAGTTCTGTCGATGAGGCATTTTGCCAGACAAGCTGGGCAGTCTGCTCTGGGAACCATGCCACAGGATCCACGGAGTCATTCCCCTGCAGTGCCTGCAGGACGTTCCGCGCTGACCACTGCCCGATGGACTTGTGGTCAAAGGTGTTGGTCCGGAAGAACCTTTCCACGAGCGACAGATGGTGCGGCAATGTCCAGCTGACTGGCACATTCACTCTACTGTTTGAATAATGTGGATCAAACTGGAAAGTCAAGTCAAGTCAATTTTATTTGTATAGCACATTTAAAAACAACCCACGTTGACCAAAGTGCTGTACATCTGATTAGGTACTAAGGGGAAAAAATGAAACATACAGTAGCACGCAAACAGTTCACAGCGCCTCCTCAATGAGCCTCAAACGCTAGGGAGTAGAAATAAGTTTTGAGCCTGGACTTAAAGGAGTCGACAGAGGGGGCAGTTCTGATGGGGAGAGGGATGCTGTTCCACAGTCTGGGAGCTGCAACCGCAAAAGCGCGGTCACCCCTGAGCTTAAGCCTAGACCGCGGGATAGTGAGTAGCCCCAAGTCAGCCGACCTGAGGGACCTGGAGTTAGAGAGGTGAGTTAGAAGATTTTTGATGTGGGGGGGGGGGGGGGGGATGTCCATTTAAGGCTTTATACGTGAATAGGAGGAGCTTGAAGTTGATTCTGTACCGTACAGGGAGCCAGTGGAGAGAGGCCAGAATCGGAGTGATGTGGTCCCTTTTACGGGTACCCGTCAGGAGTCTCGCTGCGGCGTTTTGGACCAGTTGCAGGCGGGACAGGGAAGATTGGCTGATCCCAGTGTATAGGGAGTTGCAGTCGTCTAGGCGGGAGGAAATGAAAGCGTGAATGATTTTTTCTGTGTCGTCGAATTGGAGGAAAGGTTTGATTTTAGCTATGGTACGAAGTTGGAAGAAGCTGGCTTTTACCACAGCGTTGACTTGCTTATCAAATTTTAATGCGGAGTCAAATATCATGCCGAGGTTTTTGACATGCGGTTTGACCAGGCAGGATAGGCTTCCAAGACTGCCTGTTATCGATTTGATGGAGTCGGGGGGGGGCCGAATAGGATGACCTCAGACTTGCTCTCATTTAATTGGAGGAAGTTCTGTGCCATCCAACATTTTATGTCCTCAAAGCAGTGTAAGAGGCTGTTTAAATTTGACTGGATGTTGGGTTTCAGGAGGAGGTAAAGCTGAGTGTCATCGGCATAGCAGTGGAAAGAAATGGCGTGCCTTTGAATGATTTGGCCAAGGGGGAGCATGTATAGAGAGAAGAGAATGGGGCCTAGGATGGAGCCTTGTGGAACTCCGCAGGAGAGGCTAGCTGGAGCAGAGAAATAACTGCCTATGTTGATGGCGAAACTCCTATCTTTGAGGTACGAAGCGAACCAGCTCAGGGCAGTGCCATCAATGCCAACCGCGTACCGGAGACGGTCAATAAGGATGGTGTGGCCCACTGTATCGAACGCTGCGCTGAGGTCGAGAAGGAGCAGGATTACACAGTCGCCGGTGTCGATGGCGAGAAGCAGGTCGTTGTGTACCTTCAACAAGGCAGACTCTGTGCTGTGGTGGGCTCTGAAACCTGACTGGAAACTTTCCAGGATGGTGTTTTGGTGCAGGTAGGGCACTAATTGGTTTAGAATTGCCTTTTCAAGGACATTTGACAGGAATGGCAGTTTGGAAATGGGTCTGTAGTTGCTAGGCAAGGTGGGGTCTAGGTTAGGTTTTTTCAGTAGGGGCTGGACCACCGCGTGCTTGAAACAGATTGGAACAGTGCCAGTGGCCAGAGAACTGTTGATAATAGAGAGGATGCTGGGACCGGCTATTGCAATGACATCCTTCAGAAGGGCAGTGGGGGCAGGATCAAGGGGGCAGGTTGCAGGTTTCATAGCGGAGACAAGCTTTGCAAGGGAGGATAGAGTGACGGGATGGAAACAGTCCAATTTAGACGAACAGACTAGTGAGACAGCTAGGTCACGGGTGGGAGGGGAAATGTTCATTCTAATTTTCTCAACTTTGTTGGTGAAAGATTTAGCGAATTCTTGGCACTTAGCAGGGGACCCAACTAAGCTGGTACTGGGGGCGGGACATATGACAGAGGTAATTGTGCTAAATAGAACCTTGGAGTTATGAGAGTTTTTGGAAATAAGGTCGGAGAAGTATTGTGCTCTAGCAGACTTTACTGCTTCCTGGTATTTGAGAAGATTGTTTCTCAGAATTTCGAAGGAAATTTGAAGCTTTCTCCTTTCTGATTTTCTGCACTCCCTTCTTTTTTTTATTTTTTATTTTTTTTAAAATATTTTTATTTTTTTTAAAATATTTTTATTTTTGAAAAGCATATGTACAAATAGAAATAAAAGACAAATTTGTTAGAAGTTCTTACATAGCTTCAATTTTTAAATTTTTAAAGAGAGAAAATAAAAAATAAAGAAGAAAGAAAAAGAAAAAACTATAAACTATTAGAAAGAGAGAATAAGACAATTTAAAAAAAGGCATAACTGTAAAAATTAAAGGGGGTAGATCTGGGAGACAATAACCACAGTTGTACATCCAACCCTAAACTCAAGTTTCAACTTTTAATTTTAAATTTTTATTTTAGTCCTGTGCCAAACCCATTTACTTTTCTAAAAATTCAATAAATGGAGACCATATTTTAAAAAATAACTCAGGTTTGTCAATTAAGGCAAATCTTATTTTTTCCAAATGCAGGGTCTCTGTCATTTCCGTAGTCCACATTTTAATTGTGGGGGTTATTGGTTTTTTCCAAAATTTAAGTATTAATTTTTTCGCAGTTATTAAACTGTAATCAAGAAAATGTACCTGACTTGTTGTAAAGTTTGTAGTATGTTCTGATAATCCTAATATAATTAATTTTGGATCCATATCCAATTGCTTGTTGATAACTTTAGAAACTATTTAAAAAATCTCCAACCAGAAATTTTGCATTTTTGTGCAAGTTACGAAAATATGAGTTAAATTAGCTTCTTGAAATTGACATTTATCACAAGTAGGAGAGATACTAGGAAAAATCCTATTTAATTTCGTCTTCGAATAATGTAATCTATGTATTATTTTAAATTGTATTAAGGAATGTCTAGTATTTAATGAACATTGGTGTAAACTTTCATCCCATATATCTTGCATTATAAGTTGATTCAATTCATCCTCCCATGCTCGTCTATAAGATTCTGATGACGGAATGTCAGTATCTAGGAAAATATTATAAATAAAGGACTTCAACCATGCTAACCTAAAAACTGTCATGCCCAAAGTATACCAGCATGTTGATTTCCCAACACGAGAAAACAACACCTTGGACCTTGTCTACACGACCATCAAAGGAGCATACAAGGCTTCCCCCCTCCCCCACATTGGCCTCTCTGATCACCTCACCGTTCTGCTGAAACCGGCATACAGACCCCGGGTGAAAGTCACCAAACCAGTTTCAAAAGAGGTACGTGTGTGGTCAGAGGACAGCACAGCTGCACTCCAAAACTGCTTTGAGACTACAGACTGGGACATGTTCAAGCAGGCAGCAACATACAACAACACAACCAACATTCAGGAATACACAGAGACAGTTACAGGCTACATCACCAAATGCATTGACGATGTGACCCACACCAGAACCATCACCATCCGGGCTAACCAGAAGCCATGGCTGACAGGGGAGGTCCATGGGCTGCTGAGGGTCCGCAACGTTGCCTTCAGAGAGGGCAATCCAGCCGGTCTCAGAGCAGCCAGGGCCAACCTTTCCAGTGGCATCAGGAAAGCCAAACAACACTACACCCGGCGCATCACAGCCCACTTCAGTGACAGCAGAGACACACGGAGCCTGTGGAAGGGTATTAGGACTATCACGGACTACAAACCCTTACCACAGACCTGTGACAGTGACACCTCTCTCTTGAACGACCTCAACGGCTTCTTCGCACGCTTTGAAGCACAGAGCAACACACCTGCGCAGAAAACAACTCCCCCCCCAACGACCAGGCTATTTGTCTGTCTCCAGGCAGTGTGAGGAGCACACTGTTAAGGATTAACACCCGGAAAGCTTCTGGACCTGACAACATTCCTGGACGTGTGCTAAAAGACTGCGCAGCTGAGCTCACAGATGTCCTCACAGACATCTTCAACATCTCCCTGAGCCAGGCTGTTGTTCCCTTGTGCTTCAAAGAAACCACCATCATACCTGTGCCCAAGAAGTCTTCTCCATCCTGCTTCAACGACTACCGCCCTGTAGCGCTGACTTCAACCATCATGAAGTGCTTCGAGAGGCTGGTCATGAAGCAGATCAGATCCAACCTCCCCCCCTCCCTGGACCCGTTTCAGTTTGCATATCGAGCTAAGCGGTCCACTGAGGATGCCATCTCCTCTGCTCTACACCCAGCCCTCACCCACTTGGACACTAAAAACTCATATGTTAGGATGCTGTTCATAGACTTTAGCTCAGCATTCAACACCATCATCCCCCAGCAGCTGGTTTGTAAACTAACAAATCTGGGCCTCAGCCCCCTTCTCTGCAACTGGCTGCTGGACTTCCTCACTGCCAGACCCCAGTCTGTACGGGTCGGCAGCAACACATCGGACACCATCACGCTGAGTACGGGTGCCCCACAAGGATGTGTGCTAAGCCCCCTGCTCTTCACCTTGCTGACCCACGACTGCACACCCACCTACAGCTCCAACCACTTCGTCAAGTTTGCGGATGACACAACAGTGGTGGGTCTCATCAGCAACAACGACGAGACCCACTACAGGAAGGAGGTGGACCAGCTGGCCGCATGGTGCACAGACAACAATCTCTTCCTGAATGTGGAGAAAACAAAGGAGATTGTTGTCGACTTCAGGAGAACGCACACCCAACACCCCCACCCACTGACCATCAATGGTGCTGCTGTGGAGCAGGTGAGCAGCACCAAATTCCTGGGGGTGAACATCACCGAGGATCTCTCCTGGAGCAACAACATCACGTCCATCGCCAAGAAAGCCCAGCAGCGCCTCTACTTCCTCCGCAAACTGAAGAGAGCGGGAGCCCCCACACCCATCATGTACACTTTTTACCGAGGCGCCATCGAGAGCATCCTCAGCAGCTGCATCATTGTGTGGTTCGGCAGCTGCACTGCCTCCAGCCGCAAGACCCTGCAGCGCATAGTGAACACTGCTGAGAGGATCACTGGCGCCTCACTCCCAACACTCCTGGTCCTTTACACCACCCGCCTCACCCGCAAAGCATTGAGCATTGTGGGTGACCCCTCCCACCCCTCCAACAGCCTCTTCACCCTCCTGCCTTCAGGGAGAAGGTTTCGCAGCCTGAGGTCGAGCACCACCCGACTAAAGAACAGTTTTTTCCACCAGGCTGTCAGGATGCTGAACTCTCTCCCCTCCCTTCCTCCTCTCTCCCCTGCCCCCATTGGACCTGGACTTTAACACCCCACACACACGCACATCCAGCACCAGACACTTTAAAAAAAAAATTTAAAACGCATTTGAAGTGACTATATTTTATATTTTATGTTGATTGTTGTTTGCTGTGCCTTTTTAAATTTTAACTTAGTTTTATGCACTTTGTTCCTCGGGATTGTGGGAAACGGTATTTCGATTTTCTGTCTGTGTAAACTGGCTGAGGATTGACAATAAAATTGACTTTGACTTGACTTTGATATTAATTTATTTGAATTATAATGTCGATTCAGGCATACATCAAGAGTTTCTGGACCTCTAAACTTATATTCTTGCATGTGTACTTTTACATAATCTGTAAGTTGTAAATATCTAAAATAATTATTAACATGTAATCCGTACTTCTGCTGTAAATCCTGAAAAGAAAGAAAAGTTCCCTTATGATAAAGATCTCCCACCCTTTTAATTCCATAACTTTTCCATTGAGCAAATCCTCTATCTAAGACAGACGGTTTAAAAGAAGGGTTATTCGCAATAGGGAGGAAAGCAGATAATTTACTCAGTTTTAAAGTAAGATTTAATTGTTTCCAGGTACGGATAACACTGTGTATAATGGGATTACCTCCATATGTTTTTTAATTTAAATTTATTGGAGCTAAGAGGATCGCACCAATATCAAATGGTAAACAATCCTCTTTCTCCATCTTTAACCAATCCGGTTGTTGATCAGTGTCATCCAACCAGCAGGTTATATTTTTAATATTAACCGCCCAGTAATAAAATAAGAAGTTAGGTAAGGCAATTCCTCCATTAGTTTTAGACTTACATAGATGTCTTTTATTTATTCTATGAGTCTTGTAGTCCCAAATAAAATTAGTAATAATTGAATCGATTTAAAAAAAAAACATTTTTGGAAGATAGATCGGAATTGCTTGAAATAAGTATAGTAGCTGTGGAAGAAAGATCATCTTTATAGCATTATACTACGACCAACTAATGATATAGGAAGTGTTTTCCAAAATTGGATATTTCTGTGTAATTTAGTAAGTAAAGGAGGAAAATTTAATTTAAATAAAGAAGTATATTTCCTAGTCACGTAAATTCCAAGATATTTAAACTTTTCATAGGCAATTTTAAAAGGAAATTGTTGAAGTATGGCCGGATTGTGCTCCATTATTCAAGATTCAAGATAGCTTTATTTGTCATCCAATATTGAACGAAATTCAGTAACCCACAGTCCAACAATAAAAGCATTAAATAGGCATTAAAATTACACAACCCCCAAAACACACAAAAAAAAGAAACATCCATCAAAGAAACATCCATCACAGTGAGTCTCCTCCAGTCCTCTCCTCACTGTGATGGAAGGCCACAATGTCTTTCCCTTCTCCTGCTGTCCTCTCCCGCAGTCAGGTTGTTGTGTTTGCAGGCCGCGCCGGACGGTCCGCAGCGGGCCGAGCCCAAGGCGAGTCCCAGCCGCTCCCGCAGCCTCCGAGGACGGCCGGCTCCGCTGATGGTAAGTCCGATCCGGGGCGGGCGAACACGCTGCTGCTGCCGCTGTTGCTGCACGTCGGGGCGGTCGTGGCTCCCGACATTGAAGCCCCCGCCCAGCAGAGAAATATCTCGCGGCCTATCTTAGGCCGCGCCGGACGGTGAAATGTCCGCGACCCAAGCCCCGCGATCCGGGGCGGGCGAACCCGCTGCCGCTGCCGGAGCTCCCGATGTCCGCATCCACGCGGCCCGAGCCTAAGGCGAGTCGCAGCCGCTCCCGCAGCCTCCGAGGACGGCCGGCTCCACTGATGGTAAGTCCGATCCGCGGGCTCTGCGAACCGGAGCCCTGGAAGGCGCCAGCTCCAGGAGTTGGGCCGATGGTAGGCCGCAGCAGGAACGGAGACACGGTCCAGAAAACAAAGGTCGGGTCTCCGTTCGGAAGGGACACCTATTTACAATTTTACAGTTCCCCCCCTCCCCCCCACATACACACATAGTACACAAACACAAAAACACGGCATCACAACTACAATTAAGACAAAAAAAACAAAAAAAACAACAAAAACACAAAGACAAATGGACCGCAGGTAAGCCGCAGCTGCTATGGCAGCGCCGTCATTTTGGCATAATTTCACTTTTGTACCAGTTAATTCTGTAACCTGAAAATGAACCAATTTGAGTTATGAGATTTAATAAATTCGGAATGCTAATTTCTGGATTTGTAATGTATATTAATACATCATCCGCATATAAAGAAATGTTATTGGTTATATGTTTAGTGTTATAACCGTGAATATCTGAATTTGATCTAATACTCTCAGCAAGTGGTTCTATAACAAGGGCAAATAGAAGCGGAGATAGTGGGCATCCTTGTCTACAACCCCTAAATAAATGAAATTTGGATGACAGCATTTGATTAGTTAATATTCTAGCTGTTGGGGATGTATATAAAAGTTTCACCCATGAACAAAAATTTTCACCTAATTGAAATTTTTCCATCACTGAGAAAAGATAGGGCCATTCTACTTGATCAAATGCTTTTTCAGCATCTAGCGAGATGATTGCTAAATCTTCGTTTAATAGTCTATTTGAATATATTATATTGAACAAGCGTCTCAAATTGAAAAATGAATATCGTTTAGCTATAAAGCCTGATTGATCGGGGTGTATCAATTTATCTATAACTAGACTTAATCTATGAGCTAAGATTTTCGCTAATATCTTCTGATCAGTATTTAAAAGAGCTATCGCTCTGTACGAACCAGGGTCTTCAGAATCCTTATCTTTTTTAGGAATAAGTATTATTGTTGATTCAGTCAGAGTTTGTGGTAATCTCTTGTTTAAAGGCGTGACTATATACAGTTTGCAAACGTGGAGAGATCAAATCACAATTTTTTAAATAAAATTCATTATTTAAGCCATCAGGGCCAGGAGTCTTCCCATTTTTCATGGATTTAATGGTCTCTTCAACGTCTTTCATAGTTATTTCTGCGCCCAGTAAATTTCTGTCACTCACATTCAAACCAGGGAGGTTACATTCCTGCAAAAAGTTTTGCATCTGCGCAGAGCTATCTGTTATTTTTGATGAATATAATGACTGATAAAATTGCAAAAATCTCTGATTAATATCCTTGGGTAGTTTAAGCAAATTTCCGTTTGCTGATCTAATTTTATGAATTGTAGAATCATCTTCTAATTTACGGAGTTGACGTGCTAGCAATTTCTGTGGTTTATCTCCAAATTCAAAATGTTTTTGTTTAGTATATTGAAAAAGCCTTGAAATGTGAGCTGAGAGTATATAATTTAACTTTTATTTCGGAGTCACGTGAGTGACTACGTGAAGACCCCGTCCAGCACGCATGCGCGACATTAGCGTTCACGCAGTGCACCCGCGACGAACGGGAGTTCAAGGTGCTCCCGCTACAAATTGAAAAGTCGGGCCGACAGGTAAGTTTTACCGTGGCCGTGAGTATTTTTCTCTGTGGTCTGCTTTATGTTCCAGGAGGAATGAGCAAGACCAGAGGTAAGAAATTTGCAGCTCGCCCCCGTTCGTTTTCCGTTGAGGAACGTTCTTTGGAGGGGGGGCAAGAGGCGGCAGCAATATCTACCGAGCCGAGCCCAGCACCGCTAGTGCAGCCTGAGCAGCGAGCTGGAGGTACCTGCAGCCAGAACCGGGCGGTAGTATCCGACGATTCGGATGAAGATGCCACACCGCTCGAGAGCGGCACTGGCAGCCGCCTAAGCCGAATTGAACGGCTTATGGAGCAAATGCTCCAGCGAGATCTGCTGAGAAAGCAGCAGCAGACTCGCCAAGGGAGCCCAGGCACTCCCGCAGTGCCCTTTACGGCACTGGCCATTGCCTCACCTTCTTTTGAAGGCAGCATTGGCGACCAGGTCTGGGCTGGTCAAGAAGAGGGGTTGTTGGCTGAAGATGTCCGGAGTACGCAGAGTGTACAGGATCAGGAAGAGCTGCTGGGTGTGGTCAACCGCTACGTGGTCATTCCACGAGGGGGTCGGCCTTTAGAGCCGAAACTTGCAGCCAGCATTGACCACCTGTCCTCAAAACCCCTACAAGAACGGGTGGTCAATGAGGCTCTTGAGCTATATACAGCCCCAGAAAATTGTACATCATTGAATGTACCAGCTGTAAACAGCCAAATTTGGGGACATTTGGGGCAGAACATCAGGAACCTGGAGTTGAAGCTCCAGAAAATCCTTAAACTCCTGACTGCAGGGATGACATCATATGCTCGGTCCATTGATGGTGTGGACATCTCCACAAATCAGCAAGATACATTAGCTCTGCTGTGCACCACTCAATACCAGATAAATATTTTACGGAAGGAAATCATCAAGCCTGCCCTCAACCCTAAGTTTGCGGGACTTTGCAAAACACCGGGTTCAGAACCTCCAATTCTGCTTTTTGGAAAGGACCTTCCAAAAAAGGTGAAAGACCTAGAGGAAGAGTCCAAGACCTTTGGTCTCGTGAGGGCAGGTTTGGGACCGAGCAGACCTAACAAACCCAGGCGGCAGTACCTCACGGCGTCCACCAGTCATAGACCACCATATGGGACTGGTGAAAGCTCGGGGTCCGCAACCATTCCCCGTAAGCCTTTTTTAGGCCAGGGCCCAGAGCGGACCCCATGGAAAATGCGCCACCCCCAACAACATCAACGTCAACAGCAGCCCTCTACAGCCCAGCAGACACCTCATCGTCCAGCAAAGAGGCAGAAGAAAAATTAACACCAGTAACCATGGAGGTAGGTGGGTCTGGTACCTCTCGACATATGAGCATAGGGACTCTATACTATCAGGGGGGAGATTGCACTTGTTTTTGGATGCATGGGAAACCATCACTAATGACAAGTACATACTAAGCTGCATTCATGGCTATAAAATTGACTTTGTTCATGAAAACATTCCGCCAGTTCAGCATATACCCCAAAGGGTATTCACCCTCTCAGTCAAAGAGAAACAAGAGGGTCAAGCTGAACTTGTGAGGCTACTAGCAAAAGGTGTCATTGAAAGAACAAAACATGAACCTTTGGAATTTGTGTCTAATATTTTCACTAAAACTAAAAAAGATGGTGGATGTCGCATCATCATTGACTTAACTACGTTAAACGAGTCAGTTAAGTATACACATTTTAAGATGGAAACTTTTGAAACCGCCAGACTTTTGATTTCTACAGGGTACTTTCTAGCAGGCATTGATTTAAAAGATGCCTACTACTCAGTACCCATACACAAGGAGCACCGTAAATACTTAAAATTTATCTGGATGAAACAGCTATGGCAATTTAAAGCCTTACCAAATGGACTAACCTCCGCTCCAAGGTCGTTCACTAAAATCTTAAAACCCGCCTTGGCATTATTGAGAAAACAAAAGCATATAGTCATGGCGTACTTAGACGACATTTTAATAGTAGGGAAAACCTTGGAGACAGCTATTTTGGCAGTAGCAGCCACCAAACGTTTGTTTGAAACTTTGGGGTTTGTCATACATCCAGATAAATCCAATTTTACACCGTCCACTACCATGGACTATCTTGGATTTACGATTGATACTGTTCGCATGGTTGTAACTCTGCCAAAGGGGAAAGCATCACAATTGGCACTATCATGCCACGAACTAATGCATAAACGTCAGCCAACCATACGGCAGGTAGCTAGAGTTATTGGTAAAATGGTAGCAGCTTTTCCAGCTGTACAATTTGGGCCTTTGCACTACCAAAATTTACAAAGAGCAAAAGTGCACGCACTAAAGCAAAACTCAGGTCACTTTGACCGAGCTATGTATTTAACTGCTGAATCCATTCCAGAGTTACAATGGTGGACAAGGAACATTAGGCTCAGTTCCAGTCCCATAATAATCACCAACCCAGTATTAACCATTCAAACGGATGCCAGTGCTTTGGGCTGGGGAGCAACTAACATGCAATCCAGCACAGGGGGCAGATGGACTAATTCTGAATCATCTTGCCTACAGACACGGGGTATCAACTATTTAGAAATGTTGGGTGCGTTTTATGGTTTAAAAGCATATTCATCTAATACGCATCATGCACATGTCCGGTTGCAATTAGATAATACCACGGTGGTGGCTTATATCAACCACATGGGTGGTATAAAGTCGATATCGTGTGACAAATTGGTCAACCTAATCTGGCAATGGTGTGTCGAAAGACATACTTGGTTATCAGCAACTTACCTACCAGGTAAGCAAAATACAGTGGCAGACACCAGGTCACGCAAATTTAACGATAACATCGAATGGATGTTAAATCCCAAAGTATTTGCCGAAATTACAAAGCAATATGGCACACCAGATATCGATCTATTTGCATCCAGGCTGAATCACCAGGTACCAACGTATGTCGCTTGGGAACCAGACCCTGAGGCAGCAGCAGTTGATGCATTCACGCTGTATTGGGGAAAATGTTCTTTTATGCTTTTCCTCCCTTCTGCCTCATCAGTCGGGTATTACGCAAGATTCAATTGGATTCCGCTTCAGGAATCTTGATAACACCCGACTGGCCTACACAGCCATGGTTCCCAGTGGCCCTCGACATGGCTGTCGAAACACCGTTGGAATTCCCCAGCAGTCCGGAATTATTAATCCACCCAGTGTCAGGCATTAGTCACCCGTGCCATGACAGAGTCAATCTCCTGGCTTGCAGATTCTAAAAAGACCTCTACTGGGCCTGGGACTGTCTGAGGACGCCATCAACATGATGACCGCATCCCACCGGGAGTCCACCAGGAGACAATACCTGACCAACATAAGAAAATGGGAACGGTATTGCTCCAAAACAGGAACTACCTACACTACAGCAACACCCACCAGTGTTGTGGAGTTCCTGGTTGGATTACATCGGGAAGGACTCAGCTACAGCGCCATAAATACAGCCAGGAGTGCGTTGTCAGCTTATTTGGTTCCAGCAACAGGACAACTGGCTTTGGGGTCCCATCCACTAGTAATCAAAATCATGAGGGGCATTTTTAACACTAACCCCCCCAGACCAAGGTACACTCAGATCTGGGATGTCAGCATTGTGCTGACGTACCTTAGGGGATGGCCACCGCCCAGGGCACTCACGCTGGAACAACTTACACTGAAATCAGTCATGCTCATGGCACTAGTGTCAGCTCAAAGGGTACAATCCCTCCACCTTCTGAGGCTGGACAGCATGACAGAGTCATTGGACTGTTTCACATTCCATATTCAGGGACTGGTCAAACAAACTAGACCAGGTACCACGCCTCCAGTCATGGAGTTCTGGGCATATTCATCTGACCCACGGCTGTGTGCCAAGACCCATCTCGCCAATTACATAGACACAACATACAACTTAAGAGGGAGAGAAAAAGCCTTATGGATAAGCCACAAGAAGCCTCATGGTCAGGTGACGAGCCAAACCATTTCAAGGTGGCTCAAGCAGGTGCTTAAGTCCGCGGGAGTCAATACCAATGTTTACAAATCTCACTCCACCAGGGCTGCATCTACGTCGGCGGCTAGTCGAATGGACGTGCCTATGGACCATATTCTGGCCAGAGCAGGATGGTCCTCGGAAAGAACTTTCCAAAGGTTTTATAATAAACCGCTGGCGCAACCTGCTACATTTGCAGACAGAATTTTAGAGTCTGCAGATAATATTTAATTTGAGCCCTGGGGAGCTCTCTGTTTTTTGTTGTCATTAATAAACCTTTTTTGTTCACAAACAGGCTCTTTATTGCGATAACATACTTCCTCCCTCTAAGGTCTTCAGACAGTGAGTGAAGCATGAGCTGGTACACGGTTCGGAATCACAGAGCTTTGAAGTCTTCACGTAGTCACTCACGTGACTCCGAAATAAAATAGTAAGATTAAATGAGAACTTACCAGTTCGAAGTTTGATCTGTATTTTATGAGGAGTTACGATGAGGGATTACGTGCCCTCCGCTCCCACCCTCTTTTATACAGATCAACTGGTAATTAAGTTCTTATTTTTTTTTCTTTACTATATTTATTTCAATCGTTGTGTTTTTTCTGTGAATCCACACCGCTGCTTTGAAGAATGTCGCGCATGCGTGCTGGACGGGGTCTTCACGTAATCCCTCATCGTAACTCCTCATAAAATACAGATCAAACTTCGAACTGGTAAGTTCTCATTTAATCTTACTATTATATTTGAGAGCTGCGATTTTATTATGTATTTCAATAGAGGGAGCGATGGCATTTGTTATGTCTAACTGTTTTATCTGACTTTCTAGCTCATGTTGTTCAACCCGCTTCTTCTTGTTTTGAGATGCTTGAAAGGCAATAATACATCCTCTCACAAACGCTTTAAATGTTTCCCAAAGCAGGGACGCAGGTGTTTCAGGGAGGTCATTTGCGTAAAAAAAAGTTTCAATTTGCGATTTAAGATAGTCATAACATGCTGTTTCATTTAAAATTTGAGGATTAAATTTCCAATTGGTCTGTTTCCCCGTTACTCCTTGGAGTTTTACCCTAAATGTTAAAGGGGCATGAACGGATATAATAATATTATGATATTTTGAATTATACGTATAAGGAATAAGTTTGGAGTCCACCAAGAAATAGTCAATTCTCGAGTAAGTTTTATGCACTGGTGAATAAAATGAATACTCTCGGCCTGAAGGGTTTTCAATTCTCCAAACATCTTTTATATTTGCACTATTTATATAAGAGTTTAATAATTCACACGACTTGGATTTTGTTTTCCTTTGAGTTGACGATCTATCCAAGTAAGGATCTAATGTACAATTTAAATCTCCTCCAATTATCAAGTTATATTGTCCAAATTCTGGAATGGTATTAAATTATTTTTTTTTTAAATAACGGATTATCAAAATTTGGTGCGTAGACATTCACCAATATCAATTTTGTGGAGTATAGTTCTCCCACTAATATAACATATCTACCTTCAATGTCAACTATAGAGGAGGTATGTATAAATGGTATACCCTTACGAATTAAAATGGCAACACCTCTTGATTTAAAGGGAAATGATGAGTGAAATAATTTATCAATCCATTTGCCTTTCAATCTATTATGTGTTACATTTTTGAGATGAGTTTCCTGAAGGAACATTATATCAGCATCAATAAATTTTAAATGTGAAAGTACTTTACCTCTTTTAATTGGTTCATTAATACCCTTGACATTCCAACTACAAAATGTAATACTTTTACCCCCTGTTTTCATAGTAGTATCTTGCATCCTAACCGATAAATAGTCTATAATAAAGCAAATGGCTTGGCACCCGAACTACAACATTTTTCTTGAATGAAGGGTGGATGATCTTTTGTACTACGTAGAATGTCTCCCGGAAATATCTCCCAAAGGTATATAAATTCTGAAAAATGACATAATAATAAAAATTGAATCTAAAAAAAAAATCAATATATAAAAGGTTAAAAGAGTGCAGGAAAAAAAAAGAAACAACTAAAACTACAACTACAATTAGTGCAGTTAGTGATAGCCACCCTAAGGTGACAAAAAATCTAAGGACTTCCGTGGGATGTAAAAAAATAATAATACTAGCTCCGTTTTTTAACGAAGTTGTTGGGTTTTTTTTAAATAAAAGAGAGTTAAACGGGGCAGGCCCGAAACTAATTAGTCTATAATAAATCGATTTTTCTGTCTAAGGTATATTAATTAAGTGTTCGAAGTAAAGTTTACATAAATCAAATATTACTTGTACTTCTTATTAGTAATGATTAATAATAATATATATGTTTTTTGATTAATAGTAATTAGTTACGGTTAATATTCGTATAGTATATACACTAAGCTTAAATCTTTAGGTTTTAATATCTTAAAGTCCAATCAGTTGTCTGCCAATTAATAAAGCCGTGAAGTCATATTCAACCCTTCAGCGACCTTTCGATCTCCCGAGCGAATTCCAGTGCTTTATTGTGGTCAGTAAAAGAGGATTCTATTTGATTGTAGGTAACTCGGAGTTTTGCTGGATACAACATACCAAATCTGAGCGATGGGATCTTCCTAAGAATAGATCTTGACTCATTGAACAATGCTCTTTTCTTGACCACCTCAGCAGGGTAATCTCTGAAGATGCGAATCTCATCGCCTTGAAATGATAAAGTTCTGTTGCTAGCAATTCTCGACAGCATATCTTCTAAAACGTGAGGATAATGCACCTTCAGTATCAAATGCCTTGGAGGGGCGTTAGCACCTGGACGTGCTCTCAGTGCTCTGTGGGCTCGGTCCAGCACGGGCTTTGAATCCATTTTCAAAACTTCTTGTAACAGCTCAGCAGTAAAGTCACGAAGGTTTTTAGCTTTCTCTTTACCTTCTTTAACTCCAAGAATTCTTAAATTTTGTCGTTTAGAATAACCCTCTAGGTCAGTACATTTTTCAGTTAATTTCATTAATAAATCAGATAAACGCTGAGTCTCCGTCAATACTGCTTTTGTTGTTTCAGCACTCGTCTCGGCTAAGGCTTCCAACTCACATATAGCCTCATCATGTTGTTCTATTGACGCAGTGATGTGGTTCACCTTACCGGAAAAATCGGAGTCCAACTTTTGTAGCTTGGAGGTTACTTCCTCCATGTGTTCATTCATGATTTCACATATTTCAGCCTTTGATGAACCCAACTGATCCTTAATAATAGTTAGTATTTCCCCCTTCATTCCTTTAAGCGATACTAATTCAACTTTCATCTCTTGGAGTTCAACCGTCATATTTGTTACTTGAGACTTCATACCTGAAAGCTCCTCACCAACAACGCTACGAAATTCTTCCAAACCAATTTTTTTTGGCTGTGGATTCTGGGTTCGTTTGGAAGTTTCTTCCTGAGTCAACGCTGAAGTTTGGGCTGCAGCAGAGGCTTCCATCTGTCCTGGTTCTTCTTCTTCCAACAGTCTTGTTTTAACCGTTCCTTTTTTAACGGTTTTTAACGGGGGGGGGTGCGACTTGTCGACATGTACTATTAAAAGTCACGATCTGATGACATCACCCACCCTTCGTTAAGAATTGCCGGTAAGTTACAACGGGCCCGTCCCGTTCCTCTCTCCTTAAATCGAAATGTTCACGGAGCTAGTTGGCGTGCGACTTACTCAGTCCATAGTGCCACCGGAAGTCTGTGATGGTTATGATAGTAAATTCCCTGGGCAGATAGAAGGGTCTACATTTTATTGTCAAAAACTCAATGTCTGGAGCCAGCTGTTATTAGTGTAAATGCACACACCACCGCCCCGGGATTTACCACTGAGAGCGCAGCTCCTGTCCAACCGGAATGTTGTTCGCCCTCCACGCTGATAGCGACGTCGGGAACGGAGGAGTTTAACCATGTCTCTGTCAAGATCAGGGTGCAGCAGCCTCTCATCTCCCGTTTGGTTATTAAATCCAGCTTCAGATAGTCCAGTTTATTCTCCAAGGGGCGGACGTGAGCGAGCAGAATAGATGGAAGCGGCGTTCTTCAGGGGTTCGCCTTTAGCTTCGCTGTTAGCCCTCCCCGAGTGCCACACTTCTACCTCCTGTCGCACCGCCTCCATCTCCTCCGACAGCTGGGGCTGGGAGGAGACTCGGCAGCTTTGTCGGCCGCCGGTACCAGCCGACGTAGCAGTCCCAGGCTCCGTAGAGTGGCCAGAGTGGCCGGATCCACGGTTGCTGAACTGCTGGATGGATGGAATTCTAGCACAAACTGACAATCATATACTAGTTGTACTTTGGTACACTGAACATTTACTCCTGAAATCTCTGGTCTAAGTGAGTTATTTACTGCTAAATCAGGATGCCTTCTGCCAGCCTGATTCTCTCCTCAATGAAACCTCAATCACCCCCTCTAACATCTTCAGAGTTTAAACTCAAAGCTTGTCACCGACTGCTTGCTGAAGATAGACACAAAAGGCTGGAGTAACTCAGCGGGACAGGCAGCATCTCTGGAGAGAAGGAATGGGTGACGTTTCGGGTCGAGACCCTTCTTCAGACTCAATCTTCGGTTTAAACCAGCATCTGCAGTTCCTTCCAACGCACGGGTCGATTCTGACCGTTTGAAGATGGGTCTTGACACGAAACGTCATCCATTCCTTCTCTCCAGAGATGCTGTTTGTCCCGCTGAGTTACTCCAGCACTTTTTGTCTGTCTTCGGTTTAAACCGGCATCTGCAGTTCCTTCCTACACATAGCGACTGATTACTGTTCACTTCAGCTTTGATGGCAACCGGTATTATGGAAGCAAGACCCCATGGCGCTGATGGCGGCGGCAACCCGAGACCCGCTGTTGCCGCGGCTCCTCATCCCCCTCCTCCACCCTCTCCCCCTCATCCCCCTCCCTCTCCGCCGGGCCTGCAGCGGCGGCCCCGACCACGCCCAGCAGCGGCTCCACAAGGAGCGGTGGCTGCGGAGAGAGGCGGCCTTGGAGGCCCGGAGTGGAGGAGGAGAGAGAAATGGAGGGGTGAGGGAGGAGAATGAAATGGAGGAGTGAGGGAAAGGAGGAGAGGGAGTGGAGGAGAGAAAAATGGTGGGGTGAGGAGGAGAGGAAGAGGAGGAGGCGAGGGAGAGGAGGGGTGACGAGAAGGAGGGGGATAAAGGAGAGGTGGAGGTGGAGAAGAAGAGGGGGAGGAGAAGGAGAGGTGAAGGAGAGGAGGAGGTGCAGGGAGAGGGAGAGGAGGGTGAAAGGGAGAGGAGGAGAGGGAGAGGGCGAGGAGGAGGATTAGGGAGAGGAGGAGAGGGAGAGGAGGAGGGGTGATTCGGAGGTATCCTCTTTATTCAAGAAACGGGGCTCCAACTCCAATCCACGTTGTCCAGCCTCACTTACCCCCTCTGGCAGCTTGTTCCAGACACCCACGACCTTCTGTGTGAAAATGTTGTTCCTCTGGTTCTTGATTAAGGCGTAGGCCATTTAAAACGGAGATGAGGAAGAACTTTTTCAGTCAGAGAGTGGTGAAGGTGTGGAATTCTCTGCCTCAGAAGGCAGTGGAGGCCAGTTCGTTGGATGCTTTCAAGAGAGAGCTGGATAGAGCTCTTAAGGATAGCGGAGTGAGGGGGTATGGGGAGAAGGCAGGAACGGGGTACTGATTGAGAGTGATCAGCCATGATCGCATTGAATGGCGGTGCTGGCTCGAAGGGCTGAATGGCCTACTCCTGCACCTATTGTCTATTGTCTATTGATTAAATCTTGCACCTCTCACCACAAACCTGTGTCCTCTAGTTCTCGATTGTACTGCTTCGGGTAACAGACTGTGCATTCACCCTGTATATTCACCTCTTGATCTTATGCACTTCAGCCTCCTGCGCTCCAATTAATAAATCCTTCCCTGCCCAACCTCTCCCTTTCGCTCTGAACCTCAAATCCTGGCACCATCTTCGTGAATCCACTCTGCAGTTGTTTCCAGCATTTTATCCTGCCTTACACTGTCCTAAGCGCTACTCTCTGCTTCAGTCTATGTTCAGGACAGTTTAATGTGTAACTGACCCCTCCTGTGGTAGAGAGCGGGGGAACCCTCCGTAGTTTCCGCGGATGGATTTGTCTCCTTCCTTTAAAATGGTCGTAACGATGGTGACCCTCGGGTACTCTGACCGGCGCTGCTCTTCCCAGGGGAAGGCAGACATTGATGGTGAAACTCACCAGTGCCTTCAGTGCACCTGCACAACCTTTGGCCGTCTGAGGAGAAGACTGTTTGAAGATCAGGACACAATTCGCAAGTCCTCAATCCCCCATTCTCTCCTCCCCCCACCCCCCCCCCCCCACTCTCTTCTCCCCACCACTTCCTACCCCAACACCCCCACTCTCTCCTCCCCCACCCCACTCTCCCCCACCCCACTCCCTCCTCCCCCTCCCTCCACTCTCTCCTCCCCAACCCCTCTTCCCCAACACCCCCCACTCTCTCCTCCCCACCCCCCTTTCCCCCTCACTTCCCCACCCCCACTCTCTCCTTCCTCACCCCCTCCTCCATTCTCCCCTCTTCTCCACCCCCACTCTCCCCTGCCACGCACTGTCCCCCTTCCCCCCACCACCACTCTCTCCTCCCCCACTCTCTCCTCTTCCCCACCCTCTCTCCCCTGCCCCGCATTGTCCCCACTCCCTCCCCACCACCACTCTCTTACCCCGACCCCCACCATCCCCTGCCCCCCACACCCAGTTCCCCTTCCCCCACCCTTCCTCCCCCACTCTCCCCGACCCCCTTCGCCCCATCTCCACTCTCCCCCCGCCCCCTCTCTCTCCTCCCCCTCCTCCACCACTCTCTCCTTCTCCCCCACCCCCACTCCCCTCCTACCCCCACTATCGCCTCCACCCTCTCGACCCCCCCTCCCTCTTGCGGGCCCGGCAACGCCGCTTAAATCTACTCCGTGCGAGGGGGGAGCGGAAAGGGGAGAGGATGGCACTGAGCACGGCACTGCCGTCAGTCGGGTGGGTGCCCCTCCCCCTCCTTTCTCGGAACGGGAGAGGCGACGACACCTTCCGGCGGTCAGCGTTGCCCGATCTGAGGAATGTCAGGGCGCGAGGCATGCCGGGACGGACGGCGGTGCTCTGGGCGGGGGGGGGGGGGGGGCGGTGAGCGCATTAGTTAAAGGTCCGGGGGGGGGGCGGAGCGCATTAGTTAAAGGTCCGGGGGGGCGGCGCATTAGCTAAAGGTCCAGGGGAGGGCGCATTAGTTTAAGGTCCGGGGGTGGGGGAGCGCATTAGGTAACGGTCCGAGGGGGGGGGGCGATAGCGAGCTGATCTCTTGAAGACGTGCGGGGGCCATTGTGACGTCACAGGCTGAAGACCGGCGGGGGGAAGGAGCGCGAGCTCATCTCTCACAGGCGCACGGGTGCCATTGTGACGTCCCACGCTGAATACCGGAGGGGGGGCGCATTAGTTAAAGGTCCGGGGGGGGGGGGGGGGGGGGGGGGAGCGCGAGCTCATCTCTCACAGGCGCACGGGGCCATTGTGACGTCTCAGGCTGAAGACCGGCGGTTGGGGGGGAGCGCATTAGTTAAAGGTCCGGGAGGGGGGGGGGGGAGCGCGAGCTCATCTCACAGGCGCAAGGGTCCCATTGTGGCGTCACACGCTGAAGACCTTCGAGAAATGGGTTAGAAATGAAATGTTTAAACTTTACAATCTCTCTAGCTTTACAAATATAGCTTCAATTTGAAGGAGAGTTGTTAGACATTATGCCCAGGATAATTTCGTTCAAATTGGTGTTATATTTTAAAAGTTCTTGACATTTTAAACTTTGATAAATCCCTCAAATCCCTTTTCCACTTGCCGCGCCCAAGATGGCCACCGGGGGCAGGACCCGCCCGGAACGCCCGAGTGACGGGAGTGGCGGCCTATGAGGAGGGGGGGGGGTAGGAGAGTGGAAGAGGCAGGACAGACACCTTATTCTGGTAGAAACATAAAATTCTTAGCGGATTAGACCTGGTGAATGCAGGAAAGATGTTCCCGACTTTGGGGGAGCCCAGAACCAGGCTCACTTGAAGAATGAGGGGTCGGCCAATTCGGACTGAGATAAAGAAGTACCTTTTCACCAGGAGAGTTGTGAATCTGCGGAATTCTCTGCCGCAGAAGGCAGTGGATGCCGATTCACTGGGTGTATTTAAGAGAGACTTAGATGTAGCTCTTCGGGTTAACGGAATCAAAGGATATGGGGAGAAAGCAGGAACAGGGTACTGATTTTGGATGATCATCCATGATCAAATTAAAATGGCGGTGCTGGCTCGAAGGGCAGAATGGCCTAGTCCTACACCTATTTTCTGTGTTTCTATGTTTTTACGTTTCTCTGGTGACATTTGGAGAGTGAATCTATTTCTCTGGGATGGAACAAGATATTCATGTACTGGGCCAATGGGCGGATTAAAGGCTGATTTATTTAACTGGGATAAAGGTGATGCAAGTTGCCAAGACAGGCCAGGGCAGATTACACACACGTTAAAAATTTATGCCCTGTGTTATTTTTAGCAGACAAGAGAGACGAGACATTGGAATGTAGATGCACAGCTCGATGAAAATTGCAAAAGGATTGGGCAGGGTGGTGACGAAGGCGTTTGGCACATTTGCTTGGGACCGTGAGGGTATGATATACAGGATTTGATACAACTGTACAAGCCACTAGTAAGATCCACACCTCCAAATTCAGGGACAGTGTCTTCCTATCTGTTATCAGGCAACTGAATTATCAATAGACAATAGACAA
Organism: Rhinoraja longicauda; assembly: GCF_053455715.1. Lineage (NCBI taxonomy): Eukaryota > Metazoa > Chordata > Chondrichthyes > Rajiformes > Arhynchobatidae > Rhinoraja > Rhinoraja longicauda. The sequence goes on along the minus strand of NC_135971.1, from coordinate 14,009,887 downwards.
TAGAAAATAGGTGCAGGAGAAGGCAATTCGGCCCTTCGAGCCAGCACCGCCATGCAATGTGATCATGGCTGATCATTCTCAATCAGTACCCCGTTCCTGCCTTCTCCCCATACCCCGTGACTCCGCTATCCTTAAGAGCTCTATCTAGCTCTCTCTTGAATGTATTCAGAGAATTGGCCTCCACTGCCCTCTGAGGCAGAGAATTCCACAGATTCACAACTCTCTGACTAAAAAAGTTTTTCCTCATCTCTGTTCTAAATGGCTTACCCCTTATTCTTAAACTGTGGCCCCTGGTTCTGGACTCCCCCAACATTGGGAACATGTTTTCTGCCTCTAACGTGTCCAACCCCTTAATAATTTTATACGTTTCGATAAGATCCCCTCTCATCCTTCTAAATTCCAGTGTATACCAACCTAGTCGCTCCAGTCTTTCAACATATGACAGTCCCGCCATTCTGGGAATTAACCTAGTAAACCTACGCTGCACGCCCTCAATAGCAAGAATATCCTTCCTCAAATTTGGAGACCAAAACTGCACACAATACTCCAGGTGCGGTCTCACTAGGGCCCTGTACAACTGCAGAGAGCAGTGCTGAACTACTATCTACCTATTTGGTGACCCTCGGACTATCATAGATCGGACTTTACTAGCGTTACCTTGCACTAAACATTCCTCCCATCTCATGTATCTATACAGTGGAAATGGGTTGATTTTCTGCAAACTGTATAGCACCCAACAAAAGCTTTTCACTGTAGCCCGGGACACGTGACAATAAACTAAACTGGACTGACTGCATTTACAGTACCTTCCCGCTCAGCTCCATCCAGGGATCCCAGCCGTTTTTCCAAATGAGACAGAGGTTCACGGTCACTTCATCTACTGCATCCTGTATTCCTGGTGACACCCGGTGCACAGTCGTGTGAAACGCGTTGAAATGAAACGATCGACAGCTCTGATTCAAATTTCTGTTTATTTCTCTCTTCCCACATTTACATCGCCCCTGGTTTTATTTGCGAGCTCACTGGGGTTTTTATGACGCGGACTTTGGGGATTAAACGGGAGCCGTTCAGCGCCGACCTGTTGTCCACCGGGTGTCTGCCCCACATCCCCTGTGCCCCGCTCCTGACGCCGGTCCCGGGACACGACCATTTACACACCAGGGGCGGAACCGGAGCAGATTCTCAGGCAGTTTCCATCCCAAGAAGGCCCGAAGAAAGGATAACGTTTCTCAGTGAATTTATTCCCAGTGAAGGTGTGGAGATGGGACTTGGTGTATGAAACTGTCCCGGACTCGTAACTGAGATAAACCCCCACACTTTGTGTGAAAAAAGTTAGCCTCACGTTCCTATGAAATCTTTCCACCCTCATCTTAAACCTATGTCTTCTCATTCTTCAATCCCCTACTCCTGCTAAGAGATTGTGTGCGTCTACCCGATCCGTCTCCGGAACAGCTCCCTCTGTTATCATGCTTCTGAACAGTCCTTCCATAAGCTGGACATTGTGGCATGAAGAGCCTGTTCTTGTGCAGTATTGATTGATGTCGTCTTTTCTCTGTTGAGGGGAGAGCAAGGTTGATTTTCTGAGCAGAGTGGAGCTGACTTTACTTTAGAGATACAGCACGGAAACAGGCCCTTCGGCGCACCGAGTCCACACCGACCATTGATCACCAATTTACACTTTGGTCTCTGTTATCCCACCAACACACTTGGGGAAATTTACAAACCGGCATGTCTTTGTCATGGGGGGAGGGGGGGGGGGGGGAACCGGAGCACCCGGAGGAACCCCATGCGGTCACAGGGAGGACGTGCAAACTGAACAGACAACACCTGATGTCAGGATCGATCCCGGCTCCCTGGCCCTGTGAAGCAGCGGCTCTATCCGCAGCTCCACAGTACATCAGAAATGTTAACCCTTCCCTTTCCAGACACAGTATATTGCCCGACCTGCTGAATGCCGACAACGTTTTCTGTTTCTTTGTTGGCAGTTTATGGTCAGACTCACATTCCAAACGCCCGTTCAACTGGAAAAACTAATGCTGAAAATCTGAAATAAAGACAGAAGATCCAATAAATACACAGCAGGACGGTTAGCATCTGAAGAGAGATAAACGGAGTTGATGACTCAGGTTGAACACCATTCGTCATTAGTATTAGAACTGAAATGTAAGGTCTGTTTCACCTCGCAGATGCTGCCTGAGATGCTGAGTATTTGGGACAATTTCTGCTTTTATTCCACATTTTAAAGCCTCAACGTTTTCAACCATGAATGTGGTTTGGGCCGCAGGTGTAGTGAAAGGTCAGAAAAGTCACTTATTAAATCAGATTCCCGCTGTTTCTACAATTATCAAAGTTAATTCTCAAAGTTACAGCTGGTCTGTGGTCTCACCACGTGGCGTTGCTGCCATCTATCCAGTGGCAAGATGAAGACGTGCAAGAACTCCTGTTCCCGATTAACAGATCACGGTTTGGTGTAGAGATTCAGAATTGAAACAGGCCATTCGGCCAACCAAAGATAGAAGCAAACATCTGGGTCAGACAGCATCTACGAAGAAAAGGAATAGGAGACGTTTCGGGTCGAAACCCTTCTTGAGACTGAGAGTCAGGGGAAAGGGAAACGAGAGATATCGACGGTGATATGGGGAGATATAGAACAAATGAATGAAAGATACGTAAACAAGTAACGGTGATGAAGGAAACACGCCATAGTCGGCTCTGGGTTCAGTGAAAACGAGTTACAGGCAATCAAACTCACCAGGACGATAGTGAAACTAGTACAACGACCAGGGTGGGGGAAGGACTGAATCCACGCCGAACATCGATCAACAGTTCACAACAGTTCACAACAGTTCTAGGTTATCCCACTTTCTCATCCGCTCTGCACACAGGGGCTGCTTCACAGAGGCCAACTAACCTGCAAACCCGCACGTGTTTGGGATGTGGGGAGGAAACCGGAGCAACTGGAGGAAACAGACGACATTAGCTTGGCATTGTACTGTTCCACGTTCTATGTGGGCCAAAGAGCCTGATCTAAAGCCTGTTCCAGTTCTTCATGGCCATCAACAACACCGAGAGACCCATTGTATCTCCCACTCCCAACATTCAGCTTCATTCTTCCCCCTTCAAGTAATTTCCGATTCCACTCCTCCCTCCTATTTACATCTCCCGAGTCAGACCTTTACCGCCCTATTCCGAACGACATCAACACCAATTCATTCACTCTGATATAGACATCCTGCAGCTCTTGGAATTCCTTGGAATTCCTTCTTCAGAACAAAGAAGGGTCCCGACCCCGAAGAGTGGTCTGTCCATTTCCCTCCACAGACGCTGCCTGGCCCGCTGAGATCCTCCAGCACTTAGGGTTTTTTTCTCACACTATTTCAACAGATTTCTTGTATCTACCATCTCCAATATTCACTTTGCCTTCTCTCACTTCAGGGAATTTCCGATTTCATTCCACCCTCCTATCTCCACCTGCCCCTCCCCCCCCCCCCCCATCTCCACCTGCCCCCCACCCCCCCAAACTCGCCTTTACGCCGCTGTTGAAATCCGCACCATCACCGCTTGTGCCGCGTTGTGACTCGGGGTGAGTTTCGGACCCGGGGGGAGCCCAGAGCTCAGGACCCGCCGCCCGCGGCCGCTGCTGAACCCGTGGGAAGAGAGATTGTTTCAATCTTTATATTTTCACAAAAGTATTTCTGTTCAGTTACGTGAAGCGGTTAACGCGTTGAAATGAACGGATCGACAGCTCTGATTCCATTTGCTGTTTATGTCACTCTTCCTACATTTATTTACATTATCATATCATCATATCATCATATCATATATATACAGCCGGAAACAGGCCTTTTCGGCCCTCCAAGTCCGTGCCGCCCAGTGATCCCCGTACATTAACACTATCCTACACCCACTAGGGACAATTTTTTTTTTACATTTACCCAGTCAATTAACCTACATACCTGTACGTCTTTGGAGTGTGGGAGGAAACCGAAGATCTCGGAGAAAACCCACGCAGGTCACGGGGAGAACGTACAAACTCCATACAGTGCAGCACCCGTAGTCAGGTTTTATTTCCGCGCTCACTGGGGTTATACGACGCGGAATTTGGGGATTAAATGGGAGTACTTTCCAAATAGTCCGCACTTTCCTCTGCTTGGCTTCCCACTGAACCCCTGCCATTTCCCGGCGGCTCTGTCTCCATTTCTGGGCAAGGGCGAGCGACCACTTTCTACTCCAAGTCCACGGACACCTTCGGCTACTTTGTCCACTCACAACCTCAGTTTCAGCATCGGAGATGGAGTGTTTCTTCCAAGCTCGAGTTAGTGCAACTAAGCACCTTCTTGCATTCACACAATATCCTCACATCTCACATAGGAGACTCCAAAGTGCTTTACTGACAAAATATCTTTCAAATGCAGCCACTATTTTACAATGTGCGAAATGTTGTTATTGCAAATTGTACGCAGGAATTTCCAAAAACGGAGTTTAAAAGCAAACTTACAGTCCAAACGGTTTGGGGTTTATTTCCATCTCATAATATTAGAAGCACCAAGACACTTAATTCAGATTAAATCAAATTTTCCATGCGATTCTTGTGCATGTTACACGTTGTGCAAATTGTCCAAATTCAATGAAGTGACATTGGATATATCTGTTGAAGTAATCTGATAATCGAATGGAGTTAATGATACTGCAAGTGCATGTCATTGGAAAGGTCCAATACCTTGACATTTTTACAGCCCTGGTCACCTGTCCCTGTTGCCTCCCTCCTTCGCCCTAATCCTCGAGGTCGGACTTTGATTGCCGCCCTCTGCCTGACATAAGAAGTACGGAGACTTGGTGTAGAAACAACAACCCGCAGATGCTGGTTTATACCAAACATGGACACAAATGCTGGAGTAACTCAGCGGGTCAGGCAGCATCTCTGGAGACAAGTGATGGGTGACGTTTCGGGTCGGGTCTCTTATTTGGGCCACTGTGGTAGGTGGGGTGGGGGTGAAGAGCTGGAGGCGACAAAAGTGCAGGGCCCATTAGAGCTGGCCGCAAGAACAGTTTTGTTTCATTTAATGTCACGTGTACCGAGGTAAAGTGAAAAGCTTTTTGTTGCGTGCCAGCCGGTTAGAGGAAATACTATACATGATTACAATCGAGACATTTACAGTGTGCAGGAGAGGAAGAGGAGAGGGGGTGGGGTTGAGGGACAGGAGAAGGGGGAGGGAGAGGATGAGAGGTGGAGAGGAAGAAGAGGGGTGAGGGGGAGGAGGAGCAAGAGGAGGAGGGGTGATTCGGAGGTGTCCACTTTCTTCAGGAAACGGGGCTTCAACTCCACTCCACGTTGTTGTCCAGCCTCACTTATCCCCTCTGGCAGCTTGTTCCAGACACCCACGACCTTCTGTGTGAAAATGATGATGTTCCTCAGGTTCCGATTAAATCTTGCACCTCTCACCACAAACCTGTGTCCTCTAGTTCTCGATTCCACTGCTCCGGGTAACAGACTGTGCATTCACCCTGTCTATTCGCCGCTTGATCTTATGCACTTCAGCCTCCTGCGCTCCAATTAATAAATCCTTCCCTGCCCAACCTCTCCCTTTCGCTCTGACCCTCAAATCCTGGCACCATCTTCGTGAATCCACTCTGCAGTTGTTTCCAGCATTTTACCCTGCCTTACACTGTCCCAAGCGCTACTCTCCGCTTCCGTCTATATTCAGGACAGTTTAATGTGTAACTGACCCCTCCCTGTGGTAGCGAGCGGGGGAACCCTCCATAGTTTCCGCGGGTGGATTTGTCTCCTTCCTTTAAAATGGTCGTAACGATGGTGACCCTCGGGTGCTCTGGCCGGCGCTCCTCTTCCCAGAGCAAGGCAGACATTGATGGTGAAACTCACCAGCGTCTTCAGTGCACCTGCACAACCTTTGGCCGTCTGAGGAGAAGACTGTTTGAAGATCAGGACACAATTCGCAAGTCCTCAATCATTTTGTCACACACCTTCTGTCTTTTCATCTCTGGCCTCTGTCCAACCGTCTGACTATCAACTACCTCACCCCCCTCAACTGTGTCAACCTATTGCCAGCCAGGCTTTGTCCTGCCTCATTCCTTCCTTCGTTATTCCATCTCCCACCCTCTACAATCAGTCTGAAGAAGGGACCCGACCCGAAACATCAGCTGTCCATGTTCTCCAGATGTGCTGCTTGACCCACTGACTTACTCCAGCACTTTGTACTTTTTTTGTAACCCTGCATCTGCAGTTCCTTGTTTCTGCATCTTCACGTTGAACATTTGCGTCAGATTTACATTCATTCCTCTAGACGGCGGCGTGCGCAGTGGACATGCGTTTTGAACCAGAAAGTGGCAGAGTTAAAAAATGGCTTCGAAAGACAGGTTCGAGAGTTTAACCGAGGAGGCAGTTTGTCCCATCTGCCTGGATTTCTTCACCGATCCGGTGTCACTGGAGTGTGGACACTACTTCTGCCGCTCCTGTATCACACAGAGTTGGGACAGGGAGGGGAGAAACTCCTGCCCGGAATGTAGAGAGGTGTTTACAGACCGCACCCTCAGGGTGAATCGGGCCTTGGCGAGACTGGCTGAGAAAGCTCGAACACTGAGCCTGAATCGGACAGAGAAAGAAAGTAAACTTCACTGCGGGGAACATCAGGAAGAACTGAAGCTGTTTTGTGAAAATGACAAGAAGCTGATCTGTGTGATTTGTGCAGGTGGGCGGGAACACAGAGAGCACCGCTTCATTCTGATAGATGAAGCTGTTGAAAACTACAAGGTAAAAGCAAACCGATTTTGATCGCATCATTGTTTAATTCCGTCTTTATAGTCTAACACTTTTATTCTCCGATTTTCAAAAACAATCGCAGGGTCAGGTTAAAGCTTCCATCCAGTCTCTCACAAAAGATAAATCAGGGATCCAGCAAATGGAGCAGCAACAGAAAGAGAAGATTTCTGGAGTTCTGGTGAGGCTTTTAAGTTTCGATTTCCTGATCTTGTGCAGGTTTGATCCCTGTGACGCGTGTAATAACAGCGCAGCGCAGTGACACAAGTAGTGCTGCTGTCTCCTAGTTCTGGTGAGCGGGTTCGATCCTGACCTCGGGCGCTGCATAGAAAATAGGTGCAGGAGTAGGCCGTTCGGCCCTTCGAGCCAGCAACGTCATTCAATATGATCATGGTCTACCCTTTATTCTTAAACTATAACCCCTGGTTCTGGACTCCCCCAACATCGGGAACATTTTTCCTGCATGTAGCCTCTCCAATCCCTAAAGAATTTTACATGTTTCTATAAGATCCTATCTCATCTTTCTAAATTCCAGTGAATACGAGCCCAATCGACCCATTCAGAATCAGTCTGAAGAGGGTCTCGACCCAAAACGTCACCCATTCCCTCTCTCCTAGATGCTGCCTGACCTGCTGAGTTACTCCAGCATTTGTGATACATTCTTTCATCATATGTCAGTCCCGCCACCCCGGTAATTAACCTGATGAACCTACACTGCACTCCCACAATAGCAAGAATGTCTTTCTTTAAATTAGGAGATCAAAACAGCACACAATTTTCCAGGTGTGGTCTCAACAGGACCCTGCACAACTGCAGTAGGACCTCCTTGCTCCAAAACTCCAATCCTCTCACAATGAAGGCCAAGAACCAGGGATCACAGCTTAAGGATAAGGGGGAATTCTTTTAGGACCGAGATGAGAAAACATTTCTTCACACAGAGAGTGGTGAATCTGTGGAATTCTCTGCCACAGAAGGTAGTTGAGGCCAGTTCATTGGCTATATTTAAGACGGAGTTAGATGTGGCCCTTTTTGCTAAAGGGATCAGGGGGTATGGAGAGAAGGCAGGTACAGGCTACTGAGCTGAATGATCAGCCATGATCATATTGAATGTCGGTGCAGGCTCGAAGGGCCGAATGGCCTACTACTGCACCTATTTTCTATGTTTCTATGTTTCTATGTAAGATGCCATTAGTTTTCTTCACTGCCTGCTGTACGTGCATGCTTACTTTCATTGACTGGTGTACAAGGACACCCAGGTATCATTGCACCTCCCCTTTTCCTAATCTGACACCATTCAGATAATACTAGGGGCTGGTGGATGGATAAATGGGAATTAATGGGCACTTGAAAAGGAATAGGTAGCTGGGAATTGCATTAGGGGTAGAGGATTGATGGGTAATCAGATCATCCTCACGAGATTTCAGAAGCATTTAGACAAACTATTGAATTGCCAAAGCAAGTAAAAAAATGCACAGGACAAATGTCACTGTCAACCTCTGAGGGAAACACAATCAGTGACATTACATATTGATTTTCACCTTTCATTTGACAGGAACAGTCACACAACCTTCAGTCCAAGATAGCATCCCAGTTTGCTGAACTGCACCAGATTCTCACTGAGAAAGAGCAGCACGTACAGGCAGATATCCAGGTGGAAGAGAAGAGGATTCTGAATAGAATGAAGACAAATCTTGGAGAGATCGAAGAGAATTTAAAATCTATTCAGGAGGAACTCTCTAAGTTGCAGCAGCAGATGGATCAAAAGGACAGTGTGGTGTTTCTGAAGGTGAGGGGTTACACCACAGTCTGGCGAAGTGAAAGTGCAGTCACAAAATGGAGGGGGATATTTCAGAAATACATGCTGCATTTACAAGTAATTCAGAACTGGGTAAATGTTTCATCTGTTCCAGCTGTTGTTCCCAAACTAATTGGCCTCCCGCATAATCTATGGGATCTCAGGACTGCCTGGCCGGAATGTAGAGAGGTGTTTGTGTTCTGCGGAGTTCAGAACTACGACGGGTGATCCTATATCTGATCCCAAGGACCACGCAGGAACAGAGGGCAGTAAATCTCTGGGACTCTCCAACCCACAGACTCTGAGAGGTTTAACCTGTTAGACGTATTTATACCAGAGGAAGATACATTTTTGAAAATTCGGGGAACTGAAATGAAAGGAAATGGGACAAAGCGGAGGAGTTCATTCCTGGGCTAGATCAGCCATGAACACATTGTGGGGATTAACATTGAAATCTAGAACGTGGCGCACACAGCAGATTGATCACCTATATCCGGTTCCCATCAGCAGTGGGCGGTCACCTTGGGGGAATTTGCTCTGTTTGTTTTACCCACCTTTGTTCACCATAGAATGACATCACATTCTACGTCATAGGCCAGTCCATTCGGCCCATCCTATCCAGTCATGATTTCTGCTCCACTCAACATCCCTCCCATCTACTCACCACACCCGGTAACAATACCCAGAATTCCAGGAGTGCTCACGTGTTTATCCCGCTCGCCCTTAAATGTATCTCTGCTGTTGTTTTCATTCCCTCCAATGCAAGTGAGGTCCATGTTCTCATAAATGTGAGGTTATCCACTTTGGCGGCAAGAACAGGAAAGCAGAGTATTACCTGAATGGTGGCCAATTAGGAAAAGGGGAGATGCAACGTGACCTGGGTGTCATGGTGCACCAGTCATTGAAAGCAAGCGTGCAGGTGCAACAGACAGTGAAGAAAGTGAATGGTATGTTAGCATTCATAGCAAGAGGATTTGAGTATATAGGAGCAGGGAGGTTCTGCTGCAGTTGTACAGGGCCTTGGTGAGACCGCACCTGGAGTATTGTGTACAGTTTTGGTCTCATAATCTGAGGAAAGACATTCCAGCATTAGAGGGGGTACAGAGAAGGTTCACCAGATTGATCCCTGGGATGGCAGGACATTCATATGAAGAAAGACTGGATAGACTAGGCTTATACTCGCTGGATTTAGAAGACTGAGGGGGGATCTTATTGAAACATATAAAATTCTTAAGATGTTGGAGAGGCTAGATGCGGGAAGATTGTTCCCGATGTTCGGGAAGTCCAGAACCAGGGGTCACAGCTTAAGGATAAGGGGGAAGTCTTTTAGGACCGAGATGAGAAAACATTTCTTCACACAGAGAGTGGTGAGTCTGTGGAATTCTCTGCCACAGAAGGTAGTTGAGGCCAGTTCATTGGCTATATTTAAGAGGAAGTTAGATGTGCCCTTGTGGCTAAAGGGGTCAGGGGGTATGGAGAGAAGGCAGGTACAGGTTACTGAGCTGGATGATCAGCCATGATCATATTGAATGGCAGTGCAGGCTAGAAGGGCCGAATGGCCTTCTCCTGCACCTATTTTCTATGTTTCTATGTTTCTATGACTGCATTCCTTTCGGTATTTGTTATCATATCATATCATATCATATATATACAGCCGGAAACAGGCCTTTTCGGCCCTCCAAGTCCGTGCCGCCCAGCGATCCCCGTACATTAACACTATCCTACACCCGCTAGGGACAATTTTTACATTTACCCAGCCAATTAACCTACATACCTGTACGTCTTTGGAGTGTGGGAGGAAACCGAAGATCTCGGAGAAAACCCACGCAGGTCACGGGGAGAACGTACAAACCCCTTACAGTACAGCACCCGTAGTCAGGATCGAACCTGAGTCTCCGGCGCTGCATTCGCTGTAAAGCAGCAACTCTACCGCTGTGCTACCGTGCCGCCCATGTTGAAGTCGACGTTACATTTCAGCTTTGATTTTTGCTCTCCCATCGATTAGAGCTATTATTTCATCCTCACCCATTTAAATCCACCGATAAACTTAAATCCTATCTCATCATTCTTCAGATAAAATCCCACGACCTGCCTAGTCTTTGCATTGAGCTCCATCCTCTCAGTCATGGCATCATTCTCATGAACATTCCTTGTGCTTTTCACCATCGTTCTACGTCTCGACGGTAATGTCCACTTTCTATCTGCATGACAGCGGCGATAAGAGTTGGGAAATGGGAATTATCAGAGGGTTGCAGAAATGTGGAGAAATTCCCGCTGTCGGGATGAGGACGGTCCATCTCAGTCAATTGAGATTTGTGTTTTATTTCTTTCAGGAGGAAGCTGGTCGCAAGCGAAGGTAGGACATGCTCTTGACGGAAACATTGTAAGTTTTCGTGGAACAGTTCAAAACATTTCTAATGCTCAGTTGATAACCAGCTGTTAAATATTCGCAGGGTTCGTGATAAAGCCAAACCACTGTCGGTGGTAGAGGAGGCCTTGCCGATTGAAAAGTTTCATTGCCGTGTTTCATTCAACACAACAGTTAAAGAAACATCTGATGACTTCAAGCAAGGTAAAGCTTATACCTTTTCCATTGTTCTTGTTTCTGACATCTTGAAGTAAGATGTGTACGAAAGAACTGCAGTTGCAGGTTTAAATCGAAAGTAGACACAAAATGCTGGAGTGACTCAGCGGGACAGGCAGCATCTCAGTCGAGAAAGAATGGGTGATGTTTCGGGTCTGGACCCTTCTTCAGTCTGAAGAAGGGTCTCGACCCGAAACGTCACCCATTCCTTCTCTCCAGAGCTGCTCCCTGTCCCGCTGAGTGACTCCAGCATTTTGTGTCTACCTTTGATTGGTCTATCTTTAAGTTATACAAAGTTGCAAAGATTAATGTTATTTTGAACTGAAGGGAAATTGAAGATTTGATCTACCACCAAGCTCATCTGCTGGGAAGCATCACAGAGTCAGAGAGCTTTGTAGCAGAGCAACAGGCCCTTTGACTTGACGATGCCAACCACGTTGCCCAACCAAGCTAGCCTCACTTGCCTGAGTCTGGCTCATATCCTTCCAAGTCTTTCTTATCCACGTATCTACCCAATTCTCTGTGAACTGTTGTAATTGTACCTGCCTCGCCCACTTCCTCTGTCAGATCGTTCCACATCTACACTACCCACTGACTGAAAAACCTGCTCCTCAGGTCCTTTTTATTGTTTCCACTCTCACCTTAAACTGATGCGCTCGAGGTTTAGACTCTCCGACCTTGGGTAAAGTATTGCGGCTAATCACCTTATCTGTACATCTTATACACATCTATAATGTCACCCTGGCAGGCTCCCAAGAAAAAATGTCCCAGTCTGAATAGTCTCTTTCAGGAATGAGTAGATTAACCTATGATGAGCGTATGTCGGCATTGGGACTTTACTCGCTGTTGCTCAGAGGAATGAGGGGGGATCTCATTGAAAAATACAGAATAGTGAAAGGTTTGGATAGAATGGACGTGGAGAGGATGGTTCCATTAGTGAGTGAGTCTAGGACTAGATATTTATTTACAAAAATGCTGGAGTAACTCAGCAGGTCAGGCAGCATCTCAGGAGAGATGGAAAGGGTGACGTTTCGGGTAGGACAAAGGAAGGATGTAGGTGGAGACAGGAAGACAGAGGGAGAACTGGGAAGGGGAGGGGAAGAGAGGGACAGAGGAACTATCTAAAGACAATAGACAATAGGTGCAGGAGGAGGCCATTCGGCCCTTCGAGCCAGCACCGCCATTCAATGTGATCATGGCTGATCATTCTCAATCAGTACCCCGTTCCTGCCTTCTCCCCATACCCCCTGACTCCGCTATCCTTAAGAGCTCTATCCAGCTCTCTCTTGAATGCATTCAGAGAATTGGCCTCCACTGCCTTCTGAGGCAGAGAATTCCACAGATTAACAACTCTCTGACTGAAAATGTTTTTCCTCATCTCAGTTCTAAATGGCTTATTCTTAAACTGTGTTCTGGACTCCCCCAACATTGGGAACATGTTTCCTGCCTCTAACGTGTCCAACCCCTTAATAATCTTATACGTTTCGATAAGATCTCCTCTCATCCTTCTAAATTCCAGTGAATACAAGCCTAGTCGCTCCAGTCTTTCAACATATGAAAGTCCCGCCATTCCGGGAATTAACCTAGTAAACCTATGCTGCACGCCCTCAATAGCAAGAATATCCTTCCTCAAATTTGGAGAGCAAAGCTGCACACAGTATTCCAGGTGTGGTCTCACTAGGGCCCTGTACAACTGCAGAAGGACCTCTTTGCTCCTATACTCAACTCCTCTTATTATGAAGGCCAACATTCTATTGGCTTTCTTCACTGCCTGCTGTACCTGCATGCTTCCTTTCAGTGACTGATGCACTAGGACACCCAGATCTCATTGTACGTCCCCTGTTCCTAACTTGACACCATTCAGATAATACTCTGCCTTCCTATTCTTACGACCAAAGTGGGTAACCTCACACTTATCCACATTAAACTGCATCTGCCATGCATCCGCCCACTCACACAACCTGTCCAAGTCACCCTGCAACCTCATAGCATCTTCCTCACAGTTCACACTACCACCCAGCTTTGTATCATCTGCAAATTTGCTAATGGTACTTTTAATCCCTTCATCCAAGTCATTAATGTATATTGTAAATAGCTGCGGTCCCAGCACTGAGCCTTGCGGTACTCCACTAGTTACTGCCTGCCATTCTGAAGGGGACCCATTTATCCCCACTCTTTGCTTTCTGTCTGTCAACCAATTTTCTATCCATGTCAGTACCCTACCCCCGATACCATGTGCCCTAATTTTGCCCATTATTCTCCTATGTGCGACCTTGTCGAAGGCTTTCTGAAAGTCGAGGTTCACCACATCCACCGGCTCTCCCCTGTCACTTTTCCTAGTTACATCCTCAAAAAATTCCAGAAGATTAGTCAAGCATGATTTCCCCTTCGTAAATCCATGCTGGCTCGGAATGATCCTGTTACTGCTATCCAAATGCTCCGCAATTTCGTCTTTTATAATTGACTCCAGCATCTTCCCCACCACTGATGTCAGACTAACTGGTCTATAATTTCCCGTTTTCTCTCTCCCTCCTTTCTTAAAAAGTGGGACAACATTAGTTACCCTCCAATCCACAGGAACTGATACTGAATCTATAGAACATTGGAAAATGATCACCAATGCGTCCACAATTTCTAGCGCCTCCTCCTTAAGTACCCTGGGATGCAGACCATCAGGCCCTGGGGATTTATCAGCCTTTAGTCCCATCAGTCTACCCAACACCATTTCCTGCCTAATGTGGATTTCCTTCAGTTTCTCCGTCACCCTAGGATCTCTGCCCACTAGAACACCTGGGAGATTGCTTGTATCTTCCTTAGTGAAGACAGATCCAAAGTACCGGTTCAACTCGTCTGCCATTTCAATGTTTCCCATAATAAATTCTCCCGCTTCTGTCTTCAAGGGACCCACATTTGCCTTGACTATTTTTTTCCTCTTTACATACCTAAAAAAGCTTTTACTATCCTCCTTTATATTATTAGCTAGTTTATCCTCGTACCTCATCTTTTCTCCACGTTTTGCCTTCTTAGTCATCTTCTGTTGCTCTTTAAAAGAGTCCCAATCTTCTGGCTTCCCACTCTTCTTTGCTTTGTTGTACTTCTGCTCTTTTATTTTTATGCTGTCCTTGACTTCCCTTGTCAGCCACGGGTGTCTCTTACTCCCCTTGGAATCTTTCCTCCTCTTTGGGATAAATTGGATGGAGTTGAGGGGGGAGGTAAAGGAACAGGTGTTGCATCTCCTGCGGTTGCAGTGGAATGTGCCCGGGGATGGGGTGGTTTGGGCAGGAAGGGACGAAAGGTCAGAGCCTCAGAATTAAAGGATGTTCCATTAGGAAGGAGATGAGGGGAAATGCTTTTAATCAGAGTGTGGTGAATTTGTGGAATTCATTGCCACAGAAGGCTGTGGAGGCCAAGTCGGTGGATATTTTTAAGGCAGAGATAGCTGGATTCTTGATTAGTATGGATGTCAGAGGTTATGGGGAGAAGACAGGAGAATGGGGTTAGGAGGAAGAGGTAGATCAGCCATGATTGAATGGTGGAATAGAATTGAAGGGCCGAATGGCCTAATTCTAATACTTTCACTGATGACATTACGACCTGATGACGGTCCAACTTCACCTGATAACCCAGCCCTTCAGACCTGATGAAGTTGTTGTAAACCCTTTTGCACCCACTCCAATTGACTAACAAACCCACCCTTCCCTTTGTCTCACCCTCCACTCAAAAAACACAGGAGCAGGTCATCTGGCCCCTCGTGTCTGCCCCCTTTCACTGTGATCATGACGACCCCACCACACACCTCTACCTCCTCTTTAACATCCTCAAATTACCGCTCACCTCAATATCAACCTGCTCCAATCTGTCTCCATATCTGAATAACCCGCTTCATTCCTCCATCCCCACCGCAATCTCACAATCCTCCTCACTCTCCACACTCGTCCTCCCCGTCTACCCTCCCCCACCTCACGAAATTCCCCTCTCCATCCGTGGATAAAAACTCCGGGGGAGATGTCTGTTGTCCACCCGATGTGGTTGTGGGTGAAACCCCGGGCAAGGTTTCAGTTGTCCGCCCGCCTGTGCCTGAGGCCGAGCGGCCTCTCCCCCGGTCCCGGGGCCGCGCTGCCCGAGTCTCCCCCCGACCCCCGGGGACTCTCTGATTCTCTGCTTCTCCCCCCAGTCTCCGTCATCCTGGATGTGGAAACAGCGCATCCGTGGCTCGAGGTGTCTGAGGATCGGAAGAGGGTGAGAGTGACCCGGTCCCGGAGGAGTCTCCCTGACACCGGGAAGAGGTTTACAGACAGTCCGTGTGTGCTGGGATCGGAGGGATTCACATCGGGGAGACATTACTGGGAGGTGGAGGTGGAGGTGGCGGGGAGTCAGGGCTGGGGTCTGGGAGTCGCCGCAGAGTCTGTGGAGAGGAAGGGACCGGTCACACCGACCCCGGAGACTGGAGTCTGGAGCATCAGGCGGTGGGGTGACGGGTTTGATGCATTCACCTCCCCTCCATCCCGTCTCCCCGCCCGTCCCATCCCCGGGAGGGTGGGAGTTTATCTCAGTTACGAGACCGGGACAGTTTCATTTTACGACGCGGACACCAAGTCCCATCTCCACACCTTCACTGGGAATAAATTCACGGAGAAACTTTATCCTTTCTTCGTGCCTTGGTTTGGAAACTGGCTGAGGATCTGCTCCGGTTCCGCTCCGGGTGTGTAAAAGGGTCGGGTCCCGGGACCGGCGTCAGGAGCGGGGCTCAGGGGCTGTGGGGCAGAAACCCGGTGGACAACAGGTCGGCGCTGAACGGCTCCCATTTAATCCCCAAATTCCGCGTCTTAAAAACCCCAGTGAGCGCGGAAATAAAACCAGGGGGAATGTAAATGTGGGAAGAGAGAAATAAACAGCAAGTGGCATCACAGCTGTCGATCCGTTCATTTCAACGCGTTAACTGCGTCACTTCTTGGTCCCGCCACTAGATGGCAGTAACGCCACGCGGTGCGACCACAGACCAGCTGTAACTTTGAGAATTAACTTTGACAATTGCAGAAACAGCGGGAATCTGATTTAATAAGTGACTTTTGTCACCTGCTACCATACCTGCGACCCAAACCACATGCATGGCTTAAAATGTGGAATAAAAGCAGAAATTGCCCCAAATTCTCAGCAGGTCAGGCAAGGTGAAACAGACTTTATATTTCACGTCTAATACCGACGACGAATGGTGTTTCCATTTGGATTTTCAGGATCTGTTTTTAAAAAAAACTTTATCCAGTTGATTGGGTGATTGGAATGTGTGACTGAGCATAAACTGCCAACAAAAAACAGAAAACATTGTCGGCATTCAGCAGGTTGGGCAGTATACTATGGGCACAGCGCTGTGGAGTTTAAATATAGCACAATGGCCACAGCGCTATGGGTCACAGACTGTTCACGAAAATTCACGTTTACCAAGGGTGACCATCCCTGTGGGGTGCTGGGGGAATTAGATGCTGACGTTCAGATGAATTGTTAAACTCCAGTGACATCCGCACCATTGGATGAACTTAGTTTCGTATAGTTTAGTTCATTTCAGAGGTGCAGCTCGAAAACAGGCCCTTCAGCCCACCTAGTCCGTGGCAAACCATCAACACTATGACCATTACCATCAACACTATCATACACACTCAGGGGACATTTTAGAATTCGTAACGGAACCAATTAACCTACCAATCTGCACGTCTTTGAAATGTGGATGGATACCAGATCACCTGGAGGAAACCCATGTGGTCACACGGAGAATGTACAAACTGTGCAGACAGCACCCGTAGTCAGGATTGAACCCTGATGCTGTATAGACCACATCTACAGCACCTTAACCACCAACGCACCTGCTCCCCCTCAAACCACCTGCCCCCCCCTTATCCTGTCAACCCCTGCCTCAGTTCTCCCCAGTCTCCACCACCGACCTCTCTGACCTCTTCACAGGAATAAAAACTGCCACCTGCTCTCTGGACCCCATCCCCTCCAGCTTTGTCAAGGCCTGCCTTCCTGCTCTCTCTCCACTTATCACTGCAACAATAAACTCCTCCCTGTCCACTGGCATTGTCCCGCCATCCCTCAAATTCGCTGCTGTCACCCCCATTCTGAAAAAACCTGGTCTAAACCCTGACACCCCAAACAACTTCAGATCAATCTCCAACCTACCCTTTCTGTCCAAAGTTTTGGAACGTGCTGTAGCTTCCCAACTCAAATACCACCTCTCTACCAATAACCTGTATGAAACTTTCCAATCCGGATTCCGCTCCAACCACTGTACTGAAACTGCGCTCCTCAAAATCACAAACGACATTCTCCTCTCCTCCGACGCTGGCAACCTCAACATCCTCATCCTACTTGACCTCAGCGCCGCCTTTGACACCATAAATCACTCCATTCTCCTCACCCGACTTGAAACCTCCTTTAACATCACCGGCACAGCCCTATCCTGGTTCAAATCTTACCTCTCTGACAGACACCAGTTCATCTCCATTAACAACTGTAAATCCCCCACCGCTCCCCTCCCCCAAGGTGTCCCCAATGCTCAGTCCTTGGCCCCCTCCTCTTCATCCTCTACCTGTTCCCCCTTGGTCAATTAATCCGCGTCATGGTCTCAACTTCTACTGCTTCGCCGATGATATCCAACTCCTCATCTCCACCAAGTCAATCTCCCCCACCACACACTCTACACTGACAAACTGCATCACTGAAATAAAATCTTGGCTTCAATCAAAATTCCTCAAACTCAATTGCAACAAATCTGAAATCATCATCATTGGTCCAAAAACGCTCACCAAATCCACCCAAAACTTCATCCTCAACGTTGATGGTCTCCCAGTATCCACCTCCCCTCACATCCGGAATCTTGGAATCATCTTTGATCAAACCCTCTCCTTCGACAAACACATCAAACACATCACAAAGACAGCCTTCTTCCACCTCAAAAACATTGCCCGTCTCCGTCCATCCCTCTCCTCCACAGCTGCAGAAACCCTCATCCACACCTTCATCACCTCCCGTCTGGACTACTGCAACAGCCTCCTCTATGGCGCACCCTCAAAAATCATCAGTAAACTTCAATACATTCAAAACTCCGCTGCCCGTCTACTCACCCACACCCCGATCCGTGACCATATCACCCCCGTCCTTTACAAACTCCACTGGCTCCCCATCCCCCAGAGAATCCAGTACAAAATCCTCCTCATAACCTACAAAGCCCTCCATAACCTGGCCCCATCCTACCTGAACGACCTCCTCCACAGGCACACTCCCACCTGCACCCTCCGCTCTGCTGCTGCCAATCTCCTATCTCCCCACATCCAGACCAAACTCAGATCCTGGGGGGACAGGGCTTTCTCCATCGCTGCTCCCACCCTATGGAACTCACTACCCCAAACCGTTAGAAACTCCTCCACACTCACCACATTCAAAACATCGCTGAAGTCTCACCTGTTCAGTACTGCCTTCAACCACTGAAGGTCACCTCACCTTCTGTCTCCTTTCTCTGTTCGTTTACTTATTTACTTATTTATCTATTTATTCATTTCCCTATGTTCTCTAAATCTCTGTAAAGCGTCTTTGAGTATATGAAAAGCGCTATATAAATGTAATGCATTATTATTATTATTATATCTAAAATTTAAAAGATACTTGGACAGGAACATGGATAGGAAAGGTTTAGAGGGTCGTGGGCCAAATGTGGGGCAGGTAGGACTAGTATAGACGGGGCATGTTGGTTGAGATGGGCAAGTTGGGCTGTTGGGCCCGTTTCCACACTGTATGACTTAATTGGTGCATCAGGCTTGACTTGGTGTAAGGAATATTTGAATAATTGAGTAGGCAGCATCACCGGAGAACCTCAATAGGTGACATTTCAGATTGAGTCCAAAACATCGCCTATCCATGTTCTCCAGAGATGCTGCCTGATGAGCGTTTGACTGCACTGGGCCTGTGCTCGCTGGAGTTTAGAAGAATGCGGGGGGACCTCACCAAAACATACTAAATAATGAAAGGCTTGGATAGAATGGAGATGATGTTTCCACCAGTGGGAGAGTCTAGGTCTAGAGGTCAGCTAGAAAAAGTTTTTTTAGGTACGTGAAGAGGAAAAAAATAGTCAAGGCAAATGTGGGTCCCTTTAAGACAGAAGCAGGGGAATTTATTATGGGGAACAAAGAAATGGCAGACGAGTTAAACCGTTACTTTGGATGTCTTCACTGAGGAAGATACACACAATCTCCCAAATGTTCTAGGGGCCGGAGAACCTAGGGTGATGTATCTCTAAATCTAAATGTCCTAATTCTGTTCCTATCACTTGTGACCCGCTGAGTTACTCCAGCACTTTGTGTCCTTTTGAACATAATATTTTCGAGTGCAGCCTCACGAATGAGTTGGACAAAGTGAGTGCTGTGGTCTTTGCAGATGGGACACTGAAACATGTGAAGCTCCCACGGTCAGTCCAGGCGTAGGTTGGGTGACCAAGTCAAGGGCTCCCAGGAGATTTTGTAATGAATGAACACGTTTAAACACGGCTGTTTGTCTATCCCTTTTCACTGAACAGAATGATTTAGAAATAAACACAACTGTTTTGTTGAATGGCACTGTGGATAACTTCCTGGAACTTCACTTCTGTAACTTATGTTCATCCCCATGACCAAAGTTTCAAAGAGTTGCCACTCTTTAAAGCCGGGATGAGACTGGGGGAACGGGGGCCCTTGTCACGTGCGGAGGGCAGGACAATGGGAGCGCCGTGAGTTACGTCACTGCTGTCACGTGCCGTGGGTGGGTGGTCGGATGAGCCTGTTGTCACGTGCCGGGGGGGGGGGAAGGGGTGTGGACGGAGACAACTGTCGGGGGCGGGTTGAATGGAGATTTGGTGTGACGTGTCGGGGCGGGTTGAATGGAGATCTGGTGTCACGTGTCGGGGGCTAGTGAATGGGGTCTGCTGTCACGTGTCGGGGGAAAGGGGTCTGGTGTCTCGTGTCGGGGGCGGGTGAAATGGGGTTTGGTGTCACTTATCGGGGCGGGGAATGGGGGTTTGGTGTCACGTCTCGGGGCGGGAGAATGAAGATCTGGTGTCATGTGCCGGGGGCGGTTGAATGAGGTCTGGTGTCACGTGTCCGGGGCGTGTGAATGGCGACCCTGTGTCACGTCTCGGGGGCGGAATAGCGGCGCCGGCCAGTGACGTGAAGTTGGGCGCGAAACCGGGCGGACGCCGGAGCAGAGGGGGTGAGTGACAATGGCGACCGGAGATGGGGGAGAGGGGGGCAACGGCGGGGCCCGTCTCCATGGAGACGCGGCCTGGTCCCAACCTGGAGAGGGAAGAGGGAGGAAAAAGGGGAAGGGCGGGTTATGGGGGAGGGAGGTGTTTGGGGAGGTGAAGTGAAGGGGAAAAAGAGGAGGGGGGGTGAGGGGTGGGAGGGGAGGAGGGAGGAGGGGTGGGAAAGGAGGGCAGGCAGAAGAGGAGAGCAGGCAGAAGAGGAGAGGTTGAGGGGAGGGGGACAAGATGGGATACATTGATAAATAGACAATAGGTGCAGGAGGAGGCCATTCGGCCCTTCGAGCCAGGACCGCCATTCAATGTGGTCATGGCTGATCATCCACAATCAGTGCCCTGTTCCTGCCTTCTCCCCATATCCCTTGGTTCCACGAGCCCCTAGAGCTCTATCTAACTCTCTCTTGAATATGTCCAGTGAATCCACAGATTCACAACTCTCTGGGTGAAACGTTTTTCCTCATCTCAGTTCTAAATGGCCGACCCCTTATTCTTAAACTGTGTGTGACCCCTGGTTCTGGACTCCCCCAACACCGGGAACATGTTTCCTGCATCTAGCGTGTCCAATCCCTTCATCATTTTATGTGTTTCTATAAGATCCTCGCTCATCCTTCTAAATCCCAGTGAATACAAGCCCTGCAGCTCCATTCTTTCATCATATGACAGTCCCGCCATCCCGGGAATTAACCTTGTGAACCTGCGCTGCACTCCTTCAATAGGAAGACAGCTCGTTCCACGTACCTACCACCCTTTGTATTAAAAAAGTGACCCCTCATGTTCCTGTGAAATCTTTCCCTACTCTCACCTTAAACCTATGTCCTCTGGTTCTTGATTCCCCGACTCTTGAGTAAAAGACTCTGTGCCTCTACCCTAGCTATTCACTTCTGGATCGTATACATCATCATAAGGTCACCCCTCATCCTCCTGCGCTCCAAGGAATAAAGTCCGAGCCTGTTCAACCTCTCCCTATTGCTCAGGCCCTCAAGTCCTGGCAACATCTTTGTAAAACTTCTCTGTAATCTTTCCAGTTTAACGACATGTATACATGAACGACACACAACATTCTACAAGAAGGACTGTGCGAAAAAGCGAGACTTTTATTCTGCGGCACGGTAGCGCAGCGGTAGAGTTGCTGCTTTACAGCGAATGCAGCGCCGGAGACTCAGGTTCGATCCTGACTGCGGGTGCCGCACTGTAAGGAGTTTGTACGTTCTCCCCGTGACCTGCGTGGGTTTTCTCCGAGATCTTCGGTTTCCTCCCACACTCCAAAGACGTACAGGTATGTAGGTTAATTGGCTGGGTAAATGTAAAAATTGTCCCTAGTGGGTGTAGGATAGTGTTAATGTACGGGGATCGCTGGGCGGCACGGACTTGGTGGGCCGAAAAGGCCTGTTTCCGGCTGTATAGATATGATATGATATGATAAATTCTGCAGGGGCATTGTAAACTGTTCGTGCCAGCCCCAAACTGTGGTCCCAAATCGCCCCTTCCAGTTTTTAATCGTGTGATTTTTCTATTAACACAAGTTTGCTAGGAATGCAACTATTACATTACAGCAGGAATGTATATTTTAATTTAGTTTATTAATATAAACTGCAGATTCTGTTTCTAATATTGCAGCCTTTTCAATGACAATTTTAATGTTCTTTGAAATATTTTTGTGGGTTTTGTTTGAATTATTCATTGGATGCAAATGACACAAAACAGACATCTAAAGAGGGGTCTCGACCCAAAACATCACCCATTCCTTCCATCCGGAGATGCCGCCTGTCCCGCTGAGTTACTCCAGCAATTTGTGTCTTTGTTTGGTTTAAAGCAGCATTTGCAGTTCCTTCCTACACACAAACAGTCCATTTTACCCAATCAAGCATTTCTGGTCTTCATGCTCCAGGCACGCTTCCTCCTCAGTTTAAAACTATCGGCATAACCCCCTTTTTTGCTTTTTCCCTCGGGTGGCACAGTGGCCTAGATGGTAGAGCCGCTGCCCCACGGCGCCAGATACCAGGGTTTCCATCCTGACCTCGGGTACTGTCCATGTGGAGTTTGCACATTCTCCCTGTGACTGCATGGGTTTCCTCCAGGTGCTCCGGTTTCCTCCCATATCCCAAAGACGTGTGGGTTCGTAAATGGAGGGGTGAGGGAGAGGAGGAGAGAGAAATGGAGGGGTGAGGGAGAGGAGGAGAGAGAAATGGAGCGCAAAATGGAAGGGTGAGGAGGTGAAGAAGAGGAGTCGAGGGAGAGGAGGGGAAGGAGAGGGATGAGGGAGAGGTGGAGAGGAAGAGGGGTGAGGAGGAGGAGAGGTGAAGGAGAGGAAGAGGAGGGGTATGGAGGAGAGGTGGAGGAGAGGAAGACGGGGGGGCTTGTGAGGAGGTGCTGCGGGGAGAGGGAGAGGATGAGAGGGAGTGGTGGAGAGGGAGAGGAGGAGGGATGAAGGAGAGGAAGGGGATGGTTGAGGGGGAGGAGGAGCAAAAGGAGGAGGGGTGATATTCACTGCCCTCTGAGAGATGCAACCTCTACACACAGCGTGGGAGGCCGTTCTGGAAGGTTGGATCTCATGGAATCCGGGGTGAACTAGCGGATGGAACACAACATTACCTGAAGGTCACAGACAGAGGATGTTGGTAGTGGGTTGTTTTTCAGACTGGGGACAGAGTCCACTGTTGTTCCTTATTTATATACACGATTGGGTGTATATGTAGGTTGCACGGTTAGTCAGTTTGCAGATGAAACAAAAATTGGTGACATTGTGGAGAGTGAAGAAGGTTACCTGAGAGTAAATAGGATCCCTGTGAACTGGGCCAATGGGCTCAGGAACGGCAGGTGGGATTTATTCATGTGAAGGTGAGCCGATGCAGGTTGCTGAGACAAACCAGGGCAGGACATACACAGTAAACGGACAGCTTTATAGAACGGAGAGATGTCGGGGTGCAGGTACACAGTGCCATGGAAGATGCAGCGGTGACAGGCAGGGAGGTGAAGAATGTGTTTGGTGCTCATTCTTTCAAACGTCAGGATATTAAAGACAGCGTTGAGACAATGAGGTTGTTGGCAAACTGGAGAGGGTGCAAGAAGATTTACGAGGACTCTATCGGGTCTGGAAGGGTTGTTTATCAGGAGAGTTTGCGCAGGTGGGGACATTTGACGTGCCGTGGAGCTGCAGGGAGACCCTTTGCCTCACAGGGTCACAGACCAGAGTTCAAACCTGACCTCTGTTGCAGTCTGTTTGGAGTTTGCACGTTTTCCCTGTGACCACGTGGGTTTCCTGCAGGTGTTGCGGGTTTCTCCCACCTCCAAAAGGCAAGCGGGTGTGTTGGTTAATTGGCCTCGGTAAATTGCCCTCAGTGTTGCAACATTTAGCACAGAGGCATCTGCTTATAATGTGCATTGGGACAGTGGGCTGGGGCTCAGATTGAACCACGACAAGACTATTGCATTGTTCTTCCTGTATTCTGTGCCAAATCATGCCGTGGAACTTGTGGAGGTGTTTATTGCCGCGGCTCCTCATCCCCCTCCTCCACCGTCTCCGCCGGGCCTATAGCGGCGGCCCCGTCCCCGACCGGCAGCGGCTCCACAAGGAGCGGCGGCGGCTGCGGAGAGAGGCGGCCATAGAGGCCCGGAGTGGAGGAGGAGAGAGAAATGGAGGGATGAGGGAGAGGAGGAGAGGGAGTGGTGGCGAGAAAAATGGGGTAAGGAGGAGAGGAAGAGGCGAGGGAGAGGAGGGGTGAGGGGAAGGGGAGAGATGAGTTGGAGGTGGAGAGGAAGAGGGGGAGGAGGTGAAGGAGAGGAAGAAGGGGAGGAGGAGGTGGAGAGGAAAAGGGGGGTGATGAGGAGGTGCAGGGAGAGAATGAGAGGGAGAGGAGGGTGAAAGGGAGAGGAGGAGAGGGAGAGGGCGAGGAGGAGGATGAGGGAGAGGAGGAGAGGGAGAGGAGGAGGGGTGAAGGAGAGGAAGAGGAGGGGTGAGGGAGAGGAGGAGCAAGAGGAGGAGGGGTGATTCGTAGGTGTCGTCTTTGTTCAGGAAACGGGGCTTCAACTACACTCCACGTTGTTGTCCAGCCTCACTTACCCCCTCTGGCAGCTTGTTCCAGACACCCACGACCTTCTGTGTGAAAATGTTGTTCCTCAGGTTCCGATTAAATCTTGCACCTCTCACCACAAACCTGTGTCCTCTAGTTCTCGATTCCACTGCCCCGGGTAACAGACTGTGCATTCACCCTGTCTATTCACCTCTTGATCTTATGCACTTCAGCCTCCTGCGCTCCAATTAATAAATCCTTCCCTGCCCAACCTCTCCCTTTCGCTCTGACCCTCAAATCCTGGCACCATCTTCGTGAGTCCACTCTGCAGTTGTTTCCAACATTTTACCCTGCCTTACACTGTCCAAAGCGCTACTCTCCGCTTCCGTCTATATTCAGGACAGTTTAATGTGTAACTGACCCCTCCCTGTGGTAGAGAGCGGGGGAACCCTCCATAGTTTCCGCGGGTGGATTTGTCTCCTTCCTTTAAAATGGTCGTAACGATGGTGACCCTCGGGTGCTCTGGCCGGCGCTCCTCTTCCCAGAGGAAGGCAGACATTGATGGTGAAAGTCACCAGCGCCTTCAGTGCACCTGCACAACCTTTGGCCGTCTGAGGAGAAGACTGTTTGAAGATCAGGACACAAGTCGCAAGTCCTCAATCATTTTGTCACACACCTTCTGTCTTCTCATCTCTGGCCTTTGTCCAACCATCTGCCTATCAACAGCAAAACCCGCCTCTCGCAGTGTAATCAGTGTTTTGGGGAACAGTATGTGTGATGATGCCATTAAAATGCAGAATATATCTCATCTATCAATTCCCAGATTTTAGTTATTTTTCTTTTAAAATGTTTCTGCAAATTTCTGCTACTAAAATGCCGCCATGACCCACTCCGGTTTAAGGGTCGAGTGGTCTATCTTGCTCCTCTAGTATCTTTGATCAGCAGCTGCGTGAAAGGGAATGCGTTTTGAACCAGGAAGTGGCGGAGTTAAAATAGCTTCGAAAGACCAGGTCGAGAGTTGGACCGAGGAGGCAGTTTGTCCCATCAGCCTGGATTTCTTCACCGATCCGGTGTCACTGGAGTGCGGGCACAACTTCTGCCGCTCCTGTATCACACAGAGTTGGGACAGGGAGGGGAGAAATTCCTGCCCGGAATGTAGAGAGGTGTTTACAGACCGCACCCTCAGGGTGAGTCGGGCCTTGGCGAGACCGGCTGAGAAAGCTCGAACACTGAGCCTGAATCGGACAGAGAAGGAAAGTAAACTTCACTGCGAGGAACATCAGGAAGAACTGAAGCTGTTTTGTGAAACTGACAAGAAGCTGATCTGTCTGGTTTGTGCAGCTGGGCGGGAACACAGAGATCACCGCTTCATGCTGGTAGATGAAGCTGCTGAAAACTACAAGGTAAAAGCAAACAGATTTTGATCGCATCATTGTTTAATTCCTATGTGTATGAAGAATCTGCAGATGCTGGTTAAAACCAAAGATAGACACAAAATGCTCGAGTACCTCAGCGGGACGTGCAGCATCTCTGGAGAGAAGGAATGTCAGTCTGAAGAATGGTCTCGACCGAGAAACGTCACCCATTCCTTCTCTCCAGAGATGCTGCCTGACCCGCTGAGTTATTCCAGCATTTTGAGTCTATTATTGTTTAATTCCGTCTTTATAGTGTAACACTTTTATTCTCTGATTTTCAAACACAATCACAGGGTCAGGTTAAAGCTTCCATCCAGTCTCTCACAAAAAAGAAATCAGAGATCCAGCAAATGGAGCAGCAACAGAAAGAGAAGATTTCTGGAGTTCTGGTGAGGCTTTCCAGTTTCGATTTCCTGATCTTGTGTAGGTTTGATCCCTGTGATGTGTAATAACAGGGCAGCGCAGTGACACAAGTAGTGCTGCTGTCTCCTAGTTCTGGTGACCGGGTTCGATCCTGACCTCGAAGGTACCCGCTGGTTCAATGGTCAATGGGCGACTGTAAATTATCCCTGGGAAAGTGTGTGGTGGGCGGATAAATGGGAATGAATGGGCACGTGAAAAGGAATAGGCAGCAGGGAAGTGTATTGGGGGTAGAGGATTGATGGGTTATAAGATTACCTTCACGACATTTCAGAAGCATTTAGACAAAGAATTGAATTGCCAAAGCAAATACAAAACGCACAGGACATATGTCACGGTGAAAGTCGTGAGGAAACACAATCAGTGACATTATATATTGATCTTCACCTTTCATTTCACAGGAACAGTCACACAACCTTCAGTCGAAGATTACATCCCAGTTTGCTGAACTGCACCAGATTCTCACTGAGAAAGAGCAGCGCGTACTGGCAGATATCCGGGAGGAAGAGAAGAAGATTCTAAATACAATGGAGAAAAAACTTGAAGAGTTTGAGGAGAATTTAAATTCCATTCAGGAGGAACTCTTTAAGTTGCAGCAACGGATGGATCAAAAGGACAGTGTGGTATTTCTGAAGGTGAGGGGTGACTCTACAGTTTGGCGAAGTGAAAGTGCACAGGCACAAAATGGTGGGGGATATTTCTAAAATAAATGCTGCATTTGCCAGTAATTCAGAACTGGGTAAATGCCCCGTCTGTTCCAGAGCTGTGCTGCTGTTGTTCCCAAACTAAGTGGCCTCCCGCATAATCTGCGGGATCTCAGCACTGCCTGCGGTCTCCTTGGGATGAGTTACTGTGATCCTGTCACTGAGTTAGCGAATGTTTAAAATTTCCCCGAAAAGATGGAAAATCTCCAGGAAATCAAAAGATCATGTGGAAAGTTTGTCGTATGTTCCTCTTTAGTGGGAAAGAATTACGCGGCGTTAAAGGGATCTGTTGAAGGCTTGCCCTCGGATACAACACGATTTACCCACCTTAACATGCCTTGAGGTTGCCAGCACTTAAGGGGACCTGTCCTATCCTAATTATCCCTTCGCTCTTAAAGAGACCTATTCTCCCCCTAGTTATTATTTTGCTATTAATACACTTGTAGAATCTCTAGGGCAATATCCAATTTCTGTCACTGTGATGACGACAATAAATGCTGGGCAATGGAACATTTCTGGGGCTTGTTGTGATTTGTGTGAAACTCCTGTTGTCGGGATGTGGATGTCCCGTCTCAGTCTACTCAGATTTCTGTCTTATTTCTTGCAGGAGGAAGCTGGTGGGAAGAGGAGGTAGGATATGCTCTTGACTGAAACACTGCATGTTTGTGTGTAACAGCTCAAAGAAATTGTTGAGGCTCAGTTTATAACCAGCTGCTAAATATTTGCAGGGTTAGTGATGCAGATAGAGCACTCACAGTGACAGACGGTACCTTGCCGATTGAAAAATTCCATCAACACTTTTTGATGAACACGCTGTGGAGAGAAACATCTGTCATTAAGCGAGGTAAAACCTGTTCAGTTTCCCCTCTTCTTGTTTATAATGCCTTTTAGTAACTCAGATGCAAACATTGCTGATAGAAATTGTATTCGCCTCTAACACCTCCTATGGCAGCTATCTCTCTGCCACCCAGTGCCTGAAAACGTTGCCATTCAAGAACATTTTAAACTTTCCCTTCACAACTTAAACCGATGCCCTCGAAGTTTAGAAAACTGCATCCCCCACTCCTCAGTCCATTGGCCCAGTTCATTACAATCAGTTTAATCTTAGACAACCTTCTTCACTCTCCACGATGTCTCATGAATTTTAGTCTCATCCACAAACCTGCCAGCCATGCCACCCACATACACATCATTTATCTAATCATTTGTATGAATAGGGACCAACAGTGGATTCAGCATTGAGCATTGTGGTGCACCACTTGCGACAGGCCTCCAGTCTGAAAAACAACTCTCTACCTCCGCCCTCTGTCTCCCACCTTCAGGCCACATGTTTACCCATTGGCTAACTACCCTGGATTCCATATGTTCCAGCCTTCCTGATCAGCCGACCATAGAGGTTGCTGCTATCAAATTGCTAATCATACCTCCGACATTCACATCCACGCCTTAGAAATATAACATAAACAGCAGTGAGCATCTGAAATGTTCTGCCCTGGGAGGTAGTGATAGGTCAGATTATTGGAATAGGCAAAGTGAACACAGATGGATATTTGAAGGTTCGAGAAATTGGCGGCTATGGAGAACTCGTATAGAACAGGAATTGGTGCCATCTTAGATCAGTCATGATCACATTGAATGGCGGAGTCGGCCTGAGGAGTGGAGACTACTCCTCCAGCTATTTTCTTGTGATCTTTAGTTTTTTTCATACCTACAGCATGATAAACCTTACACAGAGTTGAATGCGGCATAGATTGACAATAATTGTCCCTGGGGCAATGATTTTGCTGTGCGGGGTGAGATTGGGTAGTCTAGGCCTGTGTACTCGAGCGTTTGGGTGTATTAGAGGAGATCTCAGTGAAACACAGAGTCCTTAAAGGGCTCAGTGGGCTGGATGCAGGGAGGATGGTTCCCCTGTCAGAGGGGTCTGGAGAGCGGGCACTCTCTCAGAATGAGGGCCGCACCGTGTAGGACAGAGATAAGGAGACATTACTACACGCAGAGACTGGGGAACGACCCTGCACCGGTGGCTGTGGAGACTCAGTCATTCAGTGCTCTTGGAGCTGAGAGCCGTGGTTGTACATTACAGAGTCTGGCCCTTCGGCCCATCATGTCCATGACCATCTTTTCCCAGCTATACTAATCGATTTGCCCACATTCCATCGGCATTCTTCTGCACCTCACCTATTTAAATACCTCAGATATAGTGATTATATCTCACTCCACCACCTCCTCTTTAGCATGTTCCAGATATCACCCACTCTCAGTGTAAATTTATGTACTAAATCTCTCGTTTATTTCTTTGTTCCTGAACTACAGCCAAAAAGGTACACAATAACGCAACTATTTTAGGCCCACCTTACTCACCATCATCCCTTGGGTGCTAATGGAAGAAGTTTCATTGAAATCGGTGTTATATTTTTAAAGTTATTCACATTTTAAAGTTTAAATCTATCTCCTAGGGACGTTGGGTAGAGGGAGGGAGGAGGGAGGGAGGGGGAGGGGGGGGATAAGGGGGGTTGAGGAGGGTTGGAGTGGGCGTGAGGGGAGGGAGGGGGAGGGGGGGAGGAGAGGGTGCTGCACCAATACTGGAGAGGTTTGGGCCCAACGGGTCCACTTGGTCTAGTAAAACCGAAATCTCAGATATACTTTAAAATTCCTTGCTCTCAATATAAACCTGCACTCTCGTGATTTGATTTCTCTGCATGCGAATAAGGTTTAGATAATTACCCTGCATCCTGCTGCAGTCTTTGACAACATTCCCCACTAGCCACAATTTCTGCTTCCTCCACAGACTTACTAATCACACCTCCCACATTCGCATCCAAGCCATGATCATATAACATAAACAGCAAAGGTTGCAGCGCCGATCTCTGCTGCACACCACCAGCCACAGACCTCCAAGCAGAAAAATCATCCTTCTACCGCTACCTTCTACCTCCAACCACCCAGCCAATTGTGGATCCATTTCACCAGCTGGCCTTGGATCCCACCTGCCTTCGCTTTCTGGACCAGCCTTACATGCGGAACATTGTCAAGTCCCACAGTGAAGTTCATATATTGGTTCACAATGAGATCAGTGTGTTAGTTGTACACACCCATCAAATCCACCCTTGAATCCTCTCTCTTTCAACGACCCCACAACCACAAGTCTCCCCCCATTCTGTCCAACACCCGATCATTCAACCTCTGCTTCCTTTCATGGTCCAAGCCACCCCTCCCTCCCTCTCACCCTCCATTCAAAGAAACAGGGGGCAGGTCATCTGGCACCTCGTGTCTGCCCCCATTCACTATGATCATGACGACTTCACCCCACACCTGTACCTCCTCTTTAACAACTTCAAATTACCGCTCACCTCAATATCCACCTGCTCCGATCTGCCTCCATATCTGAATAACCCGCTTCATTCCTCCATCCCCACCGCAATCTCGCAATCCTCCTCACTCTCCGCACTCGTCCTCCCCGTCCACCCTCCCCCACCTCACGAAATTCCCCCCTCCATCCCCGGATAAAAACTCTGGGGGAGACGTCTGTTGTCCACCCGCTGTGGTCGGGGTGAAACCCCGGCAAGGTTTCAGTTGTCCGCCCGCCTGTGCCTGAGGCCGAGCGGCCTCTCCCCCGGTCCCGGGGCCGCGCTGCCCGAGTCTCCCCCAACCCCCGGGGACTCTCTGATTCTCTGCTTCTCCCCCCAGTCTCCGTCACCCTGGATGTGGAAACAGCGAGTCCGTGGCTCGAGGTGTCTGAGGATTGGAAGAGGGTGGGACTGACCCGGAACTGGAGGAGTCTCCCTGACACCGGTAAGAGGTTTACAGACAGTGCGTGTGTGCTGGGATCGGAGGGATTCACATCGGGGAGACATTACTGGGAGGTGGAGGTGGCGGGGATTCTGTGGTGGAGTCTGGGAGTCGCAGCAGTGTCTGTGGAGAGGAAGAGACCGGTCACACTGACCCCGGAGTCTGGAGCATCAGGCGGGGGCGGCTGGGTGACGAGTTTGTTGCACTCACCTCCCCTCCATCCCGTCTCCCCGCCCGTCCCATCCCCGGGAGGGTGGGAGTTTATCTCAGTTACGAGTCCGGGACAGTTTCATTTTACGACGCGGACACCAAGTCCCATCTCCACACCTTCACTGGGAATAAATTCACGGAGAAACTTTATCCTTCGGGGAATATTGGGATGGAAACTGGCTGAGAATCTGCTCCGGTTCCGCTCCGGGTGTGTAAAAGGGTCGGGTCCCGGGACCGGCGTCAGGAGCGGGGCTCAGGGGCTGTGGGGCAGAAACCCGGTGGACAACAGGTCGGCGCTGAACGGCTCCCATTTAATCCCCAAATTCCGTGTCGTAAAACCCCAGTGAGCGCGGAAATAAAACCAGGGGGAATGTAAATGTGGGAAGAGAGAAATAAACAGCAAGTGGATCAGAACTGTCGATCCGTTCATTTCAACGCGTCGAGACCCTTCTTCAGACCAAAGTCAGGGGAGAGGGAGATACCAGGATAAGGAAATGTAAGGTGTGAAAACGAGACAAAGGGGAAGGAGATAAAGGAAAATGCAGAATAGATCATTGTTAGCTAGGAGAAGGTAACAACAAAGCAAACAGAGATAAAATGTAATCGGAGACAGTGAAACTGGTTGGAGAACTGCGAAGGAGGGGGATGGAGAGAGAGTGAATGGCAGGGTTGCTTGATGTCAGAGAAGTCAATATTCATACCGCTGGGGTGTAAGCTGCCCAAATGAAATATGAGGCGCTGTTCCTCCAATTTGCGCGGGGCCTCACTCTGACAATGGAGGAGGCCCAGGACAGAAAGGTCAGTGTGGGAATGGGAGGGGGAGTTAACATGTTTAGCAACCTGGAGATCAAGGAGCTTTAGGTGGACTGAGCGGAGGTGTTCAGCGAAACGATTGCCGAGCCTGCCCTTGGTCCCGTTGATATACAGGAGTCCATACCTGATAGAGGGGAAACAGTAGATGAGGTTGGAGGAGGTGCAAGTGAACCTCTGCCTCACCTGAAAAGACAGTCAGAGTCTTTGGACGCAGTCAGTGGGGGGAGGACAAGGGAGAGGTGTCGCGTCTCCTGCGGTTGCGGGGAGAAGTAGCTGGAGAGGGGGTGGTTTGGGTGGGAAGGGACGCGTTAACCAGGGAGATGCGGAGGGAGCAGTCTGTGGAAAGCGGAAAATGCTAAGGCGTGGAGATGGGAAGTTGTGGCCAGTGGTGGGATTCCATCTCCACCCATCGCAAGTGAGAGGCGGACACCAGCGAGAGGATTGTTTTGATAGGACAATAGACAATAGGTGCAGGAGTAGGCCATTCGGCCCTTCGAGCCAGCACCGCCATTCAATGTGACCATGGCTGATCATTCTCAATCAGTACCCCGTTCCCGCTTTCTCCCCATACCCCCTGACTCCGCTATCCTTAAGAGCTCTATCTAGCTCTCTCTTGAATGTATTCAGAGTATTGGCCTCCACTGCCCTCTGAGGCAGAGAATTCCACAGATTCACAACTCTCTGACTGAAAAAGTTTTTCCTCATCTCTGTTCTAAATGGCCTACCCCTTATTCTCAAACTGTGGCCCCTGGTTCTGGACTCCCCCAACATTGGGAACATGTTTCTTGCCTCTAATGTGTCCAACCCCTTAATAATCTTATACGTTTCGATAAGATCCCCTCTCATCCTTCTAAATTCCAGTGTATACAAGCCTAGTCGCTCCAATCTTTCAACATACGACAGTCCCGCCATTCAGGGAATTAACCTAGTAAACCTGCGCTGCACGCCCTCAATAGCAATAGTCGGATTAATGCCAGAGATGAAAATACAAAAGGTGTGAGATAAGGATAGAAGGGGTGAGAATCGTGAAGTCAGAGGGAGGGATATCCGTGGAGGTTGTGGTGGAGGGGAGAAATAGATACGAGTCCAGGTGAGGTACAGGGAAAAGAAGGTGGGGGATGGGGGATCCAGAAGCTGATGGAGGAGGGGGTGGGGGAGGGAGGGACAAGGTGTGCGTGTGTGTGGGGGGGGGGGGGGGTGGACTGAGGGGAGCGCAATGTTAGTTTAAAAAATCAGAGAATTCTACATACATACCGTCAGTTTGTAAGCTACTCCGCTTAATGGCATCAGATATTTCTCTGAACATTGTGCTAAAAACATAGAGGGGTGATAGAACGTTTCAAAGCCCGGGCAGAATCTGTCTCTGACAACGATTCGGTGTCAACACTCGCACTGCAAATAGTGAACACATGGTTATAATTTGAGCATTTATTTTTTATTATATTACACATCCACTCAGAGTTTCAGCTCTCCCGACCAGCTTCATCCTGAAATAAATAAAATACAAATCTGAATTCATTGAGATACAAGAAATGCAAAATGCCGGTTTATCTGTATACTAAAACTCTCGTTTGTTTGTTTGTTTGTTCCTGAACTACAGCCAAAATGGTACAGGATAGCGCGACAATTTTAGGCCCACCTTACGCACCGTTATCCCTTTGGTGCTAATGGAAGAAGTTTCACTGAAATCGGTGTTATATTTTTTAAGATATTCAAATTTATTCAAGTTTAAATCTATCTCCTAGGGAGGAAGGGGGAGCGAGAGAGGGAAGGAGGGGGGTGGAGGGAGGGGGAGGAGGGAGGAAAAGGGGGATGAGGGGGATGGAGTGGGGGAGGGGAAGGGAGAGTGGGGGGGGGGGGGTGGGGAGGGGAAGGAGAGGGGAGGGGGGAAGGAGTGGGTGCTGCACCAATGCAGGAGAAGTTTGGGCCCAGTGGGTCCACTTGGTATATATATAATACACAATGTGCTGGAACACGGCATGGTAGGCAGCATTTCTCGAGGATGTGGTTTGGTGACGCTTCGGTTCGGCCCCCTCCTGTACATCGGTGAGACCAAGCGTAGACTAGGCGACCCAGATCTGCGGAACATCCCGGTTGCTAAACATTTCAACTCCACTTCCTGTCCTGGGCCTCCTCCATTGACAGCGTGAGGTCACATGTATGGGATTAAAAGTAACATTAGCAAATTTGCGGATGACAGAAAGCTGGGTGGCAGTGTGAACTGTGAGGAGGATGCTATGAGGATGCATGGTGACTTGGACAGGTTTTGTGAGTGGGCAGATGCAGTTTAATGTGGAAAATGTGAGGTTATCCACTTTGGTGGAAAGAACAGGAAGGCAGATTATTATCTGAATGCTGACAAGCTAGGAAATGGGGAAGTACTACGAGATCTGGGTGCCCTTGTTCATCAGTCACTTAAAGTCAGCATGCAGGTACGGCAGGCAGTGAAGAAAGCTAATGGCATGTTGGCCTTTATGACAAGAGGAGTTGAGTATAGGAACAACGAATTCCTTCTGCAGTTGTACAGGGCCCTAGTGAGACCGCACCTGGAGTACTGTGTGCAGTTTTGGTCTCGAAATTTGAGGAAGGATATTCTTGCTATTGAGGGCGTGCAGCGTATGTTCACTAGGTTAATTCCAGGAATGGCGGGACTGTCGTATGTTGAAAGACTGGAGCGACCGGGGTTGTAGACGCTGGAACTGAGAAGGATGAGAGTGGATCTTATTGAAACATATAAGATTATTAAGGGATTGGGCACATTAGAGGCAGGAAACATGTTCCTAATGTTGGGGGAGTCCAGAACCAGGGGCCACATTTTAAGAATAGGGGGTAGACCATTTAGAACGGAGATGAGGAAAAACTTTTTCAGTCAGAGAGTTGTAAATCTGTGGTATTCTCTGCCTCAGCAGGCAGTGGAGGCCAATTCTCTGGATGTTTTCAAGAGAGAGCTAGATAGAGCTCTTAAAGATAGCGGAATCAGGGGGTATGGGGAGAAGGCAGGAAAGGCATACTTCATGAGTCTTTTGGGGCTAGATAAAGGAAAATTAAAGGAATGTAATATTTTCTTCATTAGTACGCGTGTTAGGGGCTATGGTGAGAAGGCAGGAGAATGGGGATAGGACAGGTAGATCAGCCACGATTGAGTGGTAGAGTAGACTTGATGGGTTCATTCTGCTCCTATCACTTCTGAACGTATGAACGCATTATTGACACGTGTACTGAGGGAACGGCGCAAAGCGTTTGTTTGCTTTCTGTTCACAGCCCGTGATTAGGATGGACGTAAACACATTTTAATCCACATCAGGACACTCGTCTCTCACGCTCCAGTCTTCAGGTCCGTCTATATTTGGAGAAACCGTGCATCATTTCATATTAAGGATGGCCAGTGTGGACTAATGTGTTCAGTTTTGTTCACTCCGCTGTATGAAGAATGTGCATAAATTGGAAAGGGTGTGGAGAATACTTCTGAGGACGTTGCCAAGGCCTGAGGGCCTCACTGTATGGAGAGATTGGGCAGACGAGGATCTTATTCCTTGGAGCGCAGGAGGATGAGGGGTGATCTTATAGAGATGTGTGAGATCGTGACGGGAATAATCCGGGTTTTAACCATGGTTATTAACTCAAGGGCCGCAATCCCATATGAACTGGTGAACTCCAGGCATCAACTGGAGGTTGGGGTGCGGTGGTGAGGCAGCGATTTAGTTATCGAACGAGGAATCCAGTTGCACCAATACAGGGACACAATGTTAAGTCTTTTCCCGCGCCTTAAATACAGTTCATCACCTCAAATGCTTGAAAAAAGAGAAACTGTCTGAAGAACGATGACCGCAACACTCTTATTTTGTTTAAGATCCAACTCGTTCAAAGTGGTTGAACATCAAATGGCCGAGCGATCTACTCAGAGTACAATTTGTGATGTGCAATAATTACTCGTCTTGCAGCGACATCTACATCCTGAGAAATTGATCAGCTACTTATATTAATTCCTTAATAAGAAGATTAAATTTTGTTTATTAAGAACAGCATTTTATTAACTCGCGTAGCTGATGAAAAACATTGGAAATAATAGCACAATAAGGCGGCACGGTAGCGCAGCGGTAGAGTTGCTGCTTTACAGCGAATGCAGCGCCGGAGACTCAGGTTCGATCCTGACTACGGGTGCTGCACTGTAAGGAGTTTGTACGTTCTCCCCGTGACCTGCGTGGGTTTTCTCCGAGATCTTCAGTTTCCTCCCACACTCCAAAGACGTACAGGTATGTAGGTTAATTGGCTGGGTGAATGTAAAAATTGTCCCTAGTGGGTGTAGGATAGTGTTAATGTACGGGGATCGCTGGGCGGCACGGACTTGGAGGGCCGAAAAGGCCTGTTTCCGGCTGTATATATATGATGATGATATATGATAATAATAATAATATATTTATTTTATATAGCGCCTTAACACATGCACAAAGCGCTTTACAAATACAATTAACATAGAAACAAACAGACAAACTATCCTGACGGAAAAGCGGCGAATAATCAACGCCAGCGTCCTCTCACGTCAGGGTCCGGCAGTAGACATTAAAGAACACAAGACACACAGATACAATTTTTTACACAAAACAGCCATCACAGTGATTGCTCTAGGCACACCCTCACTGTGATGGAAGGCAAAGTCTTATCTCCTCCTCGTTCTTCTCCCGTGGCGCCACGAGGTGATCGAGGCTCCCAACCCCTTGAAGCCCCCACCGGGCGATGGAAAGTCCCAGGGTCGAGCCGAGCAGGCCGATGAAAGTCCTGAGCCCCCACCGGGCGATGGAAAATGCCGCGGCCGAGCCACGCAGGGCGATGAGAGTCCTGAGCCCCCACCGGGCGATGTAAAGTGCCGCGGCCAGGCCACGCAGGGCGATGAAGGGCCTGCGGGCGGGTTGATCGTGCCTCGTGCTTCGGGGCGGTCGAAGCTGCTACGGCTGGAGCTCCCAAAAGCCGGTCGCCAGCCAGGGACCTGCGAACTCCCGATGTTGCGGTCTGCAGGGCCCAACGGCCGAGGTCTCCGAGATGGTAAGTCCAGGCCCTGCGACCGGAGTCTTCGAGGTCGATCCCAGCTGGAGGCCGCCGACTCCACGATGTTAGGCCGTTGCGCGAACGGAGATACGACACGGTAAAGGTCGCATCTCCGTTGAGGAGGAGATTTAAAAAAGGTTTCCCCCAACCCCCCCCCCACCACCCCCCTACATACACAGAATTAAAAATAAAATAAAACGTACATTTAACGACGACATTGACAAAAAAGCACCAAAAAAAAAACGGAGAAACTGCCGGTGAGCCGCAGCTGCAGAACACAGCCACGCCCCTTGTATGTTGAATATGTTACTCAAGTTAGACAACTAGGTAGCTCTTGCAGTCTCTCCTTTTCGTTTATCTCGTCATGTCGGATTGTGTTTCAGTCACCGCCACTGCTCCCACGTCGATGCCGGTCTCCAGGATCGGAATCTGTTTATTCTCGCAGCCCCAGATCCACTTTCCCCGCGGGTAACGGGTTAAGATATCGGCCGCGTCCGCAGTACCGGTTTTTACCAGCAGGTGGGGGACCCTGCGCCGCGGAAACATTTAGACAGCTCGGCATCGCCATCTGGTGGTTGAAACCGGCACTGCATACAATGAACATGCATGAGGTTGCGTGCGAGAAATTTGTACTACCCTTCTTGACGTGCTGCATATTTTAAAAACATATTCTGCTATTTTGAAGTTCTACAAGCATGCGATTTGTTTAACGTAATAATTTATAATGCTTGGTTCATCGTTGTTGATGTCTAGAATTCATGGGGACACAAGAGTCTGCAGATTGCGGAACATGTGGACCCTCATTGCAGGAGCGAGGAGTGAACTTCTGGTAGAATTAAATTGATCAAGCGGCATTTGTGGAAGCTATGAGAGGATCCCCTTTAAGGGTAAAGACCCCCTACACATGACGAAATTATACATTATTAGATTAATGCAACAGATACATTTAATGTCCCTTTGTTGAATTTGGATCATTCGCACGACCAGTAAAATTCACAAGAACCTAATAGAAAGATTTTGTTCATTCGAATTTCTGTAGTAAATAGCGACTGCTTTGCACTTATTTTGACACCAGCAAAGAATTTCGGATTCTTTTAAAAGAGATGCGAGGACGTTGTGTAAATGTAAGCGGGTTTTTGCTGTACGCACTCGATCTTGGAGGGAATATTCAATTTCCGATGTGCAATTTCCGACAGTTTAAAAAGTCCGGGAGCAGAGCAAGGACGCCCGTTGGCTGAGAAGAAAAGTGAGCGTTAATTGCAGTGGAAAAGGCAGTTTAAAAAGAGCGCCAAGAGGACGCTAGTAGTCAGTTTGAAAAGTCCGGGTGCAGCCCAGTGAGGGAAGTGCCCAGTGAGAAAAGTTCGAGTCTTTGGCTGCGAGTCTTCGGCGAGGAGGCTGAGGTGAGGAGGTTACAATTGTTTTAAGCCAGACACAAGGTAATGGCGCAAAAGTTGGTGCAGTGTGTTTCCTGCAGGATGTGGGAAGACAGGGACGTCGCTGGAGCTTCTGGGAGCTACACCTGCAAGAACTGTGTCCAGGTGCAGCTCCTGAAGGGACGTGTGGTGAAGTTGGAGAGGCAGTTGGATGACCTCAGGGCCACCCGGGAATGCGAGAGTTTCCTCGACAGGACCTATTGTGAGGCGGTCAAGCCAAGGGTCCAGGTCGAGCGAAGGTGGGAGACTCAGGGGGGAGGGGACGAGGAATACAGGCGACCCCAGTGGCTGTGCCTATTGCAAATAGATATACCCTCTTGGGAACTGTCGGGGCAGAAGACGTTTCCAGTCCGAGTGGCGGACCTGTTGGCAAGGATACTCGACAGGGGAGACCGAAGTCAGGAAGAGCCGTAGTGGTCGGTGACTCCATCGTCCGAGGGACGGACAGAGGATTCTGTGGCAGCAGGAGGGACTTGAGGATGGTCTGTTGCCTCCCTGGTGCCAGGGTTCAACACATCACGGACAGGCTTCAGAAAATCCTAGTGAGGGAAGGCGATCAACCTGAAGTCGTTGTGCACGTGGGCACGAATGACGTCGGGCGGAAGAGGAAGGAGGTGCCACAGCGGGAGTTTAGAGAGTTGGGAAAAACACTGAGAA
This sequence comes from Rhinoraja longicauda, assembly GCF_053455715.1. Taxonomy (NCBI): domain Eukaryota; kingdom Metazoa; phylum Chordata; class Chondrichthyes; order Rajiformes; family Arhynchobatidae; genus Rhinoraja; species Rhinoraja longicauda. The sequence goes on along the minus strand of NC_135971.1, from coordinate 13,970,956 downwards.
GTAGGACGTCGAAGGTGGTTATCTCTGGACTGCTACCGGTACCTCGTGCTGGTGAGGCCAGGAACAGAGAGATAGAGGGTATGAATTTATGGCTGAGGGGCTGGTGCAGAGAGCAGGGATTTAGATTTCTGGACCACTGGGATCTCTTCTGGGCTAGGGGTGACTTGTACAAAAGGGACGGGTTACATCTTAACAGCAGGGGGACAAACATTCTGGCAGGCAGGTTTGCTAGTGCGACACCTGTGGCTTTAAACTAAGTAGTGGGGGGGAGGGGTTAACAAATTGTGAATATGAAGATGAGGTAAAAGGGAATACAGGAGATATTGCAAAAGACTCTCGGAAGAATGGGAACAGAAGTTCTAGAGGGGAAAAGAAATTAAGGGCAGGGCCATTTGTGACCGATGTGAGAGGGGAGGTAAATACAGAAGTTAAAGTGTTGTACTTAAATGCGCGTAGTATAAAAAATAAAGTGGATGAGCTTCAGGCTCAGTTAGTCATGGGCAAGTATGATGTTGTAGGGATCACTGAGACATGGCTACAAGAGGACCATGGCTGGGAACTGAATATTCAGGGGTACACAACGTATAGAAAAGACAGACAGGTGGGCAGAGGGGGTGGGGTTGCTCTGATGGTAAGAAATGATATTCATTCCCTTGCAAGGGGTGACATAGAATCAGGAGATGTTGAATCAGTATGGATAGAAATGAGAAATTGTAAGGGTAAAAAGACCCTAATGGGAGTTATCTATAGGCCCCCAAACAGTAGCCTCGACATACGGTGCAAGTTGAATCAGGAGATAAAATTGGCGTGTCAAAAATGTAATGCTACGGTGGTTATGGGAGATTTCAACATGCTGGTAGACTGGGAAAATCAGGTTGGAAATGGACCCCAGGAAAGAGAGTTTGTAGAGTGCCTTCGAGATGGATTCTAAGAACAGCTTGTACTAGAGCCTACCAGGGAGAAGGCAATTCTGGATTTAGTGTTGTGTAATGATCCTGATCTGATAAGGGGACTAGAGGTAAAAGAGCCATTAGGAGGCAGTGATCACAACATGATAAGTTTTACTCTGCAAATGGAAAGGCAGAAGGGAAAATCGGAAGTGTCAGTATTACAGTATAGTAAAGGGGGTTACAGAGGCATGAGGCAGGAGCTGGCCAAAATTGACTGGAAGGAGGCCCTAGCAGGGAAGACGGTAGAACAGCAATGGCAGGAATTCCTGGGAATAATGCAGAGGTTGCAGGATCAATTTATTCCAAAGAGGTGGAAAGACTCTAAGGGGAGTAAGAGACACCTGTGGCTGACAAGGGAAGTCAGGGACAGCATAAAAATTAAGGAGAGGAAGTTTAACATAGCAAAGAAGAGTGGGAAGACAGAGGATTGGGACTCTTTTAAAGAGCAACAAAAGTTAACTAAAAAGGCAATACGGGGAGAAAATGTGAGGTACGAGGGTAAACTAGCCAATAATATAAAGGAGGATAGCAAAAGTTTTTTTAGGTACGTGAAGAGGAAAAAAATAGTCAAGGCAAATGTGGCTCCCTTGAAGACAGAAGCAGGGGAATTTATTATGGGGAACAAAGAAATGGCAGACGAGTTAAACCGTTACTTTGGATCTGTCTTCACTGAGGAAGATACACACAATCTCCCAAATGTTCTAGGGGCCGGAGAACCTAGGGTGATGGAGGAACTGAAGGAAATCCACATCAGGCAGGAAATGGTTTTGGGTAGACTGATGGGACTGAAGGCTGATAAATCCCCAGGGCCTGATGGTCTGCATCCCAGGGTACTTAAGGAGGTGGCTCTAGAAATAGTGGAAGCATTGGAGATCATTTTTCAATGTTCTATAGATTCAGGATCAGTTCCTGTGGATTGGAGGATAGCAAATGTTATCCCACTTTTTAAGAAAGGAGGGAGAGAGAAAACGGGTAATTATAGACCAGTTAGTCTGACATCAGTGGTGGGGAAGATGCTGGAGTCAATTATAAAAGACGAAATTGCTGAGCATTTGGAAAGTAGTAACAGGATCATTCCGAGTCAGCATGGATTTACGAAGGGGAAATCATGCTTGACAAATCTACTGGAATTTTTTGAGGATGTAACTAGGAAAATTGACAGGGGAGAGTCAGTGGATGTGGTGTACCTCGACTTTCAGAAAGCCTTCGACAAGGTCCCACATAGGAGATTAATGGGCAAAATTAGGGCACATGGTATTGGGGGTAGGGTACTGACATGGATAGAAAATTGGTTGACAGACAGAAAGCAAAGAGTGGGGATAAATGGGTCCCTTTCGGAATGGCAGGCAGTGACCAGTGGGGTACCGCAAGGTTCGGTGCTGGGACCCCAGCTATTTACGATATACATTAATGACTTAGATGAAGGGATTAAAAGTACAATTAGCAAATTTGCAGATGATACTAAGCTGGGGGGTAGTGTGAATTGTGAGGAAGATGCAATAAGACTGCAGGGTGACTTGGACAGGTTGTGTGAGTGGGCGGATACATGGCAGATGCAGTTTAATGTAGATAAGTGTGAGGTTATTCACTTTGGAAGTAAGAATAGAAAGGCAGATTATTATCTGAATGGTGCCAAGTTAGGAGGAGGGGGAGTTCAACGAGATCTGGGTGTCCTCGTGCATCAGTCAATGAAAGGAAGCATGCAGGTACAGCAGGCAGTGAAGAAAGGCAATGGAATGTTGGCCTTCGTAACAAGAGGAGTTGTGTATAGGAGCAAAGAGGTCCTTCTACAGTTGTACCGGGCCCTGGTGAGACGGCACCTGGAGTACTGTGTGCAGTTTTGGTCTCCAAATTTGAGGAAGGATATTCTTGCTATGGAGGGCGTGTAGCGTAGGTTCACTAGGTTAATTCCCGGAATGGCGGGACTGTCATATGTTGAAAGGCTGGAGCGATTGGGCTTGTATACACTGGAATTTAGAAGGATGAGGGGGGATCTTATTGAAACATATAAGTTAATTAGGGGATTGGACACATTAGAGGCAGGAAACATGTTCCCAATGTTGGGGGAGTCCAGAACAAGGGGCCACAGTTTAAGAATAAGGGGTAGGCCATTTAGAACGGAGATGAGGAAGAACTTTTTCAGTCAGAGAGTGGTGAAGGTGTGGAATTCTCTGCCTCAGAAGGCAGTGGAGGCCAGTTCGTTGGATGCTTTCAAGAGAGAGCTGGTTAAAGCTCTTAAGGATAGCGGAGTGAGGGGGTATGGGGAGAAGGCAGGAACGGGGTACTGATTGAGAGTGATCAGCCATGATCGCATTAAATGGCGGTGCTGGCTCGAAGGGCTGAATGGCCTACTCCTGCACCTATTGTCTATTGTCTATTGTCAAACAGGGGTAGCGGGGAGACGAAGTAGCCGATGGTATCCGCGGGCTTGGAATGGACTTTGGTCACTCACGTTTTCTCTGAAACGGAGACAGAGACTGCGAGAAAGCGAAGGGAAGCGTGGCGGAATTTGGGGATTTAATGGGAGCCGTTCAGCGCCGACCTGTTGCCCACCGGGGTTCTGCCCCACAGCCCCTGAGCCCAGCTCCTACCGCCGGTCCCGGGACCCGACCCTTTTACACACCCGGAGCGGAACCGGAGCAGATTCTCAGCCACTGGTCTTTATGCCGAGTCTCGATGAAAGGATAAAGTTTCTCCGTGAATTTATTCCCAGTGAAGGTGTGGAGATGGGACTTGGTGCCCGCGTCGTAAAATGAAACTGTCCCGGACTCGTAACTGAGATAAACTCCCACCCTCTCGGGGATGGGACGGGCGGGGAGAGGGGATGGAGGGCAGGTGAATGCTTCAAACCCGTCATCCCACCGCCAGATGCTCCAGACTCCAGTCTCCGGGGTCAGTGTGACCCGTCTCTTCCTCTCCACAGATTCTGCGGCGACTCCCAGACTCCAGTACTGACTCCCCGCCATCTCTACCTCCCAGTAATGTCTCCCCGATGTGAATCCCTCCGATCCCAGCACACACGCCTGGACTGTAAACCTCTTCCCGGTGTCAGGGAGACTCCTCCGGGTCCCCGTCACTCTCACCCTCTTCCGATCCTCAGACACCTCGAGCAGCGGACCCGCTGTTTCCACATCCAGGGTGACGGAGACTAGGGTAGAAGCAGAAAATCAGAGAGTCCTCGGGGGTCGGGGGGAGACTCGGGCAGCGCGGCGCCGGGACCGGGGGAGAGGCCGCTCAGGCTCAGGCAGGCGGACAACTGAAACCTTTCCCGGGGTTACACCCACGACAACATCGGATGGACATCAGACACCTCTCCCGGTTGGAGAGGGGAATTTCATGGGCATTGGGGAACGGGAGGGGCGGCGCCGTTAAATTCGGGCGGAAATTTCAAGGGGGGGTGGGTGTGGGAGGTGACGAGTGCGGACAATGAGGATGGACGAGAGATTGCGGTTGTCGTTGACAAATGAGGAGGTGTATTCAGAAGCTCGGGATCTTTCTTCACAAAGAAGCATTCCGATATCCTGCCGCTAGATGGTGGTGGTGGGCGGGGGAGGGGTGGGGCTGGTGGGCGGGCAAGGGGGCGGGGGAGGTGGCGGGGAGAGGAGAAAGATTGTTAGAAGTGGCGATTGATGCGAGTGGTAATTAGAGGTGGCTAAAGAAGAGGTAGACTTGTGGTTGAGTCACCATGATCATACTGAACGAGGGCGGACATGAGGGGACAGGTAACCTGCTCCTGTTTTCTTGAGAGGCGGTGAGACAGAGGGAGGGGCGCGCCTGTCGGTTGTGTTCAGGGATCTCACATCTCCAGCTGCCTGTGTGAAAGCGAAGCTTCCCAGCAGTTGGGTTTGCTACTGGAATAAAACGTCAAATCCCCTTCAGCCCATAATTGCACACAATCTCTGCATCAACACGTTACTCAGATGTGTCTGATAAATGAGGAGAAATAAATCTGCCAGGTTGATTTAACAGAATGAATTTCAGATGCATGTTCAGTAAAGGGGCGGAATGTGCTGAAGTAATTAACATAGGCTCAGTCAGCACCTCTGCAAAACATGAATGCGTTTTGTTTCAAAGTTAGTCACAAAATGCTGGAGTAACTCAGCGGGACAGGCAGCATCTCTCGAGAGAAGGAATAGGTGACGTTTCGCGTCGAGACCCTTCTTCAAACCGAAGTCAGGGGAGAGGGTGTTTCCGGGGTAAGGAAATGTAAGGTGTGAAAACGAGACAAAGGGGATGGAGATAAAGGAAAACGTAGAATTGTTATTCACACAATGCTGGAGTAACTCAGCAGGTCAGGCAGCATCTCGGGAGAGAAGGAATGGGTGACGTTTCGGGTCGAGACCCTTCTTCAGACTGATGTCAGGGGGGCGGGACAAAGGAAGGATATAGGTGGAGACAGGAAGACAGAGGGAGATCTGGGAAGGAGGAGGGGACGGGATGTACAGAGGAACTATCTAAACTTGGAGAAGTCGATGTTCATACCACTGGGCTGCAAACTGCCCAGGCGAAATATGAGGTGCTGTTAGCTGGGAGAAGGTAACAACAAAGCAAACAGAGATAAAATGTAATCGGAGACAGTCAAACTGGTCGGAGAACTGCGAAGGGGAGGGACGTAGAGAGAGTGAAAAGAAGGGTTACTTGAATTAGAGAAGTCGATGTTTATACCGCTGGGGTGTAAGCTGCTCAAACGAAATATGACGTGTTGTTCCTCCAATTTGTGCTGCGCCTCACTCTGATAATGGAGGAGGCCCAGGACAGAAAGGTCAGATCGAGAATGGGAGGGAAAGTTAAAATGCTGAGCAACCGGGAGATCAGGTAAGTTTAGGCGGACTGAGCGGAGGTGTTCAGCGAAACGATCGCCGAGCCTGCGCTTGGCCTCGCCGATATACAAGAGTCCACACCTAATCCAGCTGATACAGTAGATGAGGTTGGAGGAGGTGCGAGTGAACCTCTGCCTCACCAGAAAATACTGTCAGGGTCTTTGGACGGAGTGGGAGGGGGGAGGAAAAGTGACAGGTGTTTCGTCTCCTGCGCTTGCAGGGGGAAGTACCTGGAGAGGGGGTAGTTTGGGTGGGAAGGGACGAGTACACTAGGGAGTTGCGGAGGGAACGGTCTGTGGAAAGCGGAAAGGGGTGGAGATGGGAAGTTGTGGCCAGTGGTGGGATTCCATCTCCACCCATCGCAAGTGAGAGGCGGATACCAGCGAGAGGATTGTTTTGATAGGACAATAATTGGATTAATGCCAGAGATGAAAAGACAGAAGGTGTGAGACAAGGATGGCGGGGGGGATGGGGGGGGGGGGAGGTCGAGAAGCTGCAGGAGGAGGGGGTGGGGGACCGAGGGAAAAGTTGTGCGTATCCGTGTGTGTGTGTGTGGAGGGGGGAGAGGAGGATTATGGTAGTTGAAAAAATCAAAGATATCTATATTTTTACCGTGAGGTTGTAAGCAACTCCGCTTCATGGCATCAGATATTTCTCTTAACATTGTGCTAAACACAAAGGGGTGGGAGAACGTTTCAAAGACCGGGGCAGCAGCTGTCACTGACAATGATTCGGTGTCAACACTCGCACTGCAAATAGTAAACACATGGTTGTAAATGGAGCATGTATTTTTGTGTTACATTACACATCCACACGGAGTTTCAGTCAAGAGCATGTCCTACCTGCTCTCCCGACCAGCTTCATCCTGCAATAAATAAAACACAAGTCTGAATTCATTGAGATACAAGAAATGCAAAATGCCGGGTTATCCATATACTAAAACTCACGTTTGTTTGTTTGTTTGTTTGTTCCAGAACTACAGCCAAAACGGTACACGATAGCGCGACAATTTTAGGCCCACCTGACGCACCGTCATCCCGTTGGTGCTAATGGAAGGAGTTTCACTGGAATCGATGTTATATTTTTAAACATACTCGCATTTTAAAGTTTAAATCTATCTCCTGAGGAGGGAGGGGGGGCGAGGGACGGAGGGAGGGGGAGGAGGGAGGATAAGCGGGTTGAGGTTGGTGGAGTGGGAGGAGGGAAATGGGGGGTGGGGGAGGGATGGGGAGAGGGAGGGGAGGGGGGATGGGGAGGAGAGGGGGAGGGAGGGGAGCGGGAGAAGGGAGGGGGGAGGAGTGGGTGCTGCACCAATGCAGGAGAGGTTTGGGCCCAACGGGTCCACTTGGTCTAGTATATATATAAAACACAATGTGCTGGAACACGGCGTGTTAGGCAGCATTTCTCGAGGATGTGGATTGGCTTCGGTTCGGACCCCTCCTGTACATCGCCGAGACCAAGTGTACACTAAACGACCCAGATCTGCGGAACATCCCGGTTGCTAAACATTTCAACTCCACTTTTCATTTCCATATTGTCCTTCCTGTCCTGTGCCTCCTCCATTGAGTGAGGTCACACTCAAAATGGAGGATCGGCACCTCTATTCCGCTCGGGTAGTTTACATCACAGCAGAATGCACATTAAAATCTTCAATTTTAGGTAACACCATCTTTACCCCCTGACCCCATTTCTTTCATGTGCACAGCCAAATAAGCTTCCACTTTGCACTCTCCAGCTCTCTACCCCACCACCACTCCATCCACCTCAACCCTCCCCTCCCTCCTTCCCCTGCTCCCCATCCACCCCCTCTCTCCCGCCCTAGGAGATGTGAACAACTTTAAAAATATAACACCGATTTCAATGAAACTTCTTCCATTAGCACCAAAGGGACGACGGTGAGTAAGGTGGGCCTTAAATTGTCGCGCTATCCTGCACCGTTTTGGCTGCAGTTCAGGAACAAACAAACGAGAGTTTTATTATCTAGATTAAACATTGAAATATCAGATAATGATAAGAAATTGAATGGAAGATAAAATATCAGGTGATCTTTCAAAAGTTGCAAAAGAGATTCAGTCAAGATAATATATAACACTACCACAGGTGTGGTAATTTAATGGGAAGGTGGATAAAAGTGGATAACCGCGAGAGACGTGGGAACTGTGGGCATTGCTGGTATCTGTTGTGAGTAGGTGGGGAGGTTTGTGTAGAGAGGGGCGGAATTCTGTGTTGATTAGAAAAAGCTGAACTAAAAGCTGCGTTATTTCAGAGCAACGTCCCACCGTTTTGTTACTGTGCGTTTTCCTTTAAACGAACCTGTAATGTAGCGCCTCACCTTCAGAAATAGCACGCGCTCTTTTTGATCCATTCTTCGCTGTAACTCGTCGAGCTCCCGCTGTACATCATTTAAATTGTTTTGAATCACCGTCAGATTTATGTTCATTTGATTTACAAGCTTCTTCTTTTCTACCCGGAGATCTCTGAGTAAACGATTTTCTTTCTCGGAGAGAATCTGGTGCAGTTTCGCAAACCAGGAACTGAAGTAAGACTGAAGGTTGCGTGACTCTTCCTGTCAAGTGAAGGATGAAAATTAATATATCAAGTTGTGGTATTGTCTTGTTTTAAGACATGGAAGGCGACCATTTCACTCAGCGATTTCATGGAGCACTGAAATAGGCCCTCGGTCAACCATGTCCAGGCTAGCCTTTGTACATGCCTGTCTTGGTCCAATTTACCTGCATTCCACTCTGCACGTTTTTGCCGTGGCAATTGAATAGCTTGTCGAGGTGATTTCTTATTTGTTGTGAGAGTAACACGATGATCCCATCAATCCCACTCTCCCAATTAAATGCCCTGCTGCCAATGCTGTTCTCGTGCCCATTAATTCCCACTTATTTGCCCACAACTACCTTTCACCAGGATAATATACAGTCGCCGATTGACCAGCTAACCAGCGTGTCTTTGGGATATGATAGTAATCTGACAGGGTCACAGGGAGACTGCGCGAAATGCACAAATAGTCAAGTCATTGCCGGCCCAATCTCGCTCTGTACCTCAGGTTCTCGAATCTGAGCTGCAGAGGGTTGGCCTATTGTTATTCGCATCACAGGTAAACAAGACCAGGAAATCGAAACTAGAAAGCCTCACCCGAACTCCAGATATCTTTAGTTTCTGTTGCTTCTCCATTTGCTGTATCTCTAATTTCTTTTTTGTGAGAGATTCGAAGGAAGTTTTCACCTGATTCTGGGATTTGCATTTAGAACAGAGAATAAAATGTCAGACAATAAACAAGGAATTAAAGGATGAAATGATCAATATCGGTTTGATTTTACCTTATAGATTTCTACAGCATCTTCTATCAACATGAAGCTGTGGGACTTGTGTTCCCTCCCAGCTGCACAAATCACACAGATCACTTTCTTGTCCGTTTCACAAAACAGCTTCAGCTCTTCCTGATGTTCCTCGCAGTGAGGTTTACGTTCATTCTCTTGCCGATTCAGGCACAGCCTTCGAGCTTTATCAGCCAGTCTCCCCAAGGTCCAACTAACCCTGAGCGTCCGCTCCTCAAACTCCTCTCGACATTCCGGGCAGGAATTTCTCTCCTCCCTGTCCCACATCTTTGTGATACAGGAGCGGCAGAAGTTGTGTCCACACTCCAGTGACACCGGATCGATGTAGAAATCCAGGCAGATGGGACAAACTGCCTCCTCGGTCAAACTATCGACCGGGTCTTTCGCAGCCATTTTAACTCCGCAACTTTCTGGTTCAGTGTTTTCCACTGCGGGCGCTGCCGTCTCGGGGAATTAATGTTATTTGGCTGCAAGTGTTCAGTGTGACGACGCCCTGGCCGCTTCCAACTAATCACACACGAGGGAGGGGTCAGTTAGACATCAATCATGCCTGAGTATGAACGACAGCGGAGAGAAGAGCCTGGGGTGGACTAAGCAAAGACAGAAAGTTGAAAAAAGTTACAGACGACTTTCGTGGGTGTTGCCAGGATTGAGGACCTGAGTTACAGGGAGAAGTTGGGCAGGCTCGGAGTTTATTCCTTGGGGCACAGGAGGCTGAGGGGTGATCTTAAACAGGTGTCTAATATGATTTGAGGAGTGGGTAGGGTGAATGCACAGTAAGGGAATCAAGAACCAGGGGTAGCTTTAATGTGGGAGGGACAGATTCCACGGGAGCCCAAGGGGCAATCTTTTCACACAGATGGTAGACAATAGACAATAGACAATAGGTGCAGGAGTAGGCCATTCAGCCCTTCGAGCCAGCACCGCCATTCAATGCGATCATGGCTGATCACTCTCAATCAGTACCCCGTTCCTGCCTTCTCCCCATACCCCTCACTCCGCTATCCTTAAGAGCTCTATCCAGCTCTCTCTTGAAAGCATCCAACGAACTGGCCTCCACTGCCTTCTGAGGCAGAGAATTCCACACCTTCACCACTCTCTGACTGAAAAAGTTCTTCCTCATCTCTGTTCTAAATGGCCTACCCCTTATTCTTAAACTGTGGCCCCTTGTTCTGGACTCCCCCAACATTGGGAACATGTTTCCTGCCTCTAATGTGTCCAATCCCCTAATTATCTTATATGTTTCAATAAGATCCCCCCTCATCCTTCTAAATTCCAGTGCTTACAAGCCTAATTGCTCCAGCCTATCAACATACGACAGTCCCGCCATGCCGGGAATTAACCTAGTGAACCTACGCTGCACGCCCTCAATAGCAAAAATATCCTTCCTCAAATTTGGAGACCAAAACTGCACACAGTACTCCAGGTGCGGTCTCAGCAGGGCCCGGTACAACTGTAGAAGGATCTCTTTGCTCCTATACTCAACTCCTCTTGTTATGAAGGCCAACATTCCATTGGCTTTCTTCACTGCCTGCTGTACCTGCATGCTTCATTTCAGTGACTGATGCACTAGGACACCCAGATCTCGTTGAACATCCCCTCTTCCTAACTTGACACCATTCAGATAATAATCTGCCTTTCTATTCTTACTTCCAAAGTGAATAACCTCACACGTATCTACATTAAACTGCATCTGCCATGTATCCGCCCACTCACACAACCTGTCCAAGTCACCCTGCAGCCTTATTGCATCTCCCTCACAATTCACACTACCCCCCAGCTTAGTATCATCTGCAAATTTGCTAATGGTACTTTTAATCCCTTCATCTAAGTCGTAAATAGCTGGGGTCCGAGCACTGAACTTTGCTGTACCCCACTGGTCACTGCCTGCCATTCCGAAAGGGACCCATTGATCCCCACTCTTTGCTTTCTGTCTGTCAACCAATTTTCTATCCATGTCAGTACCCTACCCCCAATACCATGTGCTCTAATTTTTCCCACTAATCTCCTATGTGGGACCTTGTCGAAGGCTTTCTGAAAGTCGAGGTACACCACATCCACTGACTCTCCCCTGTCAATTTTCCTAGTTACATCCTCAAAAAATTCCAGTAGATTTGTCAAGCATGATTTCCCCTTCGTAAATCCATGCTGACTTGGAATGATCCTGTTACCGCTATCCAAATGCTCAACAATTTCGTCTTTTATAATTGACTCCAGCATCTTCCCCACCACTGATGTCAGACTAACTGGTCTATAATTACCGTTTTCTCTCTCCCTCCTTTCTTAAAAAGTGGGATAACATTTGCTATCCTCCAATCCACAGGAACTGATCCTGAATCTATAGAACATTGAAAAATGATCTCCAATGCTTCCACTATTTCTAGAGCCACCTCCTTAAGTACCCTGGGATGCAGACCATCAGGCCCTGGGGATTTATCATCCTTCAGTCCCATCAGTCTACCCAAAACCATTTCCTGCCTAATGTGGATTTCCTTCAGTTCCTCCATCACCCTAGGTTCTCCGGCCCCTAGAACATTTGGGAGATTGTGTGTATCTTCCTCAGTGAAAACAGATCCAAAGTAACGGTTTAACTCGTCTGCCATTTCTTTGTTCCCCATAATAAATTCCCCTGCTTCTGTCTTCAAGGGACCCACATTTGCCTTGACTAATTTTTCCTCTTCACGTACCTAAAAAAACTTTTGCTATCCTCCTTTATATTATTGGCTAGTTCACCCTCGTACCTCATCTTTTCTCCCCGTATTGCCTTTTTAGTTAACTTTTGTTGCTCTTTAAAAGAGTCCCAATCCTCTGTCTTCCCACTCTTCTTTGCGATGTTATACTTCCTCTCCTTAATTTTTATGCTGTCCTTCACTTCCCTTGTCAGCCACAGGTGTCTCTTACTCCCCTTAGAGTCTTTCCGCCTCTTTGGGAGATGCATGGAACACTCTGCTAGGGGAGGAAATTGAGGATAGTGCTACAACATCGTTTAAAAACGCATTTGAGCAGGTACAGGGATAGGAAAGGGTTAGAGCGAAATGGGCCAAACGCAAGCAGCTGGGTTGAAGGTAGATGGGGCATCTTGGTCGACATGAGCAAGTTGGGCTGAAAGACCTGCGCCCGTGCAGTTTGACTCGATAAATGGTCGGGGCGCGGTGCTAGCGAGGCCTCGGGTGTTGCGCCTGTTGGGGAGTGCATCCCGCCGCCAGCGTCTCCGTTCACAGCCCGGGATCAGGATGCACCGTGACTTCCACCCGGTCTCAGAGAGGCGTCGGCCAGAGGACTCGAAGGCCACCACCATGACGACTATCTTTAAGAAATTGGACAAAGGCACCTGCTGTCAACCACAGGGCAGGTGGTTCACGGGTTCCCCTCAACCACCACCTCCCTGTCACTGAAAACCTGCCATTGTTGAAGGTGTAGGAAATGCAATCGCCAAGTTGTAGAAAGGACATCTCAAAAACAATGTTCAAAATGTGAGATGCAAATGTGAGTGCTCACAATTACGATGCTCGAGACAATCTAGAGAAACAAGTATTTTATTTGCAAGTCTGCAGAGTTGGGTGCCTTCCCTCTCAAGACACACCGAGGTCGGGAAAATCCCTTCTTTTTATTCACTTCACTTTACAATTGTCACATCTTAAATTCCTCCTCTTCGGGCTCCTTCCAATCGGAGCACTGAGGTGCACAATCTACCGTCATCGCCCCTGTTGCCTCCCACATCATACATCGCATGTACATTTAAATGAGGCATCTTGTCATGCGGGGCGTTTTTGCAATATTCATTTATCTCATTAGGCATGCGCAGTACAGAGTAGTTCATGCCCTCTCCCCTAGTGCTCTGGTCATCTTGCCCTCTCTCCTAGTTCTTTGGATATCTTGCCCTTATCCTCGGAATGTCACTATTTACTCTTTGGATATCTTGCCCTTATCCTTGGAACGTCACTAGTTCCTTGGATATCTTGCCCTCTCCTTGGAACGTCTCTAGTTCCTTGGATATCTTGCCCTTATCCTCGGAATGTCACTATTGCCCTTATCCTTGGAACGTCTCTAGTTCCTTGGATATCTTGCCCTTATCCTCGGAATGTCACTATTTACTCTTGCGGTTCTTAGTCAGGTCAGCTATTTCTCATGGTCCTTAGTTTAAATCAATTAACCCTTTTTACCTCTCTCTCACAATCCACCCTTTTGCTTATGCCACGCTACTTTGATTTATACTATTTCCTCCTTTTCTAGTGCTAACAGCAGAGTCTTTGCCTCTCTATATTCCTCCTGCTGGTTATACTGTACTCTACAGGCCATCATGGTGATGTCGTTCTTTGTCAGGGCTGTCTCTATCAATCGCTGAGACAACCCCCGTATGCAGGGAATGATACAACATCCGAATAGACACATCAACCCCATCACAACTACCACTGATGTTAGGGCTGATGTAAAGATGTGCTTCCATTTCCCAAACCAGGAGTCTAGAAACCCGGTCCAGGAGGTGTCTACCCCAGAGTTCTCGGCCAATTCGATAGACAGGGAGGTGAGACTTGCTAGGGCCCTTGACACAGACCCATCAGGAGCAGTGTTGTTGGGGATGTAGGTGCAACATTGTTCCCCAAACATCACACACACCCCCCCTTTCTCAGCCAGGAGCATGTTCAAGGCTATGCGATTTTGCCAGGCCATTAGGCTGGTAGCTGTCAGTTGTTCCGCTAATCCTTCAACCGCATCTCGAGTGTAATTTATAAAGCGTTGTTGATTGTAGTATAGGTAGTTTATCCAGTCCACATTTTTATTAATTGTGGACCACCAGAAGAGTATGGACTCAAAGCCTGCAGCTATCTGGTTTTTGGCTTTGAATTCATCGGGTACCCCTCTTGGCACCCCTATTGCATCTATATAGATGTGTGTGTCAAATGATCCTCTCACCTCTCTCCTTTGTCGTCGGCCCCCTTCATTGAGTTTGACCGCATGCTCTACTGCTATGGTGAAGGGCATCATCAGTTGTGTAAGGGTACAGGTTCCCGTCCATGTAGCCGGGGCCACAGGGTATCCTCTTCGCACCACCACCAGACATCGGCTCTACTGACTATCTGCTTTATCAGCCAGGAGCTACTGAACAGTGACCCCTGTTCCTCAGCTGTAATGTTATACGTCTGATTGCAGTTTAGCACCTCCCCCATTTCCTGTCCATCTGGGTTATATCTTGTATAGCACTCAAATCCCTCCTCCCCTAGGGGAATGGTGAATGGCGGAGGTCGAGGGTCTTTCCTTTGGCCCTTCGTGTTGTTGTTACTAGCCGGGAATAGGTAATGGTATTTCTGGCAGGTCTCATTCTTTGGTATTATGGGATTCGTGAATAGTTGTAGTATACATGACATAGCCCCAGGTGTCCTATTCCAATTCAGGGGAAATGGTACGGGGACCAGCTGAGGCTTAGCTCCGGCGCAGGCATAGCAATTGGTTTGTTGCATACTTCTGGCCGTGTACATCATCCAGGTAAGCCAGGTGTTGGTTCCCTTTCCCCCTGTTGGTATTCCCTCCCCATACAATTGCATTAATTCTATTTCTCCTGTTACTATCATTATATTTAAATCCTTCGGCTCATATTCCGTGGTGACATTGCTGACTACCAATGATGCTGGGGTTGCCCAGGGATCCCTACTCTGACTGTCTTCTATCTGGAACATTGCCCCCTTATCCTCATATTTTATCATATATCCGTCCCGTTCTACCTTTATTTCAAACCTCAGGCATGCGTCCTTCCCTGTTTTATCTGCACATATCCAATACCTACCACTTTCCTTCATTTGAACCCTCTGTATGCTTACATATACACGTCCTGGCAATCCCTCATTTGGGTTTTGATATACTCTCCACCTATCAGTTTGATAGGTGGGCTTATGCCACCCCTCTCTAGATGAAGTGAATACCTCGTGCCAATCTTTACAGGGATGGGTGCATACATACATCCTATGACCACACCACCATTTTCCTTCACATACATCAAATGGGATGGTGGTGGCCCTTCTATTCTGTGGTATAGTTATTTTTATGCATGTTACATTACTCACAACCTGGATAACCACCCAGCACCCGATCCACCAGCACAAAGTCTTCATTTCCCGTGCGGGGTCTTGGTGAATACCAAAGTCAATGGCTCCCTTCCTCCACGTGCCGTCTACGGGCTGATATTGTCTGGTGGGGCCTCCATGGGACCCTTAAATCGACTTGCGTGTGTCCACCCTTTTTCTTTTGTTCGTACTGCTGTCTCGGTGGTTAATAACACAAGGTAGGGTCCAGTCCACCTAGGTCGCAACTTTTCTTCCTTCCACGTTTTTATTAGTACCCAGTCTCCAGCCTTGACTGAGTGAATCGGAAAATCCAGTGGCGGGCTCTGGGCCAATAATCCTTTAGTTTTTAGTTCTGCAAGAGATTGGGATACTGCCAGTAAATAGTTCCTTAAGAACACGTCATTCCCTGGTATTGTTGGGATCCCTTCTATCTTTCCTATGTAAGGGAGCCCGAATAACATTTCATATGGGGATACCCCTATATCTTTCCGAGGTGCCGTTCGGATTCTTAACAAGGCTATCGGGAGGCACTTAGTCCAGGGGAGTCTCGTTTCCTCTACTAACTTGGTGATTTGGGTCTTCAAGGTGCCATTCATTCTTTCCACCTTTCCGGAACTCTGGGGATGCCATGGTGTATGCAATTTCCATTCCATCCCTAATGC
Source organism: Rhinoraja longicauda (assembly GCF_053455715.1). Taxonomy (NCBI): domain Eukaryota; kingdom Metazoa; phylum Chordata; class Chondrichthyes; order Rajiformes; family Arhynchobatidae; genus Rhinoraja; species Rhinoraja longicauda. The sequence continues at coordinate 13,955,118 of NC_135971.1, read as the reverse complement.
TTCACATATCATTTTATGTGTTTTGGAGGCAAAATGGGTCCCTCTATGTGAGTCTATTGTTTCCACAATCCCATATCTGGGTATAATTTGCTCCAATAATACCCTGGCTACCGACTGTGAGGTGGCAGTTACTGTAGGGAATGCTTCTACCCATCTAGTGAAATGGTCTACTACCACCAACAGGTATTTCCATCTCTGTATCCGGGGCAACTCGGTGAAGTCTACCTGTATTCTTTGGAAGGGCCTTATTGCCAATGGTTGTCCTCCTCCTGGGACTGCTCTCATGATTTTTTTGTTGATCCGCTGACATATTACACAACCCCCTATGACTTGTTTGGCCATGGTATACATTCCATGGCAAGCGTAGGTCCTGAGGAGGGTATCACAGAGGGCTTGGGTTCCCCAATGGCTTTGCCCGTGCAGCCTCCCCAATAACTCCCTTATAATTTCTTTGTTCAATAGCTGCTTTCCATCCGGTGTCCACCATTTCCCATTTGGGGTACGCCGGGCTCCCATTTCTCTCATGTGTTCCTGCTCTTTTTCACCAAAGATAGGTATCTTTTCCTCTGGTTCCCTTAAAGGTATCAGTGACATCATTTCTACCGTCTGATCTGTGGCCGCTCTCTTTGCCACCTCATCCGCTGCCCTATTTCCTCGGACTTCCAGGGTGTTACTCTTCTGATGCCCTGCCACATGTGCTATGGCTACCTGTTCTGGTTTCTGCCAGGCCTCCAGTGTCTGTCCTATCAATTGCTCATGCGCTAATTCTTTCCCCCGAGCTGTTATCATTCCTCGCTCTTTCCAGATCTTCCCAAAGGTGTGTACTACCCCAAAGGCGTATTTTGAGTCGGTATACACTGTTCCTTCCTTTCCCTCCAATAGTTCCGAAGCTCTCATTAGTGCATATAATTCACAAGATTGGGCTGACCAACTATCAGGCAGCCTGCCACTTTCAATTTCCTCCATAGTTTCCCCATTCACTATACCGTATCCACTATGTCTTTTTCCATCTATACAGAGTATACAACTGGACCACTACTCTTCCCTCTACCGGTGCTGTGCCTATTCCCAATTGTATTTGTAAATCTCTGCCCATTAAATTTACGCCAGCCTGGGGTACTAAGATCAGGTCCTCTACCGCCTCCCGGTTTTCATACCTTACATTCACTCCTCCTATCTCGGGAGCTACCATCACAGTTCCCCCTACCCCGGTAATTTTTACTCTCCCTTGTCCTGCCTCCGTACCTGTTGGTACTTTGGTCACACTTGATCGCTCCGCTCCTGAATCTACCATGAACACCGTATCTTCTCCTTGGGGTCCTATTTTTAAATTTACCAGGGGCTCCCTTCTATAGTCCCTCGACCCCAAGGACGAGAACCCCTGACCCCCCTATTCATTTTCCATCATACTGTACGTGCGGGACTCCGCTACAAGCTCAGGGCACTCCCTTTTGAAGTGTCCTTCCTTATTACAAAAATAACATTTTGAAGGCCCTGTCCTCCAACCTTGTCCCGTACCCGTATTTCCCCGGCCCCTGCCGTAACCTTCTCCATATCCCCCTCTTCTACGGCCTCTGCCGCCTCCTCTCCCTCTGCCTTGGGCGTAACTCCCCCGCCGTCCTGTACTTCCCTGTTCCTTGTCTACTACTTGCTTTACTGCCTGTAACATAATCTTTGCCTTTCCCTTCTGTTTCTCCTCATCCCTCCGCACGTACACTTTCTGGGCCTCCGTAAGCAACTGAGGTAGTGATCTCTCATTCCAATCATCCATCTTTTCTAACTATTTCCTCACATCAGGCCAGGATTTAGTCACGAAATTGGCCCTGAGCAGTTGTTGTCCTGCCTCTGATGCCTGCTGATTACATGCCTGTGTTTCTACGTTGCTGTCTCCCTCATACTCCTCATTTGCTGCCTGACGGGTCCCATAAATCTTTCTGTCCCTGAGATCCTGCAGCCTTTTGATGTCTGCTTCTAGTTCCCGTGCTTCTTGCTTCATCCTTTCCTTTTCCCGCTGCCCCCTTCTCTGTCTATATTCCTTTATGTCTTGCTCATCGTTCCAAGTTGTGACTTCTCCCTCTATCTCCACTATTCCCTTTTACCAAAGGGCACTGCTTTGTTCCGTCCTGGCTGGAATAGGGAGGGGGATACCCAGGGTCCCATAGGCTGGGGTACAGAGTTGATTTTTTTCTCCTGAAGCTCCTGACTTTCATGCTGTTTTGGGGATCTTTCACCCTTGTTTGGGGTGGTATTCTTTTCCTGCTATGCTTTCCTCAGCCTTTCTCCTTCTATTCTAAACAATTTAAGTACGTCTAGTTATTTTTCCTTTTTCGTTACTCGGGTTTCTGATTTATCCTTAGGCTTATAGTTCTTAATTAACACTCCCATTTCATCACACATATTTATATCAAAATATAAATATATCAACATTTATATCAAAATTTATATCATATTTATATATATATACTGCGCGGAAACAGGCCTTTTCGTGCCGCCCAGCGATCCCCGCACACTAACACTATTAACACTATCCTACACACTAGGGACAATTTTTACATTTACCCAGCCAATTTACCTACATACCTGTACGTCTTTGGAGTGTGGGAGGAAACCGAAGATCTCGGAGAAAACCCACGGAGGTCACGGGGAGAATGTACAAACTCCTTACAGTACAGCACCCGTAGTCAGGATCGAACCTGAGTCTCCGGCGCTGCATTCGCTGTAAAGCAGCAACTCTACCGCTGTGCTACCGTGCCGCCAATTGTTTCGGTTTTTTTTTCCATTTCTCAGTGTGTTTTTAAAATTTTTTTTTTTTTTTAATATCCTCTTTGGATACGGGGAACTTCCTACTTAGTAGTTCAACTGCAGTTATTGTATTCATTGTATTCGTCTTATGTTAGTGCACTTGGTCAGTCAGTTTAAATGCAGTCCTTGTTCTCACTCCGTTCCGTCTCTATAGTCACTGTGCTACCTATTACGCTATTTCTATCTTCTATAGTTCTACTATATTCCTTTAATATTTATTCCGAGGCATCGGCAAGCCTGTGATTTATTCTTCGCTTTCCCCTTACAAGCATAACAACTTTCCTCCAGATTAGGGGAAGCTTTTGAATTAACAAACACATTTAGTGCCTGCCGTACTCAATCCTCATCGGAGCCCAGTCGTGGCCACCAGACTGAACTCCCTTTTATTGGTTCCTTTGGCCAATCAAAATAACAGAACTTAATAATTTTTGTCTTCTCCAATCCCTGGGTTTTCCCTGCCCCCAATGGCTCAGCATTCGCCCCAACGGACTATCAGGCGGAATGCGGGGGTTGGGCTTACCGCCCTTCCCCTCCCTTTTGGGCTTTCCGTTTTCACTGCCCATCCTCCCGATCGGAATTCCCCTCCGATCATTTATTCTCCCGATCGGAATTCCCCTCCGATCTTAGCTGTAATCGCCCGAGTAGTACTTAATAGTCAGTTTTCTTACCCGGGTCTTGTGCACAAGAATCACTCGATTTAGCTCCTCGCGATTTCCTGGTCCTCCCACTTGTTTCTCGAGTCTCTGGTCCAGGTATCACTCGCTCAAACCGCTGACGGCAAGCAAGGAGTCTGAGACCGCTGAACTCAGCGGGGTGCACCGTCCCTTCTTCCGTATACTCCCGTCAGCCGGCCGGAGTGGCGATCCCGGACGAGCCCCCAAGTTGTGAGATGCAAATGTGAGTGCTCACAATTACGATGCTCGAGACAATCTAGAGAAACAAGTATTTTATTTGCAAGTCTGCAGAGTTGGGTGCCTTCCCTCTCAAGACACACCGAGGTCGGGAAAATCCCTTCTTTTTATTCACTTCACTTTACAATTGTCACATCTTAAATTCCTCCCCTTCGGGCTCCTTCCAATCGGAGCACTGAGGTGCACAATCTACCGTCATCGCCCCTGTTGCCTCCCACATCATACATCGCATGTACATTTAAATGAGGCATCTTGTCATGCGGGGCGTTTTTGCAATATTCATTTATCTCATTAGGCATGCGCAGTACAGAGTAGTTCATGCCCTCTCCCCTAGTGCTCTGGTCATCTTGCCCTCTCTCCTAGTTCTTTGGATATCTTGCCCTTATCCTCGGAATGTCACTATTTACTCTTTGGATATCTTGCCCTTATCCTTGGAACGTCACTAGTTCCTTGGATATCTTGCCCTCTCCTTGGAACGTCACTAGTTCCTTGGATATCTTGCCCTTATCCTCGGAATGTCACTATTTACTCTTGCGGTTCTTAGTCAGGTCAGCTATTTCTCATGGTCCTTAGTTTAAATCAATTAACCCTTTTTACTTCTCTCTCACACTTCTAAATCCCAGTGTATACAAGCCCAATCGCTCCAGCCTTTCAACATACGACAGTCCCGCCATTCCGGGAATTAACCTAGTGAACCTACGCTGCACGCCCTCCATAGCAAGAATATGCTGTCCTGACTCACCTGGAGAGACAGGGCACGTACGTGAGGATGTTATTCATTGACTATAGCTCTGCCTTCAACACGGTCATCCCCACCAAGCCCATCACCAAACTCCATCAGCTAGGCCTCAGCTCGTCATTATGCGACTGGATCCTGGACTTCCTGCTGGAGCGACCGCAGGCAGTGAGAATGTGCCCGCACCTGTCCTCCACTATCACCCTGAGTACAAGCACACCACAGGGCTGTGTTCTGAACCCCATGCTCCACTCCCATTTCACACACGACTGTGTTCCTGCATTCGACACCAACACCATTGTCAAGTTTGCAGACGACACAATGGTGATAAGGCTGATCACCAACGGTGATGAAACAAACTACAGAGCGGAGGTGCAGAACCTGGCGGACTGGTACTCGGATAACAATCTGTCCCTAAATACCACCAAGACCAAGGAACTGATCATCAACTTCCATAGATCACACAACGGGGAATACGCCCCGATCTTTATCAATGGGGACAGTGTGGAGAGAGTGTCCAGCTTCAGGTTTCTGGGCACACACATTTCGGAGGATCTCACATGGTCCACTAACACCGCTGCGCTGGTCAAGAAGGCACAGCAACGACTGTTCTATCTAAGAACACTGAAGAAGTCTGGTCTTCCCCAACAGCTGCTGACGACCTTCTACCGCTGCACCATAGAGAGCATCCTAACACATGGCATCCCTGTGTGGTACCTCAGCTGCACGGAGGCAGAGAGGAGAGCTCTTCAGCGGGTAGTCCATAGAGCTCAGAGGACCATCGGAACACAGCTACCAGCCTTGGAGGGCATCTACAACACACGATGCCTCAGAAAAGCCGCCAGCATCCACAAAGACTCCTCACACCCCTGCAACAGTCTGTTCGAACTTCTACCATCGGGCAGACGATACAAGGCCTTCTACGCCCGCACCTCCAGACTCAGGAACAGCTTCATCCCCAGGGCCATAGCTGCTATGAACCGGTCCTGCTGGGCCGGATGGTCACATCGCACAGTGATACTATTTAAAAACTGTTCTAATTTTGTTTCACTGGGATGTGCAAATTAATACTGATTAGCTCATTCATTTATTGCATCGTATGGGAGGCGCATTCCCAATCTCGTTGTGCCCCTGTACAATGACAATAAAGATATATTGTATTGTATTGTATTGTAAAACGTTTTTTCTCACTTCAGTTTGAAATGGCCTCCCCATTATTCTCAGACTGTGGCCCCTGGTTCTAGACTCCCCCAACATTGGTAACATTTTCCTGCATCTAGCTTGTCCAGTCCTTTTATAATTTTACTAGACCATGTGGACCCGTTTGGGCCCATTCCTCGTAGAGAAGAGAAGAGGGTGTCGTCACTGAATGAGCACTAGGGGGAAATTATGAAACTTTAAAATCTCTCTAGCTTTACAAATGTAGCTTCAATTTGAGTGGTTTCATTATATGCCCAGCATAATGGTGAGTAAGGTGGTGCAAAAAACGTGGTGCTACGGTGTACCGTTTTGGCTGTGCGAACGACAAAAGTTATGCTGCGCACATACACACATAAAAACACGGACTAGTAATAGATAGACATGTTTCTATAAGATCCCCTCTCATCCTTCTAAACTCCAGTGAATACAAGCCTAATCCAGTAAATACAAGCCTAATCCAGTGAATACAAGCTTAATCGAGTGAATACAAGCCTAATCCAGTGAATACAAGCCTAATCCAGTGAATACAAGCCTAATGTAGGGACATTGGCTGGGTGTAACATGTACAATTGTACCTAGTGCGTGTGGTGTAGTCAAACAAAATTGAAACCCAGGCCGTTGCTCATTCAGAGTTCAGTTGTAACTTTGATGGTGGCCCCTCACTCCGCTATCCTTAAGAGCTCTATCCAGCTCTCTCTTGAAAGCATCCAACGAACTTCCTCCACTGCCTTCTGAGGCAGAGAATTCCACACCTTCACCACTCTCTGACTGAAAAAGTTCTTCCTCATCTCCGTTCTAAATGGTCTACCCCTTATTCTTAAACTGTGGCCCCTTGTTCTGGACTCCCCCAACATTGGGAACATGTTTCCTGCCTCTAATGTGTCCAATCCCCTAATTATCTTATATGTTTCAATAAGATCCCCCCTCATCCTTCTAAATCCCAGTGTATACAAGCCCAATCGCTCCAGCCTTTCAACATACGACAGTCCCGCCATTCCGGGAATTAACCTAGTGAACCTACGCTGCACGCCCTCCATAGCAAGAATATGCTGTCCTGACTCACCTGGAGAGACAGGGCACGTACGTGAGGATGTTATTCATTGACTATAGCTCTGCCTTCAACACGGTCATCCCCACCAAGCCCATCACCAAACTCCACCAGCTAGGCCTCAGCTCGTCATTATGCGACTGGATCCTGGACTTCCTGCTGGAGCGACCGCAGGCAGTGAGAATGGGCCCGCACCTGTCCTCCACTATCACCCTGAGTACCAGCACACCACAGGGCTGTGTTCTGAACCCCATGCTCCACTCCCATTTCACACACGACTGTGTTCCTGCATTCGACACCAACACCATTGTCAAGTTTGCAGACGACACAATGGTGATAGGGCTGATCACCAACGGTGATGAAACAAACTACAGAGCGGAGGTGCAGAACCTGGCGGACTGGTACTCGGATAACAATCTGTCCCTAAATACCACCAAGACCAAGGAACTGATCATCAACTTCCGTAGATCACACAACGGGGAATACGCCCCGATCTTTATCAATGGGGAGAGTGTGGAGAGAGTGTCCAGCTTCAAGTTTCTGGGCACACACATTTCGGAGGATCTCACATGGTCCACTAACACTGCTGCGCTGGTCAAGAAGGCACAGCAACGACTGTTCTATCTAAGAACACTGAAGAAGTCTGGTCTTCCCCAACAGCTGCTGACGACCTTCTACCGCTGCACCATAGAGAGCATCCTAACACATGGCATCCCTGTGTGGTACCTCAGCTGCACGGAGGCAGAGAGGAGAGCTCTTCAGCGGGTAGTCCATAGAGCTCAGAGGACCATCGGAACACAGCTACCAGCCTTGGAGGGCATCTACAACACACGATGCCTCAGAAAAGCCGCCAGCATCCACAAAGACTCCTCACACCCCTGCAACAGTCTGTTCGAACTTCTACCATCGGGCAGACGATACAAGGCCTTCTACGCCCGCACCTCCATACTCAGGAACAGCTTCATCCCCAGGGCCATAGCTCCTATGAACCGGTCCTGCTGAGCCGGATGGTCACATCGCACAGTGATCCGGCACAGACCTACTTACACTTTATACTATTTTAAAACTGTTCTAATTTTGTTTCACTGGGATGTATAAATTAATACTGATTAGCTCATTCATTTATTGCATCGTATGTGAGGCGCATTCCCAATCTCGTTGTACCCCTGTACAATGACAATAAAGATATATTGTATTGTATTGTATTGTAAAACGTTTTTTCTCACTTCAGTTTGAAATGGCCTCCCCATTATTCTCAGACTGTGGCCCCTGGTTCTAGACTCCCCCAACATTGGTAACATTTTCCTGCATCTAGCTTGTCCAGTCCTTTTATAATTTTACTAGACCATGTGGACCCGTTTGGGCCCATTCCTCGTAGAGAAGAGAAGAGGGTGTCGTCACTGAGTGAGCACTAGGGGGAAATTGTGAAACTTAAAAATCTCTCCAGCTTTACAAATGTAGCTTCAATTTGAGTGGTTTCATTATATGTCCAGCATAATGGTGAGTAAGGTGGTGCAAAAATCGTGGTGCTACGGTGTACCGCTTTGGCTGTGCGAACGACAAAAGTTATGCTGCGCACATACACACATAAAAACACGGACTAGTAATAGATAGACATGTTTCTATAAGATCCCCTCTCATCCTTCTAAACTCCAGTGAATACAAGCCTAATCCAGTAAATACAAGCCTAATCCAGTGAACACAAGCTTAATCGAGTGAATACAAGCCTAATCCAGTGAATACAAGCCTAATCCAGTGAATACAAGCCTAATCCAGTGAATACAAGCCTAATGTAGGGACATTGGCTGGGTGTAACATGTACAATTGTACCTAGTGCGTGTGGTGTAGTCAAACAAAATTGAAACCCAGGCCGTTGCTCATTCAGAGTTCAGTTGTAACTTTGATGGTGGCGTGGCTATAAAGCTGCAGCGAGCAGGAACTTGGTTGTGGCTGTTCATATGGGGCGCAAGTGACTGATAAACACCCTCTATCGCAAACACCTTCTTCCCAGCTCAGCGCACGAGTAGATGGATGGGAAGTCCATGGTTATCTTGCCACTGCATCCGAGGTTTTATGGGGAGAGATTCCGGGTTAAGAGTCCGGGACTCAGTCGAGTTGGGCGGATGTTTAGAACCCATGAGCGCACACCGAAGATGGACACAAAAAGCTGGAGTAACTCAGCGGGACGGGCGGCATCTCTGGAGAGAAGGAATGGGTGACGTTTCGGGTCGAGACCCTTCTTCAGACTTCTGGCCCGAAACGTCACCCATTCCTTCTCTCCAGAGATGCTGCCTGTCCCGCTGAGTTGCTCCAGCTTTTCATAAATCCATAAGTGATAGGAGCAGTATTCGGCCCATCAGGTCTACTCTGCCATTCAATCATGGCTGGTCTATCTCTCCCTCCTAACCTCATTCTCATGCCTTGTCCCCATAACCCCTGACACCCGCACTAATCCTGCATTTTGTGTCTATCTTCGGTGTAGGAAAAATGTTCCCGATTTTGGGGGGAGTCCAGAACCAGGGGGTCACAGTTTAAGAATAAGGGGTAGGCCATTTAGGACTAAGATGAAGAACAACATTTTCACCCAGAGAGTTGTGAATCTGTGCAATTCTCTGCCACAGTGGGCAGTGGAGGCCGATTCACTGGAAGTATTTCAGGAAACAGTTAGATAGAGCTAACGGAAACAATAGATATGGGGAGAAAGCAGGCACGGGTTACTATAGACAATAGACAATAGGTGCAAGAGGAGGCCATTCGGCCCTTCGAGCCAGCACCGCCATTCAATGTGATCATGGCTGATCATTCTCAATCAGTACCCCGTTCCTGCCTTCTGATTGTGGATGATCAGCCGTGATCACATATTTCATAAGTTCACGTGTTAGGGGCGGAATTAGGCCATTTGGCCCATCTGGTCTTGTCCGCCATGCCATCGTGGCTGATCCATGAGGGATGGAGGGATGGAGGGAGGGGCGGAGGGGGGTGGAGGGAGCGGGCGGGAGAGATGGAGGGAGGGTGGAGGAGGTAGGATAAGGGGCTATTGGCAGTGAAGAAAACCAATGGAATGTTGGCCTTCATAACAAGAGGAGTTGAGTATAGGAGCAAATAGGTCCTTTTGCAGTTGTACAGGGCCCTAGTGAGACCACACCTGGAGTACTGTGTGCAGTTTTGGTCTCCAAATTTGAGGGAGGATATTCTTGCTATTGAGGGCGTGCAGCGTAGGTTTACTAGGTTAATTCCCGGAATGGCGGGACTATCATATGGTGAAAGACTGGAGCGACTAGACTTGTATACGCTGGAATTTTGAAGGATGAGAGGAGATCTTTTCGAAACGTATACGATTATTAAGGGGTTGGACACGATAGTGGCAGGAAACATGTTCCCAATGTTGGGGGAGTCCAGAACAAGGGGCCACAGTTTAAGAATAAGGGGTAGGCCATTTAGAACTGAGATGAGGAAAAACTTTTTCAGTCAGAGAGTGGTGAATCTGTGGAAATATCTGCCTCAGAAGGCAGTGGAGGCCAATTCTTTGAATGCATTCAAGAGAGAGCTAGACAGAGCTCTTAAGGATAGCGGAGTCCGGGGGTATGGGGAGAAGGCAGGAATGGGGTACTGATTGAGAATGATCAGCCATGATCACATTGACTGGCGGTGCTGGCTCGAAGGGCCGAATGGCATCCTCCTGCACCTATTGTCTATTGTCTATTGTATGATGGGGATGGAGTGGGGGGGGGGGAGGGGAAGGGGAGGGGAAGGTGAGCGGGATGGAGGGAGGAGGGGGGAAGGGTGGGGGGAAGGGAGGGGGAAAGGGAGGGGGGAGGGGAGGGTGCTGCACCAATGCAGGAGAGGTTTTGGCTACTTGGTCCTGTAGCCAATATGACACAAGAAGCTGGAGTAGCTCAGCGCGCGGGGCAGCATCTCTGGAGGAGGGAGAAGGTCCAACTACGCCGAGCGGGGCTTGGGAACGATAATGTTGGAGGCAGACAGATGGAAGTGATAAAATCAGAGGTAAGTCTGCAAAATGATGGCCTGGTGCTCATCCGTGGCGTTATGGTCCAAGGATCAGTAGGAGGGGGTTCACTTTAGTTTAGTTTAATTTAGAGTTACAGCGCGGAAACAGGCCCTTCGGCCCACCGGGTCCGCGCCGACCAGCGACCCCCGCACATTAACACATTTTCCTATACCCACCAGGGACAAATTTTACATTTACCAAGCCAATTTGACTTGGATGAAGGGACTAAAAGTACCATTAGCAAATTTGCAGATGATACAAAGCTGGGTGGTAGTGTGAACTGTGAGGAAGATGCTATGAGGTTGCAGGGAGACTTGGACAGGGTGACTTGGGAGATGTAGTTTAATGTGGATAAGTGTGAGGTTATCCACTTTGGTGGTAAGAATAGGAAAGCAGATTATTATCTGAATGGTGTCAAGTTAGGAAAAGGGGACGTACAACGAGATCTGGGTGTCCTAGTGCATCAGTCACTGAAAGGAAGCATGCAGGTACAACAGGCAGTGAAGAAAGCCAATGGAATGTTGGCCTTCATAACCAGAGGAGTTGAGTATAGGAGCAAAGAGGTCCTTCTGCAGTTGTACAGGGCCTTAGTGAGACCGCACCTGGAATACTGTGTGCAGTTTTGGTCTCCAAATTTGAGGTAGGATATTCTTGCTATTGAGGGCGTGCAGCGTAGGTTTACTGGGTTAATTCCCGGAATGGCAGGACTGTCATATGTCGAAAGACAGGATCGACTGGGCTTGTATACACTGGAATTTAGAAGGATGAAGGGGATCTTATCGAAACGTATAAGATTATTAAGGGGTTGGACACGTTAGAGGCAGGAAACATGTTCCCAATGTTGGGGGAGTCCAGAACAAGGGGCCACAGTTTAAGAATAAGGGGTAGGCCATTTAGAACTGAGATGAGGAAAAACTTTTTCAGTCTGAGAGTTGTGAATCTGTGGAATTCTCTGCCTCAGAAGGCAGTGGAGGCCAATTCTCTGAATGCATTCAAGAGAGAGCTAGATAGAGCTGTTAAGGATAGCAGTCAGGGGGTATGGGGAGAAGGCAGGAACGTGGTACTGATTGAGAATGATCAGCCATGATCACATTGAATGGCGGTGCTGGCTCGAAGGGCCGAATGGCCTCCTCCTGCACCTATTGTCTATTGTCTATTGTCTGTTGTAACCAGTGACTATAGAAAGACCGGTAGGTATCACAAAGTGCTGGAGTAACTCAGCGGGTCAGGCAGCATCGCAGGGGAGAAGGAATGACCCGAAACCTCACCCATTCCTTCTCTCCTGAGATGCTGCCTGACCCGCTGAGTTACTCCAGCATTTTGTGATGCCTTCGATTTATACCAGCGTCTGCAGTTATTTTCATATAGAAAGACCAGTGGTGTCATAGAAATGCTTCATGAACACAAATGGGACACCCTTCAAAGACGCCGCATAATAACCAGGCTTACTGCAGTCTGCAAAGAAACCCACTCATTAGCTCCATCCTACATTGCCCATCTTTCATACAGTCGGAATAACAAAACCGGGAACTCGACTAAACCAATCCTTGGATTATTCAATCATCCAGACCAACGAGGACTGGAATTCTCTGCCTCAGAAGGCAGTGGAGGCCAATTCTCTGAATGCATTCAAGAGAGAGCTAGATAGAGCTCTTAAAGATAGCGGAATCAGGGGGTATGGGGAGAGGGCAGGAACGGGTTACTGATTCAGAATGATCCGCCATGATCACATTGAATGGCGGTGTTGGCTCGAAGAGCCGAATGGCCTCCTGCTGCACCTATTGTCTATTGTCTATTGCTACTCGAAAATTTTAAATCTGCAACTGCGTGCACGTTTATAGCCCAACAGCGGCGGTTCGTGCAGTATCAACAAGACGAGATAAGACAAGGCAGGGGGCGGGGGGCGGATAGAGCCGATGAGGGGGAGCGAAAACGTGGAGGCAGTTGATGTCAGGCCTCCAGTTAGAAATGAAGAGGCCTAAAGAGGTTGGAAGGCCGGCCAACAGATTGCCGCTTGCTTCCCGCTTCCCGTTTCCTATTTATATGTTGCTTCTGCCAAACACTTTTGCCGTCTTGGGCTGAGAATTACATTTCACCAGCAAATCGCTATGTCGAGGTGCGAGGTACAACCAATTACACCATTGAATGTACCTTGTGATTTTTGATCTATGTTCATTGGATTTGGTTACATTTGGCTCTGTTGGGGAAAGCGCTCGGCTCGTGAAACCACTTTACTTTCAGACCGAAGCAGAAGTTCGAGGCGAAATCTGAAACACAGAAACGTAGAAAAAATCGAAAAATAGGTGCAAGAGGAGGCCATTCGGCACTTCGAGCTAGCACCGCCATTCAATATGACCATGGCTGAGCATCCAACATCATAGAAACATAGAAACATAGAAAATAATGTGGAGGAGGAGGCCATTTGGCCCTTCGAGCCAGCACCACCGTTCATTGTGATCATGGCTGATCATCCACAATCAGTAACCCGTGCCTGCCTTTTCACCATATTCCTTGGTTCCACTAGCCCCCAGAGCTCTAACTAACTCTGTCTTAAATCAATCCAGTGATCTTGGCCTCCACTGACTGCCTTCTATGGCAGATAATTCCACAAATCCACAACTCTCTGGGTGAAAACGTTTTTTTCTCCCCTCGGTTTTAAATCAGTACCCCGTTCCTGCTTTCTCCCCATACACCTCGCTCGATTCCTTTAGCCCGAAGAGTTAAATCTCTCTTGAACATTTCCAGTAAAGTGCAACTCAGTTCACAATAACAGGATGTATGCTCGCACATATACCTCTAACCACATCCTGGGTTTATTTATGTCTGAACATCTCCGTCGCGAGAAAGGCGAACTCACACACCCTGTCCTCCATCGCTGTATTCTCCCAGCCTGCCAACCTCGCCCTTTCTCCCTGTCTCTCCCCCCTCCCTTTCTCTCCCTCTGTCTTCCAGCCTTGTCTCAAGTTCCCTGGCCGACTCCTTTCCACCCTCGGTACAGTACAAACTGAAGGTAGACGCAAAAAGCTGGGAGTAACTCAGCGGGTCAGACAGCATCTCTGGAGAAAAGGATACGGTCGCGCGGCTGTAGAGTTGCTGCCTCACAGCGCCAGAGACCCGGGTTCGATCCCGACCACGGTGCTGTCTGTACGGAGTTTGCACGTTCTCCCCGTGACCTGCGTGGGTTTCCACCGAGATCTTGAGTTTCCTCCTACACGCCAAAGACCTACATGTATAGAAACATAGAAAATAGGTGCAGGAGGAGACCATTCTGCCCTTCGAGCCAGCACCGCCAATCATTGTGATCATGGCTGATCATCCACAATCAGTAACCCGTGCCTGCCTTCTCCCCATATCCCTTGATTCCACTAGCCCCTAGAACTCTATCTAACTCTCTCTTAAATCCATCCAGTGATTTGGCCTCCACTGCCCTCTGTGGCAGAGAATTCCACAAATTCACAACTCACTGGGCACGTAACAATGCCTTTAAATCTGGTGACACTTCAGTATTCAGTGTTGCTAGGTCATACCTGAACAAAGGTATAAGAAGGGACAAAGACACCCACAGGCAACGGGTGGAAGACCACTTCAATACCACGGACACCAGAAGCATGTGGCAGGGTGTCACTGACATCACTCAGCGCCGCCTTTGACACCATAAATCACTCCATTCTCCTCACCCGACTTGAAACCTCCTTTAACATCACTGGCCCTATCCTGGTTCAAATCTTACCTCTCTAACAGGCACCAGTTCATCTCCATTAACAACTGTAAATCCCCCACCGCTCCCCTCCCCCAAGGTGTCCCCCAAGGCTCAGTCCTTGGCCCCCTCCTCTTCATCCTCTACCTGTTCCCCCTTGGTCAATTAATCCGCCGTCATGCTCTCAACTTCCACTGCTTCGCCGATGATATCCAGCTCCTCATCTCCACCAAGTCAATCTCCACCACCACACACTCTACACTGACAAACTGCATCACTGAAATAAAATCTTGGCTTCAATCAAATTTCCTCAAACTCAACTGCAACAAATCTGAAATTATCATCATTGGTCCAAAAACGCTCACCAAATCCACCCAAAACTTCATCCTCAATATTGATGGTCTCCCAGTATCCACCTCCCCTCACATCCGGAATCTTGGAATCATCTTTGATCAAACCCTCTCCTTCGACAAACACATCAAACACATCACAAAGACAGCCTTCTTCCACCTCAAAAACATTGCCCGTCTCCGTCCGTCCCTCTCCTCCACAGCTGCAGAAACCCTCATCCACGCCTTCATCACCTCCCGTCTGGACTACTGCAGCAGCCTCCTCTATGGCTCACCCTCAAAAATCATCAGTAAACTTCAATACATTCAAAACTTCGCTGCCCGTCTACTCACCCACTCCCCGATCCGTGACCATATCACCCCCGTCCTTTATAAACTCCACTGGCTCCCCATCCCCCAGAGAATACAGTACAAAATCCTCCTCATGACCTAAAATGCCCTCCATAACCTGGCCCCATCCTACCTGACTGACCTCCTCCACAGGCACACTCCCACCTGCACCCTCGGCTCTGCTGCTGCCAATCTCCTGTCCCCCCCCATCCGGACCAAACTCAGATCCTGGGGGGACAGGGCTTTCTCCATCGCTGCTCCCACCCTATGGAACTCACTACCCCAAACCATCAGAGACTCCTCCTCACTCACCACATTCAAAACATCACTGAAGTCTCACCTGTTCAGCACTGCCTTCAACCACTGAAGGTCACCTCACCTTCTGTCTCCTTTTTCTGTTTGTTTACCTATTTATCTATTTATTCACTTCTCTATGTTCTAGAAATCCCTGTAAAGCGTCTTTGAGTGTTTCAAAAGCGCTATATAAATGTAATGCATTATTATTATTATTATTACTAGCTACAAGAGCAGCCCTGCCTGCCCCACACCGATGCCACACTGACCAACGAGCTAAACACCTTCTTTGCCCGCTTCGAAACTGGCAACACCACCTTGAGTGGAAGAACCCCAGCCAAGGCAGAGGGACTGGTCTTAACATTGAGCACACAGGAAGTACAACGCGCTCTGCTAGGGGTCAACCCACACAAGGCTGCAGTCCCGGATGGAGTTCAAGGAAGGGTACTTATAGACTGTGCTAAACAGTTGGCTGAGCTATTCGCCAGGATCTTTAACCTGTCACTATCTCTGGCTACGGTCCCCAAGTGCCTGAAGTCGGCTATCATAGTGCTGGTGCCCAAAAAAGCAAAGATCACCAACCTGAACGACTACCGTCCGGTTGTCCTAACTCCTATAGTCATGAAGTGCTTTGAAAGGCTGGTCCTCTCACACATCAAATCCAGCACCCCTGACTCACTGGACCCACATCAATTTACATACAGGGCAAACAGATCCACAGAGGATGCCATCTCTCTGGCTCTTCACACTGTCCTGACAGGGCACGTACGTGAGGATGCTATTCATTGACTATAGCTCTGCCTTCAACACGGTCATCCCCACCAAGCTCGTCACCAAACTTCACCAGCTAGGCCTCAGCTCGTCGTTATGCGACAGGATCCTGGACTTCCTGCTGGAGCGACCGCAGGCAGTGAGAATGGGCCCGCACCTGTCCTCCACTCTCACCCTGAGTACCGGCACAACACAGGGCTGTGTTCTGAGCCCCATGCTCTACTTCCTCTTCACACATGACCGTGTTCCTGCATTCGACACCAACACCATTGTCAAGTTTGCAGACGACACAACGGTGATCGGGCTGATCACCAACGGTGATGAAACAAAATACAGAGCGGAGGTGCAGAACCTGGCGGACTGGTGCTCTGATAACAACCTGTCCCTAAATACCACCAAGACCAAGGAGCTGATTATCAACTTCCGTAGGTCACATAATGGGGATCTTTATCAATGGGGACAGTGTGGAGAGAGTGTCCAGCTTCAATTTTCTGGGCATTCACATATCGGAGGACCTAACATGGTCCAATAACATCGCTGCGCTGGTCAAGAAGGCACAGCAACAACTGTTCTATCTAAGAACACTGAAAAAGTCTGGTCTTCCCCAACAGCTGCTGACGACCTTCTACCGCCGCACCATAGAGAGCATCCTAACACATGGCATCCCTATGTGGTACCTCAGCTGCACGGAGGCAGGGAGGAGAGCTCTTCAGCGGGTAGTCCATAGAGTTCAGAGGACCATCGGAACACAGCTGCCAGCCTTGGAGGGCATCTACAACACACGACGCCTCAGAAAAGCCACCAGCATCCACAAAGACTTTTCACACCCCTGCAACAGTCTGTTCGAACTTCTACCATCGGGCAGACGATACAAGGCCTTCTATGCCCGCACCTCCAGACTCAGGAACAGCTTCATCCCCAGGGCCATAGCTGCTATGAACCGGTCCTGCTGAGTCGAATGGTCACATCGCACAGTGATCCGGCACAGACCTACTTACACTTTATACTGTTTTAAAACTGTTCTAATTTTGTTTCACTGGGATGTATAAATTAATACTGATTAGCTAATTCATTTATTGCATCGTATGGGAGGCGCATTCCCAATCTCGTTGTACCCTCTGTACAATGACAATAACGCTATATTGTATTATATTGTATTGTAAAACGTTTTTTCTCACCTCAGTTTTAAATGGCCTCCCCATTATTCTCAGACTGTGGCCCCTGGTTCTGGACTCGCCCAACATTGGTAACATTTTCCTGCATCTAGCTTGTCCAGTCCTTTTATAATTTTACTGGACCAAGTGGACCCGTTTGGGCCCATTCCTCGTAGAGGGGGAACAGGGAAGAGAAGAGGGTGTCGTCACTGAGTGGGCACTGGGTGGAACTTGTGAAACTTTTAAATCTCTCTAGCTTTACAAATGTAGCTTCAATTTGAGTGAGAGTGGTTTCATTATATGCCCAGGATAATGGTGAGTAAAGTGGTGCAAACATCGTGGTGCTACGGTGTACCGTTTTAGCTGTGCGAACGACAAAAGTTATGCTGCGCACATACACACATAAACACGGACTAATAATAGATAGATATGTTTCAATAAAGATCCCCTCTCATCCTTCTAAACTCCAGTGAATACAAGCCTAATCCAGTGAATACAAGCCTAATCCAGTGAATACAAGCCTAATCCAGTGAATACAAGCCTAATCCAGTGAATACAAGCCTAATCCAGTGAATACAAGCCTAATCCAGTGGATACAAGCCTAAAACAGTGAATACAAGCCGAATCCAGTGAATACGAGCCTAATCCAGTGAATACAAGCCTAATCCAGTGAATACAAGCCTAATCCAGTGAATACAAGCCTAATCCAGTGAATACAAGCCCAATCCAGTGAATACAAGCCTAATGTAGGTACATTGGCTGGGTGTAACGTGTACAATTGTACCTAGTGCGTGTGGTGTAGTCAAACAAAATTGAAACCCAGGCCGTTGCTCATTCAGAGTTCAGCTGCAACTTTGATGGTGGCGTGGCTATAAAGCTGCAGCGAGCAGGAACCTGGTTGTGGCTGTTCATATGGGGCGCAAGTGACTGATAAACACCCTCTATCGCAAACACCTCCTTCCCAGCTCAGCGCACGAGTAGATGGATGGGGAGTCCATGGTTATCTTGCCACTGCATCTGAGGTTTTATGGGGAGAGATTCCGGGTTAAGAGTCCAGGACTCAGTCGAGTTGGGCGGATGTTTAGAACCCATGAGCGCACACCGAAGATGGACACAAAAAGCTGGAGTAACTCAGCGGGACGGGCGGCATCTCTGGAGAGAAGGAATGGGTGACGTTTCGGGTCGAGACCCTTCTTCAGACTTCTGGCCCGAAACGTCACCCATTCCTTCTTTCCAGAGATGCTGCCTGTCCCGCTGAGTTGCTCCAGCTTTTCATAAATCCATAAGTGATAGGAGCAGTATTCGGCCCATCAGGTCTACTCTGCCATTCAATCATGGCTGGTCTATCTCTCCCTCCTAACCTCATTCTCATGCCTTGTCCCCATAACCCCTGACACCCGCACTAATCCTGCATTTTGTGTCTATCTTCGGTGTAGGAAAAATGTTCCCGATTTTGGGGGGAGTCCAGAACCAGGGGGTCACTGTTTAAGAATAAGGGGTTGGCCATTTAGGACTAAGATGAGGAAAAACATTTTCACCCAGAGAGTTGTGAATCTGTGGAATTCTCTGCCACAGAAGGCAGTGGAGGCCAATTCACTGGAAGTTTTTCAAGAAATAGTTAGATAGAGCTCCGATGGCTAATGGAATCAATGGATATGAGGAGAAAGCAGGCACGGGTTACTGATTGTGGATGATCAGCCATGATCACATATTTCCACTGGCTCCCAGTACAGTACAGAATCAACTTCAAGCACCCCCTATTCACATACAAAGCCCTAAACGGGCTTGCCTCCCCCCCCCCCCCCCCCCCCCCCACTATATCAAACCTCTTCTAACCCACCACTCTATCTCCAGGTCCCTCAGTTCGCAAACTTGGGGCTACTGACTATCCCGCGGTCTAGGCTTAAGCTCAGGTGTGACCGCGCTTTTGCGGTTGCAGCTCCTAGACTGTGGAACAGCATCCCTCTCCCCATCAGAACTGCCCCCTCCATCGACTCCTTTAAGTCCAGGCTCAAAACCTATTTCTACTCTCTAGCGTTTGAGGCCTTCTGAGGAGGCGCTGTGAACTGTTTATGTAAGGGAAAATCGGAAGTGTCAGTATTACAGTATAGCAAAGGGGATTACAGAGGCACGAGGCAGGAGCTGGCCAGAATTGACTGGAAGGAGGCCCTAGTAGGGAAGACGGTGGAACAGCAATGGCATGTATTCCTGGGAATAATGCAGAAGTTGCAGGATCAATTTATCCCATAGAGGAGGAAAGATTCCAAGGGGAGTAAGAGGTACCCGTGGCTGACAAGGGAAGTCAAGGACAGCATAAAAATAAAAGAGCAGAAGTACAACAAAGCAAAGAAGAGTGGGAAGCCAGAGGATTGGGACTCTTTTAAAGAGCAACAGAAGATGACTAAGAATGCAATACGGGGAGAAAAGATGAGGTACGAGGGTAAACTAGCCAATAATAAGCTTTTTTAGGTACGTAAAGAGGAAAAAGATAGTGAAGGCAAATGTGGGTCCCTTGAAGACAGAAGCGGGGGAATTTATTATGGGGAACAGAGAAATGGCAGACGAGTTGAACCGGTACTTTGGATCAGTCTTCACTAAGGAAGATACAAGCAATCTCCCAGATGTTCTAGTGGCCAGAGATCCTAGGGTGACGGAGGAACTGAAGGAAATCCACATTAGACAGGAAATGGTGTTGGGTAGACTGATGAGACTGAAGGCTGATAAATCCCCAGGGCCTGATGGTCTGCATCCCAGGGTACCTAAAGAGGTGGCGCTAGAAATTGTGGACGCATTGGTGATTATTTTCCAATGTTCTATAGATTCAGGATCAGTTCCTATGGATTGGAGGGTAGCTAATATTGTCCCACCTTTTAAGAAAGGAGGGAGAGAGAAAACGGGAAATTATAGACCAGTTAATCTTACATCAGTGGTGGGGAAGATGCTGGAGACAATTATAAAAGACGAAATTGCGGAGCATTTGGATAGTAGTAACAGGATCGTTTTGAGTCAGCATGGATTTAGGAAGGGGAAATCATGCTTGACTAATCTTTTGGAATTCTTTGAGGATGTAACTAGGAAAATTGACTGGGGAGAGCCGGTGGATATGGTGTACCTCGACTCAGAAAGCCACATAGGTTCCGCATAGGAGATTAGTGGGCAAAATTAGAGCACATGGTATTGGAGGTAGGGTACTGACATGGATAAAATTGGTTGACAGACAGAAAGCATAGAGTGGGGATAAATGGGTCCCTTTCAGAATGGAAGGCAGTGACTAGTGGGGTACCGCAAGGCTCGGTGCTGGGACCACAGCTCGGTGCTCGGTGCTGGGACCGCAGCTATTTACAATATACATTAATAACTTGGATGAAGGAATTAAAAGTACCATTCGCAAATTTGCAGGTGACACAAAGCTGGGTGGTAGTGTGAACTGTGAGGAAGATGCTAAGAGGTTGCAGGGTGACTTGGACAGGTTGTGTGAGTGGGCGGATGCATGGCAGATGCAGTTTAATGTGGATAAGTGTGAGGTTATCCACTTTGGTGGTAAGAATAGGAAGGCAGAGTATTATCTGAATGGTGTCAAGTTATGAACAGGGGACGTACAACGCGATCTGGGTGTCTTAGTTCATCAGTCACTGAAAGGAAGCATGCAGGTACAGCAGGCAGTGAAGAAAGCCAATGGAATGTTGGCCTTCATAACAAGAGGAGTTGAGTATAGGAGCAAAGAGGTCCTTCTGCAGTTGTACAGTTTAATGTGGATAAGTGTGAGGTTATCCACTTTGGTGGTAAGAATAGGAAGGCAGAGTATTATCTGAATGGTGTCAAGTTTGGAAAAGGGGACGTACAACGAGATCTGGTTGTCCTCGTGCATCAGTCACTGAAAGGAAGCATGCAGGTACAGCAGGCAGTGAAGAAAGCCAATGGAATGTTGGCCTACATAACAAGAGGAGTTCAGTATAGGAGCAAAGAGGTCCTTCTGCAGTTATACAGGGCCCTAGTGAGACTGCACCTGGAGTACTGTGTGCAGTTTTGGTCTCCAAATTTAAGGAAGGATATTCTTGCTATTGAGGGCGTAGGTTTACTAGGTTAATTCGCGGAATGGCGAGACTGTCATATGTTGAAAGACTGGAGCGACTAGGCTTGTATACACTGGAATTTAGAAGGATGAGAGGGGATCTTATCGAAACGTATAAGATTATTAAGGGGTTGAACACGTTAGAGGCAGGAAACATGTTCCCAATGTTGGGGGAGTCCAGAACAAGGGGCCACAGTTTAAGAATAAGGGGTAAGCCATTTAGAACGGCGATACGGAAAAACTTTTTCAGTCAGAGAGTTGTGAATCTGTGGAATTCTCTGCCTCAGAAGGCAGTGGAGGCCAATTCTCTGAATGCATTCAAGAGAGAGCTAGATAGAGCTCTTAAGGATAGCGGAGTGAGGGGATATGGGGAGAAGGCAGGAACGGGGTACTGATTGAGAATGATCAGCCATGATCACATTGAATGGCGGTGCTGGCTCGAAGGGCTGAATGGCCTACTCCAGCACCTATTGTCTATTGAATATTGGAAATGGTAGATACAAGAAATCTGTTGAAATGTAATGGGGGTTAAAAAAACAACAACAAAGTGCTGGACGAACTCAGCGGGCCAGGCAGCATCTGTGGAGGGAAATGGACAGATGACGCTTTAGGGCCAGGACCCTTGTTTGGTCTGAAGAAGGATTTCCAAGAGCTACAGGCCTGTTATATCTGAGTGAAAGAATTGGTATTGATGTCGTACGTAAGAGGGCGGTAAAAGTCTGACTCGGGAGGTGTAAATAGGAGGGAGGAATGAAATTGGAAATTATTGAAGAGAGAAGAATAAAGCTGAATGTTGGTAGTGGGAAATACAATGGTTCTCTCGGTGTTGATGGCCATGTGGAATTAGAACTGGCTCTTCGGCCCACATAGAACGTGGAACAGTACAATGCCAAGCTAATCTCAACTGTTTCCTCTAGTAGCTCCGGTTTTCTCCCACATCCCAAAGACGTGCGGGTTTGTAGATTAGTTGGCTCCTGTGAAGTAGCCCCTGTTGTATAGAGTGTGGGTGAGAAACAGCGGGAATATGATTTAATAAGTGACTTTTGTGACCTGTTACCACACCAAACCAAATGCATGGCTTAAAACGTTGAGGCTTCAAAATGTGGAATAGAAGCAAAAATTGCTCCAAATACACAGCAGGTCAGGCAGCAACAGCAAGGTGAAACAGACCTTACATTTCAGATCTAATACTGATGACCAATGGTGTTCAACCTGAGTCATTAACTCCGTTTCTTTCCCTACATAAGCTAACCGGCCTACTGACTATTTCTTGCATCTTACTGTACGTCTTCATTTAGTATTTTCAGCATCTGCATTTTTATTTTAGATTTTCCAGTTCAATGGTCAATTGGAATGTGAATCTGCCCATAAACTGCCAAGAAAAAACCCCAGAAAGCCTTGGTGGCATTCAGCAGGTGGGCAGTATACGGTATTTGGAAAGAGAAGACTTAATATTTCTGAGGTACTGTGGAGCAGCGGGAAGAGCCGGTGCCTCACAGGGCCAGGGACCCGGGTTCGACCCTGACCTCGGCTGCGGACTGTTACATAGAAACAGAAAATCGGTGCAGGAAAAGGCCATTTGGCCCTTCGAGTCAGAACCACATTTTCATTGTAATCATGGATGATCATCCACAATCAGTAACCTGTGCCTGCCTTCTCCGCATATCCCTTGATTCCACTAGCCCGTAGAGCTCTATTTAATTCTCTTTTAAATTCATCCAGTCAATTGGCCTTCACTGCCTTCTGTGGCAGAGAATCCCACAAATTCACAACTCTCTGGATGAAAAAGTTACTTCTCACCTCAGTTTCAAATGGCCTCCCCTTTATTCTTTGGCTGTGGCCCCTGGTTCTGTACTCCCCCAACGTAGGGAACATTTTTTCTCTATCTAGATTATCCAGTAGGAGGTAGTTGGGCAGGGACTATCACAACATTTACGAAGTAGTTGGACAGATACATGGATAAGGCAGGTTTGGAGGGATATGGGCCAAACGCGGGCACTGCTGGTCGGTTGAAGAACCTAATGGTTGTGGGGGAGGAGCTGGGAATGGGAGCTATAATGAACCTGTCGGTTTAGTTGATGGCCACAAAGAACTAGGTCAGTCCCTTCAGCCCACATCAGACTACGCAATGCCTCTACCGTATGTGCCTCTACCCCCACTCCAGCAGGGCGTTCCAGGCACTCACCACCCTGTGTAATAAAACATAATCCGCACATCTCCTTGAAACTTGCCCCCACTGTGCTAAAATCCATGTCGTCTCGTCAGAGCCGAGAAGGAAGGGGGGCGGCGCGGGGGCGCCTGCTGCCTCGTGCGGCGGGACCTGGTTCGCCGCTGCGGGGAAATATAGACAGTTCCATAAACTACTCGCAACATTGTCGGCCCCAGAAACGTGGCGACTCTCTCTGTACTGCCTGGGGGAGGTCTGTATTTTACCGGATTGCATGCAAAAGCAAAGCATTTCACGGTCCCATGGTTCATATGACAACAGAGCATCATTGGCTCATTGAGTTGAATTCAAGTTTGCACATGAGACTGTTAAATAAAATAACAGTGTTTGCTGTAGAAATAATATCATTGTGCAGCCTAATATAATGAACAATTCACGATGGGAAACACTGATGTATTTAGTTTAAGGGGATGAAATTTACCCGCAGCTTATTGCATATAACATCCACTTGCTGGTCAGGGCTGTGATTGACGGGGCTGAGCTCCGCCTCCCCTCAGCCGTGCCCCGATATCAGCAGCGCGCGAAAGGGGACGCGTTTTGAACCAGAAAGTGGCGGAGAAAATGGCTTCGAAAGATCAGGTCGAGAGTTTAACGGAGGAGATAGTTTGTCCCATCTGCCTGGATTTCTTCACCGATCCGGTGTCACTGGAGTGCGGGCACAACTTCTGCCGCTCCTGTATCACCCAGAGTTGGGACAGGGAGGAGAGAAACTCCTGCCCGGAATGTGGAGAGGTGTTTACAGACCGCAGCCTCAGGGTGAGTCGGGTCTTGGCGAGACTGACTGAGAAAGCTCGAACACTGAGCCTGAATCTGGGAAAAATTCCAGAGAAGGAAAGTAAACTTCACTGCGAGAAACATCAGGAAGAACTGAAGCTGTTTTGTGAAACTGACAAGAAGCTGATCTGTGTGGTTTGTCGAGATGCGCGGGAACACAGAGAGCACCGCTTCATGCCGGTAGATGAAGCTGTTGAAATCTTTAAGGTAAAAGCAAACCGAATTTAATCACATCATTTTAATTCAATTTTTACTGTTCAACAATTTTATGTTCTGATTCCCAAACACAATTCCAGGATCAGGTGAAATCTTCCATCCAGTCTCTCACAAAATTTAAATCAGGGATCCAGCAAATGGAGCAGCAACAGAAAGAGAAGATTTCTGGAGTTCTGGTGACGCTTTTAAGTTTAGATTTCCTGATCTTGTGCAGGTTTGATCCCTGTGACGCGTGTAATAACAGGGCAGCGCAGTGACACAAGTAGTGCTGCTGTCTCCTAGTTCTGGTGAGCGGGTTCGATCCTGACCTCGGGCGCTGCCCGTGTGGTTCACGCCTTCTCCCTGTGACCGCGGCGGATTCTTTCCATGTCCCCAACAAAAATACTAGAGGAGCAAGATGAACCACTCCGTCGAAATCGCGTATACTGAAGTGGAGAACGCAACGGAGCGGATCGTCCGCTATTTTAGTAAGCAAAACCCGCCTCGCAGTGTAATCAGTGTTGTGGGGAACAGTATGTGAGATGATCCCATCAAAGTGCAGGAAATATCTCATCTATCAACTCACATTTTTTTGTTATTTTCAAATGTTTTCCCCCTGCTAAATTTATCTGATGTTATTTTCTCACTGTTTCTGCCCATTTCCCTCCCATCCTTCCTCCCCAGTCCCCTCTTTTGTGCAGTTTCCCTTGTATTGGTCAAACACACACCCAGCACAAATTTAACTTGTATATATATATATATATATATATATATATATATATATATATATATATATATATATGTATAGATATGAATGTGTGCTTGTGTATATGTGTTTGTGTGTGAGATGCAAGATGAAGATAAATAGATCTCAAAGTTCCTTCTCGTGGATCAGAAGCAACTTTGATTTAAAGCAACGCTCTGTTTCTCTCTTCATCTTATTTTTCAAATGATGTACATAAACCATAAAGGCGATTCAACCTTTATGGTTTATATATATATATATATATATATATATATATGTGCATAGATATGCATAGATATATCTATATATGCATAGATATATGTCTAGTTTCTTTCCAGTGATTTCCTCTAATTATTTGTTTAGCAACCTTTTTACTTTCAATCTCTCTCTCTCTTTTTCTCTGTATATATATATATATACAAATATAAAATCAGTCATTCACACACTTCTCAGCACATGGTTCTCCCTAGCATGATCACTGTTCTCTCGCATACATTTCATTAGGGCCTACCCGTACACATTCGCAATCAGTGACATCAAACTTATTTCCAGAAATCCTAATATTGTGAATAAAATAACTATGAACACATGTCAAGATATTTTATCATTATTTTCATTCTACATTAGTATAATAAAATGTAATGCATACATACCTACACTTATACAGAAGTGCTAGCTTTAGACATGAGTAATGTACATTGCTACCATAGTTTAGTTTTGAATTTAACATATAATTGAGGGGGCCGGTGCAATATAAGGTTAACCCTCACTTTTGTGTACATGCATTGACACGACACTTACCCACTACCCTACAACCTGTGAAAAAATCATATTTAAATTCAACCGATAAATTGGTCAAATAACATAGGCACCTTCTTGTTTTTTTTGTGATTTGTGGAGTTTTCAAATGTGAATATCTCATAACGACCTATTTGTGGGTTAGCAGTATATTGCACCAATCCCCTTCAATTTTATATCATTCATAAATGAACTTCATAAACAAGGATAACACTTTTTATTTCTGTCATTCATGGTAAGATTTACATCATTTTGTGTGCTAGATATACAGGGTTGTACTGTTTCGCATGTCAGCTAACCCATGAAATGATCAGGCCCTGATTTATACCAGCTCTTCGCCTTCCCCCCCTTGTCTGAAGAAGGGTCCCAACATGAAACATCGCCCATCCTTTTTCTCCAGAAATGCTGCCTGACCCAGTGACTTACTCCACCACTGTGTCTATTTGAATTGGATTCGTGCTCTGTATCACATCAGGCAGCATTGATAATTTTAATGGCTGTCAAGGATTTTTAACTAATCAATTCACCAATTCAAATTTTCTTGGCTCCAAGTATAAAGTTAAATGCCTTTTCAATTATATTGTGGATACAGTAGAGTTCTATTGTTTGCAAATGCCTAATCTCTGCTTCCATGACTTTTTAAAATAAAACAAAAAGAGATACAGCTCGTGGAGGTGAAAATAAAATTAACAGAGAATTTTACAACAGTTCATTAAATATGATCAATTGGCCTGATACAAAGAGTGGATCTCCAGTGCAAATATTCAATCAGTAACATCCAAATTTTAAAGATCACGAAGGAGCAATTCTTCAAGAAATAGTCATAGGTGTCAACCATCAACTTATCCAAGAAGTTGAACAAAAATAATTGTTTGCAAACATTTTATATACGAACAAATCGCAGAGAGTTGTGAACACAGCCCAGTGTGGCACACATAATCTGCTTACTAAAATGGCACTGAAATTTACCCATGACCAACTACGGTTTTAAGAGTCGGGTGGTCTATCTTGCTCCTCTAGCATCTTTGGTGCCCAATACATGCTGGTTCAAAGGTCAATCGGTGACTGTAAATTATCCCTGCGGAGGTGGGTGGTGGGCGGATGAATGAGAATTAATGGGTACGTGAAAAGGAATAGGCAGCAGGGAATTGAAGTCATAAGGAATAGGAGTAGAATGAGGCCATTTCGCCCATCGCATCTACGCCGCCATTCAATCATGGCTGACCTATCTCTCCCTCCTTACCCCATTCTCCTGCCTTCTCACCATAATCTCTGAAACCTGTACTAATCAAGAATCTATCTATCTTTGCCTTAAAAATATCCATTGCCTTCTGTGGCAAACAATTCCACAGATTCACCACCCACTGACTAAAGAAATTTCTCTTTATCTTCCTAAAAAAGCGTCCTTTAATTCTGAGGCTCTGACTTTGAGTCCTGGATTCTCCCATTAGTGGAAACATCCTCTCCACATCCATTCTATCCAAACCTTTCACTATTTTGTATGTTTTAATTAGGTCCCCCTCATTCTCTGAAACTCCAGCGAGTACTGGCCCAGTGCTGACAAACGCTCATCATAGGTTAACCCACTCATTCCTGGGATCATTCTTGTAAACCTCCTCTGGACCCTCTCCAGAGCCAGCACATTTTTCCACAGATATGGTGCCCAAAATTGTTCACAATATTACAAATGCGGCCTTACCAGCACCTTATGGAGCCTCAACATTGCATCCCTGTTTTTGTATACAAGGCCTCTTGAAATAAATGACTTTTGTTTGCTTTCCTTACAATCGATTCGACTTGCAGATTAACTTTTTGGGAATCCAACACCAGCGTTCCAAGTCCTTTGCAACACCATTTTCTGGATACTCACCCATCTAGAAAATAATTTATGCCTTTATTCCTACCACCAAAATGCACGACTCCACACTTTGAGATATTGATGAAATATTGATGAAATATTGATCTTCACCTTTCATTTCACAGGAACAGTTACACAACCTTCTGTCCAAGATCACATCCCATTTTGCTGAACTGCACCAGATTATCACTGAGAAAGAGCAGCACGTACTGGCAGATATCCCGGAGGAAGAGAAGAAGACTCTAAATGCAATGGAGAAAAATCTTCCAGAAATTGAAGAGAATTTAAATTCCATTCAGGAGAAACTCCTTAAGTTGCAGCAGCAGATGGATCAAAAGGACAGTGTGGTGTTTCTGAAGGTGAGGGGTTACACCACAGTCTGGTGAAGTGGAAGTGCACAGTCACAAAATGGTGGGTGACATTTCTGAAATAAATGCTGCCTATACCAGTAATTGAGAACTTGGTAAATGTTTCATCTGTTCCAGTTGTTGTTGTTCCCAAACTAATTGGCCTCCCGCATTATCGATAGAATCTCAGGACTGCCTGGCCAGAATGTAGAGAGGTGTTTGTATTCTGTGGAGTTCAGAACTACGATGGCTGATTCTATATCTGATCCTAACGAACACGAATGAACAGAGGGCAGTAAATCTCTGGGATTCTCCAACCCACAGACTCTGAGAGGTTTCACCTGTTAGACGTATTTATACCAGAGGAAGATACATTTTTGAAAATTCGGGGACCTGAAATCAAAGGGAATGGGACAAAGCGGAGGCGTTCAGTCCTGGGCTAGATCAGCCATGACCACATTGTGGGGATTAACGTTGAAATCTAGAACGTGGCGCACACAGCAGATTGATTATCGATATCCGGTTCCCATCAGCAGTGGGTGGTCACCTTGGGGGAATTTGCTCTGTTTGTTTTACCCAACTTTGTTCACCATAGAATGGCCTCCTATTCTACATCATAGACAGGCCATTCGGCCCATCCTATCCAGCCAAGATTTCTGCTCCACTCAACATCCCTCCCATCTACTCACCACACCCGGTAACAATACACCGAATTCCAGGAGTGCTCATGTGTTTATCCCACTTGTCCTTAAATTATCTCTGCTGTTGGCTTCAGTCCCTCCAATGCAAGTGAGGTCCATGTTCTCATGACTGCATTCCTTTCGGTATTTATTGAAGGCCACATTACATTTCAGCTTTGGTATTTGGTCGCCCCACAAGTAGAGATATTATTTCACTCCCACCCATTTAAATCCACTGATAATCTTAAATCCTATCTCATCATTCCTGACATCTTCTCCAGAAGAAATCCCACCACCTACCCAGTCTTTGCATTGAGTTCTGTGTCAGAAGGAACTGCAGATGCTAGTTTAAACCGAAGATAGACACAAAAAACCTGGAGTAACTCAGCGGGACAGGCAGCATCTCTGGAGAGAAGGAATGGGTGATGTTTCGGGTCGAGACCCAAAGTCTGACCTGAAACTTCACCCATTCCTTCTCTCCAATGATGCTGCCTGTCCTGCTGAGTTACTCCAGTTTTTTGTGTCTATCTTTGCATTGAATTCCATCCTCTCAGTTATGGCGTTATTCTCAGGAACATTCCTTGTTCTTTCCCCCATCGTTCTAGGCCTCCACGGCAATATTCGCTTTCTTTCTGCATGACAGCGGCGATAAGAGTTGGGAAATGGGATTTATCAGAGGGTTGTAGAAATGTGGAGAAATTCCCGCTGTCGGGATGAGGACGGTCCATCTCAGTCAATTGAGATGTGTGTTTTATTTCTTTCAGGGGGAATCTGGTCACAAGCGAAGGTAGGACAGCTTTTGATGGAAACATTGTAAATTTTTGTTGAACAGCCCAATATATTTCTAATGCTCAGTTTATAACCAGCTGTTAAATATTTGCAGGTTTCGTGATGAAGCCAAACCACAGTCGGTGGTAGATGGTAACTTACTGATGGAAAAATTTGTAACTCCTTTTTTGTACAACACGGTATTGGCAGAAACATCTGATGCGATCAAGCAAGGTAAAGCTTATACCCATTGTTCTTGTTTCTGACGTCTTTAAGCATCACATTGAATGGAGGGGCAAGCCTGAGGAGCAGATCCAAATCATGCTCCTGATTTTCTTGTGTTCCTACGCTCCTGCGTACCGATAAATTGACAGACTTGATGCAGAGGAAACGCAGCGAATATCAACAATACTTGTCCCTGTATTAGTCACAGACTAGGCCTGTGTACTCGAGAGTTCAGGTGCATTGGAGGAGATCTCAGTGAAACACATAGTTCTTCCAGGGCCCAGTGGGCTGGATGCTGGGAGGATGTTTCCCCTGTCTGAGGGTTCTGGAGAGAGCGGGCACCCTCTCAGAGTGTGGAGTGCACCATGAAGCACAGAGATAAGGAGACATTACTGCACGCAGAGACTGGGGGACCTTTGGAATTCCCTGCAGCGGTGGCTGTGGAGACTCAGTCATTCAGTGCACTTGGAGCTGAGAGCTACATTACAGAGTCAGGCCCTTCGGCCCATCGCATCCATGACCACCTTTTCCCCAGCTATACGAATTGATTTGCCCACATTCCATCGGTATTCTTTTACACATCACCTTTTTAAAATACCTCAAATCTAGTGATTGTATCTCACTCCACCCCCTCCTCTGTAGCATGTTCCAGATATCACCCACTCCCAGTGTAAAGAAAACATACAACTCAGATCCACTTTAAAATTCCTTGCTCTCAAGATAAACCTGCACTCTCGTGATTTGATTTCCCTGCATGCGAATATGTTTTTGATAATCTACCCTCTATCCTGCTGCAGACTTTGACAACCTTCCACACTATCCAACAAACTTACTAATCACACCTCCCACATTCACATCCAAGCCATGGACATATAACATGAACAGCAAAGTTTGCAGCATCGATCTCTGCTGCACCCCACCAGCCACAGACCTCCAAGCAGAAAAATCATCCTTCCACCCGCTACCTTCTACCTCCAACCACCAAGCCAATTTTGGATCCATTTTACCAGCTGGCCTTGGATCCCACCTGCCTTCGCTTTCTGGACCAGCCTTACATGCGGAACATTGTCAACTCTCTCAGTGACGTTCGCATATTGGTTCACAATGAGATCAGTGTGCTCTTTGTTGTGCACACCCATCAAATGCACCCATGAATCCTCTCTCTATCAATGACCCACCCATTCTGTCCAACACCCGATCATTCACCCTCTGCTTCCTTCCATGGTCCAAGCCGCTCCTCTTTCTCTCTCACCCTCCACTCAACGAAACAGGGGCAGGTCATCCTCACGTCTGCCCCCCTTCACTATGATCATGGCGACTCCACCCCACACCTCTATCTTCCCTTTAACAACCTCAAATTAACACTCACCTCAATATCCTCTTGCACGGATCTGCCCCCCATATCCGAATAGCTCGCTTCATTCCTCCATCCCCACCGCAATCTTGCAATCCTCCTCACTCTCCACGCTCGTCCTCCCCGTCCACTCTCCCCCACCTCACGAAATTCCCCTCTCCATCCCCGGATAAAAACTCCGGGGGAGATGTCTGTTGTCCATCCCGATGTGGTCGGGGTGAAACACCAGGCAGGGTTTCAGTTGTCCGCCCGCCTGTGCCTGAGGCCGAGCGGGCTCTCCCCCGGTCCCGGGGCCGCGCTGCCCGAGTCTCCCCCCGACCCCCGGGGACTCTCTGATTCTCTGCTTCTCCCCCCAGTCTCCGTCACCCTGGATGTGGAAACAGCGGGTCCGGGGCTCGAGGTGTCTGAGGATCGGAAGAGGGTGAGACGGACCGGGACCTGGAGGAGTCTCCCTGACACCGGGAAGAGGTTTACAGACAGTGCGTGTGTGCTGGGATCGGAGGGATTCACATCGGGGAGACATTACTGGGATGTGGAGGTGGCGGGGAGTCGGGGCTGGAGTCTGGGAGTCGCCGCAGAGTCTGTGGAGAGGAAGGGACCGGTCACACTGACCCCGGAGACTGGAGTCTGGAGCATCGGGCGGTGGGGTGACGGGTTTGATGCATTCACCTCCCCTCCATCCCGTCTCCCCGCCCGTCCCATCCCCGGGAGGGTGGGAGTTTATCTCAGTTACGAGTCCGGGACAGTTTCATTTTACGACGCGGACACCAAGTCCCATCTCCACACCTTCACTGGGAATAAATTCACGGGGAAACTTTATCCTTTCTTCAGGGCTTGGGATGAAAACAATTGGCTGAGAATCTGCTCCAGTTCCGCTCCGGGTGTGTAAAAGGGTCGGGTCCCGGGACCGGCGTCAGGAGCGGGGCTCAGGGGCTGTGGGGCAGAAACCCGGTGGACAACAGGTCGGCGCTGAACGGCTCCCGTTTAATCCCCAAATTCCGCGTCGTAAAAACCCCAGTGAGCGCGGAAATAAAACCAGGGGGAATGTAAATGTGGGATGAAATTTCAACGAGTTAACTGCGTCCGTCAACGGAACAGAAATACTTTTTTGTAATTCTGTGTCTTGTTGCTTTTATTTTCGTATGGCTTTATGGTAATTCGCATATCACTGTACCTTAATTGGTACACGTGAAAAAAAATACCTTTGAAACCTATATATCTAAAACTTACTAACGTTTACTTGTAGAATTTAATGCTTTTAAACTAGCTCTTGTTTTAGACCTTGTCTTTGTTTCTGATTATCGTGTAATGAGGATCTGTGATGAATGAATGAATGAATATAACTTTATTGTCATTCAAAACTATACAGACGAGTGCATATTTGAACGAAATTCCATTGCAAATGGCTTCAATGTAACACCAAATAATATAAATTGATTAAAGAAAAATAATTAAATAAGTGACTCGCATATAAATTAATGGTGGTGGATCATTGTGAATTCAAGAGTCTGATGGCTCGGGGGAAGAAGCTATTGCAGAACATAGAAAATAGGTGCAGGAGTAGGCCATTCGGCCCTTCGAGCCTGCACCGCCATTCAATATGATCATGGCTGATCATTCAGCTCAGTAGCCTGTACCTGCCTTCTCTCCATACCCCCTGATCCCTTTAGCAAAAAGGGCCACATCTAACTCCTTCTTAAATATAGCCAATGAACTGGCCTCAACTACCTTCTGTGGCAGAGAATTCCACAGACTCACCACTCTCTGTGTGAAGAAATGTTTTCTCATCTCGGTCCTAAAAGACTTCCCCCTTATCCTTAAGCTGTGACCCCTGGTTCTGGACTCCCCCAACATCGGGAACAATCTTCCCGCATCTAGCCTCTCCAACCCCTTAAGAATTTTATATGTTTCTATAAGATCCCCCCTCAGTCTTCTAAATTCCAGCGAGTACAAGCCCAGTCTATCTAGTCTTTCCTCATATGTAAGTCCCGCCATCCAAGGGATCAATGTGGTGAACCTTCTCTGTACTCCCTCTAAGGCAAGAACGTCTTTCCTCAGGTTAGGAGACCAAAACTGCACACAGTACTCCAGGTGCGGTCTCACCAAGGCCCTGTACAACTGCAGCAGAACCTCCCTGCTCCTAAACGCAAATCCTCTTGCTATGAATGCCAACATACCATTCACTTTCTTCACTGCCTGCTGCACCTGCATGCTTGCTTTCAATGACTGGTGCACCATGACACCCAGGTCACGTTGCATCTCCCCTTCTCCCAATCGGTCACCATTCAGGTAATAATGAACCTGGCTGTTCTGCTCCGTATGCTGCAGTACCTTTGACCAGAGGGCAGCAGGGTGAACAGTCCGTGATGGAGATGGGTGGGGTCATGAAAGAAACTCTGGTTTTCCTGACCATTGGCACGCTTTGCTCGCCTGATGACTCGGTTCAGGCTGGCTCTTGCTGATCTGAGTGCCACCATGTCACCGGATTTAGATCTCCGACAACGATGAGAAGGCCTACCGGGAGGAGGTGGCTGATTTGGCACTCTGGTGTCAGGTCAATAGCCTCCTCTTGAATGTCACTAAAACTAAGGAGCTGATTGTGGACTTTAGAAGGGCTAAACATCCAAGGACGTACATGCCACTGGAGATAAATGGGTCTACTGTGGATAGGGTGAGCAGTTTTAAATACTTGGGAGTCCACATCACAGAGGATCTGACATGGGGAACGCACATTGCCGCACTGGTGGGTAAGGCAAAGCAGCGCCCTTACCACCTTAGACAGCTGAGGAAATTCAGAGTGTCTCTGAGGATCCTTCAGTGCTTCTACTCTGGGGCTGTAGAGAGCATCCTGTCCGGCAACATTACAGTCTGGTTTGGGAACAGCTCTGCCCAGGACAGGATGGCCCTGCAGAGAGTAGTGCGTTCGGCAGAACGCACCATGGGAACTACACTCGTCCCCCTGCAGGACCTATACATCAGGAGGTGCAGAGCCAGAGCAAGTAAGATTATGAGGGACCCCTGCCACCCCAGCAACGGACTGTTCCAGATGCTAAGGTCAGACAAGCGCCTCCGCTGTCATGCTGTGAAAACCGAGAGGATGAGACGGAGTTTCTTCCCACAGGCCATCAGGACTGTTAACTTTTATAACTCCAGGGACTAAATTTTGTCTACACCATATTAACTTTATTTATATGCTGTAACTGTAATTCTTTTTTGTGCACAATCCGCAGGCATTGCCACTTTCATTTCACTACACATCGTGTATGTGTATGTGACAAATAAACTTGACTTGACTTGAAATGCTGCATTTCGCGCTCTCAGCATTGCACGTGCCTCGCTGGTCATCCAGGGTTTCTGGTTGGCCCGTGTAGTGATGATCTCGGTGACACAGACATCCTCTATGCACTTGTCGATGTACGCAGACACACACGCAGTGTACTCCTCCAGGCTGGTGTGTTGATTGTCAGTCGCAGCCATCTTGAACATGTCCCAGTCAGTGCACTCAAAGCAGTCCTGTAATGCTGACATAGCTCCCTCTGGCCAGACCCTAACCTGCTTCACAGTGGGGTTTTCTCTGGTGAGCAGGGGCCTGTATGCAGGAATTAGCATCACAGAGAGATGGTCTGAGGAGCCAAGGTGGGGGCGGGGGACTGCCTTGAATGCCTTCTTGATGTTTGTATAGGCCAGGCCCAGTGTGTTCACTCCCCTGGTTGCAAAGTCCACATGCTGGTAGTAATGAGGGAGAACTGTCTTCATGTTGGCCTGGTTAAAGTCCCCAGGAACAATGAAAACACCGTCGGGATGTGTAGTTTGCAGGTCACTGATGGAGCGATAAAGGACATTCTGGGCCTCCTTAGTGTTTGCACTGGGGGGATGTACACGGCTGTGATGGTTATGATAGTAAATTCCCTGGGCTGATAGAAGGGTCTACATTTTATTGTCAAAAACTCAATGTCTGGAGAGCAATGACTTGAGCCCACTGTGGCATTATTACACCAGCTGTTATTAGTGTAAATGCACACACCACCGCCCCGGGATTTACCACTGAGAGCGCAGCTCCTGTCCGACCGGAATGTTGTTCGCCCTCCACACTGATAGCGACGTCGGGAACGGAGGAGTTTAACCACATCTCTGTCAAGATCAGGGCGCAGCAGTCTCTCATCTCCCGTTTGGTTATTAAACCCAGTTTCAGATAGTCCAGTTTATTCTCCAAGGGGCAGACGTGAGCGAGCAGAATAGATGGAAGCGGCGTTCCGCAGGGGTTCGCCTTTAGCTTCGCTGTCAGCCGTCCCCGAGTGCCGCACTTCTGCCTCCTGTCGCACCGCCTCCGTCTCCTCCGACAGCGGCTCGGGCTGGGAGGAGACTCCAGCTTTGTCGGCCGCCGGTACCAGCCGACGTAGCAGTCCCAGGCTCCGTAGAGTGGCCAGAGTGGCCGGATCCACGGTTGCTGAACTGCTGGATGGACGGAATTCTAGCACAAACTGACTATCATATACAAGTTGTACTTTGGTACTGAACATTTACTCCTGAAATCTCTGGTCTAAGTGAGTTATTTACTGCTAAATCAGGATGCCGTCTGCCAGCCTGATTCTCTCCTCACTGAAACCTCAATCACCCCCTCTAACATTTTCAGACTTTAAACTCAAAGCTTGTCACCGATTGCTTACTAAAGATAGACACAAAAGGCTGGAGGAACTCAGCGGGACAGGCAGCATCTTTGGAGAGAAGGAAAGGGTGACGTTTCGGGTCGAGTCCCTTCTTCAGACTCAATCTTCGATTTAAACCAGCATCTGCAGTTCCTTCCAATGCACGGGTCGATTCTGACCGTTTGAAGATGGGTCTTGACATGAAACGTCACCCATTCCTTCTCTCCAGAGATGCTGTTTCTCCCGCTGAGTTACTCCAGCACTTTGTGTCTGTCTTCGGGTTAAACCAGCATCTGCAGTTCCTTCCTACACATACCGACTGATTACTGTTCACTTCAGCTTTGATGGCAACCGGTATTATGGAAGCAAGACCCCATGGCGCTGCTGGCGGCGGCAACCCGAGACCCGCTGTTGCCGCGGCACCTCATCCCCCTCCTCCACCCTCTCCCCCTCATCACCCCTCCCTCTCCGCCGGGCCTGCAGCGGCGGCCCCGACCCCGACCCCGACCGGCAGCGGCTCCACAAGGTGCGGCGGCGGCTGCAGAGAGAGGCGGCCATGGAGGCCTGGAGTGGAGGAGGAGAGAGAAATGGAGGGGTGAGGGAGAGGAGGAGAGAGAAATGGAGGGGTGAGGAGAAGAGGAAGAGGCGAGGGAGAGGAGGGGTGAGGGGAGGGATGAGGGGGAGGTGGAGAGGAAGAAGTGGGAGAAGGAGGTGCGGGGAGAGCGAGAGATGAGGGGAAGAGGAGGGGTGAGGGGGAGGAGGAGCAAGAGGAGGAGGGGTGATTCGGAGGTATCCTCTTTCTTCAGGAAACGGGGCTTCACCTCCACTCCACGTTGTTGTCCAGCCTCACTTACCCCCTCTGGCAGCTTGTTCCAGACACCCACGAACTTCTGTGGGAAAATGTTGTTCCTCAGGTTCCGATTAAATCTTGCACCTCTCACCACAAACCTATGTCCTCTAGTTCTCGATTCCACTGCTCCGGGTAACAGACTGTGCATTCACCCTGTCTATTCACCTCTTGATCTTATGCACTTCAGCCTCCTGCGCTCCAATTAATAAATCCTTCCCTGCCCAACCTCTCCCTTTCGCTCTGACCCTCAAATCCTGGCACCATCTTCGTGAATCCACTCTGCGGTTGTTTCCAGCATTTTATCCTGCCTTACACTGTCCCAAGTGCTACTCTCCGCTTCTGTCTATATTCAGGACAGTTTAATGTGTAACTGACCCCTCCCTGTGGTAGAGAGCGGGTGAACCCTCCATAGTTTCCGCGGGTGGATTTGTCTCCTTCCTTTAAAATGGTCGTAACGATGGTGACCCTTGGGTGCTCTGGCCGGCGCACATCTTCCCAGAGGAAGGCAGACATTGATGGTGAAACTCACCAGCGCCTTCAGTTCACCTGCACAACCTTTGGCCGTCTGAGGAGAAGACTGTTTGAAGATCAGCACACAATTCGCAAATCCTCAATCATTTTAGAAACATAGAAACATAGATAATAGGTGCAGGAGTAGGCCTTTCGGCCCTTCGAGCCTGCACCGCCATTCAATATGATCATGGCTGATCATCCAGCTCAGTAACCTGTACCTGCCTTCTCTCCATACCCCCTGATCCCTTTAGCCACAAGGGCCACATCTAACTCACTCTTAAATATGGCCAATGAACTGGCCTCAACTACCTTCTGTGGCAGAGAATTCCACAGACTTCCCCCTTATCCTTAAGCTGTGACCCCTGGTTCTGGACTTCCCCAACATCGGGAACAAACTTCCCGCATCTAGCCTCTCCAACCCCTTAAGAATTTTATATGTTTCAATAAGATTCCCCCTCAGTCTTCTAAATTCCAGCGAGTATAAGCCTAGTCTATCCAGTCTTTCTTCATATGAAAGTCCTGCCATCCCAAGGATCAATCTGGTGAACCTTCTCTGTACTCCCTCTAAGGCTAGAATGTCTTTCCTCAGATTAGGAGACCAAAACTGTACACAATACTCCAGGTGCGGTCTCACCAAGGCCCTGTACAACTGCAGCAGAACCTCCCTGCTCCTATACTCAAATCCTCTTGCTATGAATGCTAACATACCATTCGCTTTCTTCACTGCCCGCTGCACCTGCACGCTTGCTTTCAATTGCTGGTGCACCATGACACCCAGGTCACGTTGCATCTCCCCTTTTCCTAATTGGCCACCATTCAGGTAATACTCTGCTTTCCTGTTCTGGCCGCCAAAGTGGATAACCTCACATTTATCCACATTATATTGCATCTGCCATGCATTTGCCCACTCTCCTAATCTATCCAAGTCACTCTGCAGCCTCCTAGCATCCTCCTCGCAGCTAACACTGCCACCCAGCTTCGTGTCATCCGCAAACTTAGAGATGTTGCATTCAATTCCATCGTCCAAATTATTAATATAATTAATATATATGCACGGTAGCGCAGCGGTAGAGTTGCTGCTTTACAGCGAATGCAACGCCGGAGACTCAGGTTCGATCCTGACTACGGGTGCTGCACTGTAAGGAGTTTGTACGTTCTCCCCGTGACCTGCGTGGGTTTTCTCCGAGATCTTCGGTTTCCTCCCACACTCCAAAGACGTACAGGTATGTAGGTTAATTGGCTGGGTAAATGTAAAAATTGTCCCTAGTGGGTGTAGGATAGTGTTAATGTACGGGGATCACTGGGCGGCACGGACTTGGAGGGCCGAAAAGGCCTGTTTCCGGCTGTATATATATGATATGATATGATATATATTGTAAATAACTGGGGTCCCAGCACTGAGCCTTGCGGTACCCCACTAGTCACTGCCTGCCATTCCGAAAAGGACACGTTTACTCCTACTCTTTGCTTCCTGTCCGCCAACCAATTCTCTATCCACCTCAACACTGTACCCCCAATACCGTGTGCTTTAAGTTTGTACCCCAATCTCCTATGTGGGACCTTGTCGAAGGCCTTCTGAAAGTCCAGATATAACACATCGACTGGTTCTCCCTTATCCACTATACTAGTTACAGCCTCAAAAAATTCTATAAGATTCGTCAGGCATGATTTGCCTTTCATAAATCCATGCTGACTTTGTCCTATAATTTCACCACTTTCCAAATGTGATGCTATCACATCTTTAATAACTGACTCTAGCATTTTCCCCACTACCGATGTTAGGCTAACTGGTCTATAATTCCCCGTTTTCTCTCTCCCTCCCTTTTTAAAAAGTGAGGTTACATTAGCTACCCTCCAATCCTCAGGAACTACTCCAGAATCTAAAGAGTTTTGAAAAATTATCACTAATGCATCCACTATTTCTGAGGCTACTTCCTTAAGCACTCTGGGATGCAGCCTATCTGGCCCTGGGGATTTATCGGCCTTTAATCCATTTAATTCACCTAACACCACTTCCCGACTAACCTGGATTACCCCCAGTTCCTCCATCTCGTTAGACCCCCGGTCCCCTGCTATTTCCAGCAGATTGTTTATGTCTTCCCTAGTGATGATAGAACCAAAGTAGTTGTTCAATTGGTCTGCCATCACCTTGTTCCCTATGATCAATTCACCTGTTTCCGACTGCAAGGGACCTACATTTGTCTTAACTAGTCTTTTTCTCTTCACATATCTATAAAAGCTTTTGCAGTCAGTTTTTATGTTCCCTGCCAGTTTTCTCTCATAATCAATTTTCCCTTTCCTAATTAAGTCAAGTCAAGTCAAGTCAATTTTATTTGTATAGCACATTTAAAAACAACCCACGTTGACCAAAGTGCTGTAAATCTGATTAGGTACTAAGGAAAAAAAAAGAAACATACAGTAGCACGCAAACAGTTCACAGCGCCTCCTCAATGAGCCTCAAACGCTAGGGAGTAGAAATAGGTTTTGAGCCTGGACTTAAAGGAGTCGATGGAGGGGGCAGTTCTGATGGGGAGAGGGATGCTGTTCCACAGTCTTGGAGCTGCAACCGCAAAAGCGCGGTCACCCCTGAGCTTAAGCCTAGACCGCGGGATAGAGTAGCCCCAAGTCGTTTTGGACCTGTTGCACGCGTTTTGGACCTGTGCAGGCGGGACAGGGAAGATTGGCTGATCCCAGTGTATAGGGAGTTGCAGTAGTCTAGGCGGGAGGAAATGAAAGCGTGAATGATTTTTTCTGTGTCGTCAAATTGGAGGAAAGGTTTGATTTTAGCTGTGGTTCGAAGTTGGAAGAAGCTGGCTTTTACCACAGCATTGACTTGCTTATCAAATTTTAATGCAGAGTCAAATATCATGCCGAGGTTTTTGACATGCGGTTTGACTAGGCAGGATAAACTTCCAAGACTGCCTGTTATCGATTTGATGGAGTCGTGGGGGGGGGGGGGGGGGGGCGAATAGGATGACCTCAGACTTGCTCTCATTTAATTGGAGGAAGTTCTGTGCCATCCAACATTTTATGTCCTCAAGGCAGTGTAAGAGGCTGTTTAAATTTGACTGGTTGTTGGGTTTCAGGGGGAGGTAAAGCTGAGTGTCATCGGCATAGCAGTGGAAAGAAATGCCGTGCCTTTGAATGATTGGCCAAGGGGGAGCATGTATAGAGAGAAGAGAATGGGGCCTAGGATGGAGCCTTGTGGAACTCCGCAGTAGAGGCTAGCTGGAGCAGAGGAATAACTGCCTATGTTGATGGCGAAACTCCTATCTTTGAGGTACGAAGCGAACCAGCTCAGGGCAGTGCCATCAATGCCAACCGCGTACCGGAGACGGTCAATAAGGATGGTGTGGTCCACTGTATCGAACGCTGCGCTGAGGTCGAGAAGGAGCAGGATTGCACAGTCGCCGGTGTCGATGGCGAGAAGCAGGTCGTTGTGTACCTTCAACAAGGCAGACTCTGTGCTGTGGTGGGCTCTGAAACCTGACTGGAAACTTTCCAGGATGGTGTTTTGGTGCAGGTAGGGCACTAATTGGTTTAGAATTGCCTTTTCAAGGACTTTTGACAGGAATGGCAGTTTGGAAATGGGTCTGTAGTTGCTAGGCAAGGTGGGGTCTAGGTTAGGTTTTTTCAGTAGGGGCTGGACCACCGCGTGCTTGAAACTGGTTGGAACAGTGCCAGTGGCCAGAGAACTGTTGATAATAGAGAGGATGCTGGGACCGGTTATTGCAATGACATCCTTTGTCCTCCTCTGCTGGAATTTCTCCAGTCCTCTGGTATGCTACTTTCTCTGGCTAATTTATATGCTTCATCTTTTGTTTTAATACTATCCTTGATTTCCCTTGTTAGCCACGGATGCACTACCTTTCGTGGTTTGTTCTTTTGCCAAACTGGGATGAACAATTGTTGTTGTTCATCCATGCAATCTTTAAATGCCTTCCATTGCATGTCCACCGTCAACCCTTTAAGTATAAATTGCCAGTCTATCTTGGACAATTCACGTCTCATACCCTCAAAGTTACCTTTCTTTAAGTTCAGAACACTTGTTTCTGAATTTACTTTGTCACTCTCCATCCTAATGAAGAACTCCACCATATTATGGTCACTTTTGCCCAAGGGGCCTCGCACAACAAGACTGCTAACTAATCCTTCCTCATTACTCAATACCCAGTCTAGAATGGCCTGCTCTCTCGTTGGTTCCTCGACATGTTGGTTTAGAAAACCATCTCACAAACATTCCAAGAAATCCTCTTCCTCAGCACCCCTGCCATTTGGTTCACGCAATCTATATGTAGATTGAAGTCACCCATTATAACTGCTGCACCTTTAGTGCACGCATTTCTAATTTCCTGTTTGATGCCATCCCCAACCTCACTATAAACAATAGACAATAGGTGCAGGAGTAGGCCATTCACCCCCTCGAGCCAGCACCGCCATTCAATGTGATCATGGCTGATCATTCTCAATCAGTACCCCGATCCTGCTTTCTCCCCATACCCCCTGACTCCGCTATCCTTAAGAACTCTATCTAGCTCTCTCTTGAATGTCACCACTACTGCTGTTAGGTGGCCTGTACACAACTCCCACTAGCGTTTTCTGCCCCTTAGTGTTTCGCAGCTCTACCCATATCTGTCGAGTTCGACTTTGCGTTCGCAATCAGTTGGATGACAATAATCAGAAACGGCACAGTCTTTACCTGTTACTTTATTAGAGATACCTCGGACAAGTTTCTAAAAGCACACACAGAGTTGCGGACTCCGGGGCCAGTGGAAACATGTCACACCAGCCCCCAGAATGAAGCCCCTTTTATCCCCCAAACCGCAGAATAGTTATTTACAATTAGCACAACCAATCAATATTGGAATTAAGTCAGTTTTCCCTTATATGGCTGAGAGTTGGAACAAAGTCAGTTTTCCCATATAAGGTCCTAACATGCTATTGTTCAAGGTTTTTAGTTGGTGTGGTGTTTATTGTTTATGTTCTTTATACATTTGTGTTTTTGTCTCCTGAAGACGAGCTGGAACATTCTGCGGTCTAGGGCTACTGATTACTACTAGCTTTAGCAAGCTCAGCATTTATGTGATTACGTAGCCTCAAGCAGGTGTGGGAAAGAAAGTGAGAGAGCCTCTAGCATGTGCCTAGCACACAATGCTGCAAAGCTTATGCAGAATATAATGGCTGAAACAAAGGAAAAGGACAGATCTCCACATTCCCCCCTTTTATCATTCTATGATAACTATAAAGGTATAAATCAAACGGAAGGCTCATTAGAGGCGAGCTTTATAGAGTCATCAGAGTTTATTCCTAGGCTGTCTAATCTTGCCTCTAGTCCCTACTCCTTCCGTCGGATTCTTATACCCTAATCCCTCATGGAGATTAGTGGTAAACATCCCCACAGCTCTGGTTTCTCCCCAGAACAATTAATCGGATGTAATCCTTTCCCACTAGTCCTCCTGCCACCTGCTCATTCAGCTGATCATTCGTGAGTCCTCCCATTGAATTTTCGTCCTCCTTCAGCATGGGACATGTTTCCCCTGTCTCCTCTATTCTTAACATCAGCATTTTGTGGGCATTTCCAATCCCCTCCATCGTTCGCACAAGTCTCGCAATTATACATTTAATTACTGCAATGCCTACAAAGACACATATTAAAATAATACCGAGATATATAGCAATATTAATAAACCAGTTGTACCATGTGCCCAAACCCCAATCCCCCCAATCCACTCCTTCGGTCATCCCATTCAGGAAGGTTTGAATGTCATCCTTAATTCTCGTTAGGTTCGCATTCCTGTCCATAACTCCCATAATACATTTTCCCTGCACGATGGCACATACACCCCCTTCCCGGGCCAGCAAATAATCTAATGCATACCGGTTCTGCATTGTGAACAGTCGCAGGTCAGATAGACCTTCTTTTATCTCGTTTATGGCCGCTACTGTCTTATTTCCCAGGAAAGTGAGTCCGCAGATGAGGTAGTTACGATTATTGGCTGCCATAGTTCCTGCGGACCCCCCGAAGGTTACGGTACTTAATATCCCCCATCCAACCGACTGTCCCTGGCTCCTTCCGATCGTGATCGGTTCTATCCAGTTTGCACAGAACTCCCTAGAGACCCCCCGTTTGGTTCTGCGTCCACCGGCAGGAGAGTTTAAACTCCATTGTATTGGGCAGGGTATAGTTGTTGGGGTGAGGATGCCTATGGCTACTGCGGCCGGGGTATCCTTCCCTTTTGTTACCAGGAAGTTTGTTCCTATCCCGTGTCCCAAGAAGTAGTACCCGGACTTGGTATAAATTACCCCTGGAGTCCCTCCATCCTCAGGAGAGACCTTTCCATCACTGCTCCAATTATCGTTACAGGGGAACCTTGAATTTTTATCCACAGAACATATTATAGGGTACATATAGGGCTCTAGAGAGTCTCCACTTGGCCCGAAGCGGGGAAGGATAGGGAAGGTGTGTTCTTCAATAGACAGGTGAGTTTTATTTCCCTTCCCGCATACCGTCTGCCACCCTCGCTCAAGATCGATACATTGGCTGGAATTATAACAAGTAATCGTCCCGGCACTGTCACTGTGGCTACACCGGTATGTATCTTTGGTGGTAAGGCATTTAACAGTGGTTGCAACCCGCACCATCGCACATCCCTGTCCCATGCCCTTCCAGCAATTGGGGTACCCCTGGGCGGGCCCAGAGGTTCTTATACATGTTGCCGGATAGCTCTGGCTTGT
This sequence comes from Rhinoraja longicauda, assembly GCF_053455715.1. Taxonomy (NCBI): domain Eukaryota; kingdom Metazoa; phylum Chordata; class Chondrichthyes; order Rajiformes; family Arhynchobatidae; genus Rhinoraja; species Rhinoraja longicauda. The sequence goes on along the minus strand of NC_135971.1, from coordinate 13,911,029 downwards.
AGAGTATCTGAAGGTAATGTTCTTATCAGGAGGTGGGAGGTAGTATCCTTGGATAAAATAACTGGGATTCGAGACTGGGGTGGGAGTTAAGAGGCCCACCACTGAAGTGGAGGGGTAACAAACAACAGATTCGGGAGAGTACATCAAATCAAGAGCCCTTATAAATAAGTTCTGAGCATCATCCATCTCTCTCTTTCGTCGTGCCCCCGGGTGGGATGTCAAGAGGGGGTCTTGGTTAGAGGTTTCATGAGAGCATGATCCGGTCTCTTTGTCGCCGTCCCGTGGACAAATGAAGTCGAAGCGACACTCCTGGAACAAACAGGGCAAATCCCACCTGTTGCGGTATCTCAGGAGTACTCTCCTGGTATCCTGGTGTAGGACTCCGTTACAGTAATTATACTTGGTGACATTCCAAGATCCCGTAGCCTCTGGTGTATCGTCATCACACATCATCACATTGTTTCTACAAAGGTGGAAAACTCGGTTGCTACGTCCGGGATCACATCGCCAGAGTATCCCGGCCATACTCATAATCTGGGCGAACCCCAAGAGGCCACATAAAACTTCGTGTCCCATAATTATGTATGTTAATCTGGATTAGTCTGAAAGACAAAGGACTCATAGAAAGATTCAAAAACACAAAAACTTATAATTCATAAACAAGAACTTACAAAACAGGAGATATATTGACTTAAACATTCCCATCCTTCCCAATAGACTTTTCCTCCTTCTCCTTTTGATCGGCCTGTCCAATCAATTTGCAGTGATGTAAATACACCCAGGCCGATCGTCCTTCAACCTTGACAGCCGTGGGGGTTGTAAGAAGTACTTGGAAAGGTCCTTCCCACCATGGGTCAAGGAATTTCCTAGTCCAATTTTTAATAAGGACATAAGAACCAGGCGTGATTGGAGAAGGGGGAGTATTGACAAATGGAGTACCAAAGGCAGCGCGAACCTGTGAAGGAGCAAAACACAAAGCTTTAGTTAGGGCAATAATATAAGTGGTCATTTCGTCAGTCATATGGTGGAAATGCACCGGAGCCGGAGGAGCATCAGTCCAAGGAGTGCGGAGAGGCCGCCCATAAACAATCTCCGCAGGCGAGAGGGCAGTCCAACCTGCGGGAGTAGTGCGAATCTGAAAAAGAGCTACAGGCAACAGTTTTAGCCAAGAAGAACCAGTTTGTTCAATTAGTTTAGCGAGTTTGGTTTTTAAAGTTTGATTAGCTCGTTCGACTAGGCCAGCAGCTTGTGGCCGGTACGCGCAGTGTAGTTGCTGATGTACGCCCAGCTGGGCGCACATCTCCTTGTTAACTGCTGCAATGAAATGCGGACCATTATCAGAACTAAGGCGAGCAGGAATACCAAAACAAGGAATGATTTCTTTAAGTAACACTTTAACCACCGTGAAGGCTTTGTTATCAGAGGTCGGATAAGCCTCGATCCATTTACTAAAGACATCAACTATAACAAGTACATATTTATAACTTTGACACCGTGGAAGTTCAATGTAATCCATCTGTAGGGTCTCAAAGGGACCCTCGGGCAGCGGGGTCTTGCCCGGGGAACACGGGGCCCCTTGACCCGTGTTATGGCGGAGACACACAAGGCACCGTGCACTCACACGGGATGCCAATTCTTGGAGCTGAGGGTGCCACCAGGTGTTAAGAAGCAATGAGCTTGTTGCTCGTGCCCCGCAGTGAATGGCCAGATGGATACATTCAACCACCCATAGGGCTATTGTATCAGTCATACAGGTCTGACCCACAGGTGTGGTCCATAGCCCCGTCACTTCGTCAATTCTACAACCAGAATTGACCCATAAATCCTTATCTACATCAGGAGCGTCCTCCTGTAACCGAAGTACTTCTTGGATGGTTGGCATAGGTTTTTCAGAGGTTGACCGTCCCTTGGGGGGGTTATTGGACAATCTCATCATTTTTGATACAACATTAGTCCTACTTTTTGCAGCTTGTTTGGCTGCAAGGTCAGCATTCTGATTTCCGAGATCGACGGGGGATATGCGAGAGGTATGGGCAGAGCATTTAATAACAGCGATACTTAGGGGCAATTGAATGGCTAAGAGGAGGGTATAAACGAGGGCTTGATTAGAAATAGGAGTGCCTGAGGAAGTGAGGAATCCCCGGTTCTTCCAAAGTTGGCTAAATTCGTGCACCACGCCGAAAGCGTATCGAGAGTCTGTATATATGTTAACGCTTAATCCCTCCCCCATAATACAAGCCCGAATCAGGGCATAAAGCTCGGCCTTTTGGGCAGACACAGGTAGATCAAAAGCCCCAGATTCTAGAAGGCGATTATTGTCCGTATTTACTGCATAACCAGAGAGATGCTGACCGCATCCAGGGAGGAACTGCCATCAGTGTACATGACCAGATCAGGATTGATGAGCGGTGTGTCGGAGAGATCAGCCCGCGGGCTAGTGTCTTCTTGGATCAACTGGAGACAATCATGGTCAGAGGTTACTTGTTCGAGAGGTGGTTGTTCGAGAAATGTAGCAGGATTGATGTTAGAGCAATATTTAAAAGTCAGCTCATTTCTTTTTGGTTTGGTGTCCAGGATTTTATTAATATCAATGGGTTTTCTGAGGACCCCATGACAGGCGTTAATGATGGTATCTTCTCTCATATTTGGGGCATTACCGACAACATTTGCCATAGCCGCATGATCCTGATGCCCCCCTATTATCTCGACAAACTTCAGCCATTCCTTTCGATTCAGGACCTGTCTGACCAGGGACCATAAATCTCTGCTATCAGCCTGATACACCGATATTGTAGTACGTAGCCAGTCGCAGAATGCCTGGGGGGATTTATTTCTGTCCGGAGCACCATTAAGGAGGGAAACAATTTCATGCGGTTTCCAAGGAATGTACACTTCTATGGTATTGGGTGCTGCTGCACCTCCACCGGGCGGAACTACCCCGGCTCTTGGATTTGGCACATGACGTACAGGGAGTTGCCGATTAGTATCTTCTTCATCACTAGACCCAGACGAGTCTGTGTCCGTATCCCCCTTATGAGAGTGGCTCCCTGATCTGGGACGTATCGATCGTTTAGACTGTACATGCTGCGGGAGTGCGGTGTTCGAATCTGCAGTCATTTTCGGATGATCTTTACTCCTTGTCCCCTCACATGGTCCTCGGTGAAAAGTCACATCTGTATAGCCAGGTGGAGGGGGGCTATCAACGGTAGGATATATAGGGGGTGCACTGGGGCTCTGAGCATGGTCCTGAATTCCTGATTGGAAACCTCTAAGGCTGGGATAGAGAAGCCCGCCACCGGTTGGGAGTCTCAAAACCGGAGGTGGTGTTTGGCTAGTAAGGGTGAGATACAATAGACCCTCGTCCCATATGGAGTCGTCATCCTCCCCAATACCTATGCCAGCCATTGAATTGTGCAATTCTTTTAATTGTACATCTTTATTTTGTTTAGTTACGGTCGCACGTTTCCGTTCTTCTCCCACCTCCTTTTCTAAAATATCAACAGTTTTAGGGCTTCCTTCGTCTGTCAACTTAATGCCCAGTTTTACGGCGTTGTCCTGCCAACTAGATAAAATCTCCTTATCCCTTTTCTCTTGGCAAAACTCCCGCCACTTTTGGATCAGAAGGTTTGCTTCCTTACTGCGGTTTCGGGTCCAGATAAGATCCTGGGCTTTTTGGACAGTCTCCAGGTCATCTGACCCCCCTAATGGCCACACAGTAGGTCCTAGTTTCTTATTGAGGGCCCCCGATAATAGTCGGAATCGTTTAGCATATTCCGGGAGCTTATCACATATAAGGCTAAGAGGGGACCTGTCGTCCGAGGTGGTATCTATTACATTCCCCATTTGTATAATCAAAAGGAGTTGTATATTCACTGAGTTTCCTCTCGTGCCTTGGCAGCCCACTTCAGGGTCCTGACCTTCGCGTGGGGGATTTCCCCTCTTAACAACCGGTCTAAGGCTGGGTGTTAGGCAGAGAGGTACTCCCTTGTCCTGATATACAACTCTTTAATTTTAACCCTTTATATATAACACACACAATACACAAATCACACTTATGCTCTATAATTAACACACTTATGCTCTATCCTTACCCGAGGATCATTATTGGTTGAGTCTTATTATACTTTTTATTCTATGTCCCCTAATGAGACACGGTACACCTTATTAGCTGCTAACGCGTTAGACCTTTTTAATCTTTAGAGGATTGAAACCTCAGGGCCTTTAACCCTCGTTTACCGTTTAGACTCAACGATCCTTCCTAAAAATCCTTACCCACCTGTCCGTCCAACTGACCCCCGAAATTCCGTCACGCAGATTAACACATCAGTGGTGATCGGTGGGTCATAGAGGAGTCACAAAGACGGGGAAAATAGAGTGGCCAAATAAAATACTCACTCTACTGGCCAATTCCACCGTTCTTCGATCCTCGTGCCCTCAAGTCTCAGCCACTATGCATCGATCTTTGTTGTGGAATCCCACCGCTGCCACCAAATGTCGAGTTCGACTTTGCGTTCGCAGTCAGTTGGATGACAATAATCAGAAATGGCACAGTCTTTACCTGTTACTTTATTAGAGATACCTCGGACAAGTTTCTAAAAGCACACACAGAGTTGCGGACTCCGGGGCCAGTGGAAACATGTCACACCAGCCCCCAGAATGAAGCCCCTTTTATCCCCCAAACCGCAGAATAGTTATTTACAATTAGCACAACCAATCAATATTGGAATTAAGTCAGTTTTCCCTTATATGGCTGAGAGTTGGAACAAAGTCAGTTTTCCCATATAAGGTCCTAACATGCTATTGTTCAAGGTTTTTAGTTGGTGTGGTGTTTATTGTTTATGTTCTTTATACATTTGTGTTTTTGTCTCCTGAAGACGAGCTGGAACATTCTGCGGTCTAGGGCTACTGATTACTACTAGCTTTAGCAAGCTCAGCATTTATGTGATTACGTAGCCTCAAGCAGGTGTGGGAAAGAAAGTGAGAGAGCCTCTAGCATGTGCCTAGCACACAATGCTGCAAAGCTTATGCAGAATATAATGGCTGAAACAAAGGAAAAGGACAGATCTCCACATTCCCCCCTTTTATCATTCTATGATAACTATAAAGGTATAAATCAAACGGAAGGCTCATTAGAGGCGAGCTTTATAGAGTCATCAGAGTTTATTCCTAGGCTGTCTAATCTTGCCTCTAGTCCCTACTCCTTCCGTCGGATTCTTATACCCTAATCCCTCATGGAGATTAGTGGTAAACATCCCCACAGCTCTGGTTTCTCCCCAGAACAATTAATCGGATGTAATCCTTTCCCACTAGTCCTCCTGCCACCTGCTCATTCAGCTGATCATTCGTGAGTCCTCCCATTGAACTTTCGTCCTCCTTCAGCATGGGACATGTTTCCCCTGTCTCCTCTATTCTTAACATCAGCATTTTGTGGGCATTTCCAATCCCCTCCATCGTTCGCACAAGTCTCGCAATTATACATTTAATTACTGCAATGCCTACAAAGACACATATTAAAATAATACCGAGATATATAGCAATATTAATAAACCAGTTGTACCATGTGCCCAAACCCCAATCCCCCCAATCCACTCCTTCGGTCATCCCATTCAGGAAGGTTTGAATGTCATCCTTAATTCTCGTTAGGTTCGCATTCCTGTCCATAACTCCCATAATACATTTTCCCTGCACGATGGCACATACACCCCCTTCCCGGGCCAGCAAATAATCTAATGCATACCGGTTCTGCATTGTGAACAGTCGCAGGTCAGATAGACCTTCTTTTATCTCGTTTATGGCCGCTACTGTCTTATTTCCCAGGAAAGTGAGTCCGCAGATGAGGTAGTTACGATTATTGGCTGCCATAGTTCCTGCGGACCCCCCGAAGGTTACGGTACTTAATATCCCCCATCCAACCGACTGTCCCTGGCTCCTTCCGATCGTGATCGGTTCTATCCAGTTTGCACAGAACTCCCTAGAGACCCCCCGTTTGGTTCTGCGTCCACCGGCAGGAGAGTTTAAACTCCATTGTATTGGGCAGGGTATAGTTGTTGGGGTGAGGATGCCTATGGCTACTGCGGCCGGGGTATCCTTCCCTTTTGTTACCAGGAAGTTTGTTCCTATCCCGTGTCCCAAGAAGTAGTACCCGGACTTGGTATAAATTACCCCTGGAGTCCCTCCATCCTCAGGAGAGACCTTTCCATCACTGCTCCAATTATCGTTACAGGGGAACCTTGAATTTTTATCCACAGAACATATTATAGGGTACATATAGGGCTCTAGAGAGTCTCCACTTGGCCCGAAGCGGGGAAGGATAGGGAAGGTGTGTTCTTCAATAGACAGGTGAGTTTTATTTCCCTTCCCGCATACCGTCTGCCACCCTCGCTCAAGATCGATACATTGGCTGGAATTATAACAAGTAATCGTCCCGGCACTGTCACTGTGGCTACACCGGTATGTATCTTTGGTGGTAAGGCATTTAACAGTGGTTGCAACCCGCACCATCGCACATCCCTGTCCCATGCCCTTCCAGCAATTGGGGTACCCCTGGGCCGGCCCAGAGGTTCTTATACATGTTGCCGGATAGCTCTGGCTTGTAGAGTATCTGAAGGTAATGTTCTTATCAGGAGGTGGGAGGTAGTATCCTTGGATAAAATAACTGGGATTCGAGACTGGGGTGGGAGTTAAGAGGCCCACCACTGAAGTGGAGGGGTAACAAACAACAGATTCGGGAGAGTACATCAAATCATGAGCCCTTATAAATAAGTTCTGAGCATCATCCATCTCTCTCTTTCGTCGTGCCCCCGGGTGGGATGTCAAGAGGGGGTCTTGGTTAGAGGTTTCATGAGAGCATGATCCGGTCTCTTTGTCGCCGTCCCGTGGACAAATGAAGTCGAAGCGACACTCCTGGAACAAACAGGGCAAATCCCACCTGTTGCGGTATCTCAGGAGTACTCTCCTGGTATCCTGGTGTAGGACTCCGTTACAGTAATTATACTTGGTGACATTCCAAGATCCCGTAGCCTCTGGTGTATCGTCATCACACATCATCACATTGTTTCTACAAAGGTGGAAAACTCGGTTGCTACGTCCGGGATCACATCGCCAGAGTATCCCGGCCATACTCATAATCTGGGCGAACCCCAAGAGGCCACATAAAACTTCGTGTCCCATAATTATGTATGTTAATCTGGATTAGTCTGAAAGACAAAGGACTCATAGAAAGATTCAAAAACACAAAAACTTATAATTCATAAACAAGAACTTACAAAACAGGAGATATATTGACTTAAACATTCCCATCCTTCCCAATAGACTTTTCCTCCTTCTCCTTTTGATCGGCCTGTCCAATCAATTTGCAGTGATGTAAATACACCCAGGCCGATCGTCCTTCAACCTTGACAGCCGTGGGGGTTGTAAGAAGTACTTGGAAAGGTCCTTCCCACCATGGGTCAAGGAATTTCCTAGTCCAATTTTTAATAAGGACATAAGAACCAGGCGTGATTGGAGAAGGGGGAGTATTGACAAATGGAGTACCAAAGGCAGCGCGAACCTGTGAAGGAGCAAAACACAAAGCTTTAGTTAGGGCAATAATATAAGTGGTCATTTCGTCAGTCATATGGTGGAAATGCACCGGAGCCGGAGGAGCATCAGTCCAAGGAGTGCGGAGAGGCCGCCCATAAACAATCTCCGCAGGCGAGAGGGCAGTCCAACCTGCGGGAGTAGTGCGAATCTGAAAAAGAGCTACAGGCAACAGTTTTAGCCAAGAAGAACCAGTTTGTTCAATTAGTTTAGCGAGTTTGGTTTTTAAAGTTTGATTAGCTCGTTCGACTAGGCCAGCAGCTTGTGGCCGGTACGCGCAGTGTAGTTGCTGATGTACGCCCAGCTGGGCGCACATCTCCTTGTTAACTGCTGCAATGAAATGCGGACCATTATCAGAACTAAGGCGAGCAGGAATACCAAAACAAGGAATGATTTCTTTAAGTAACACTTTAACCACCGTGAAGGCTTTGTTATCAGAGGTCGGATAAGCCTCGATCCATTTACTAAAGACATCAACTATAACAAGTACATATTTATAACTTTGACACCGTGGAAGTTCAATGTAATCCATCTGTAGGGTCTCAAAGGGACCCTCGGGCAGCGGGGTCTTGCCCGGGGAACACGGGGCCCCTTGACCCGTGTTATGGCGGAGACACACAAGGCACCGTGCACTCACACGGGATGCCAATTCTTGGAGCTGAGGGTGCCACCAGGTGTTAAGAAGCAATGAGCTTGTTGCTCGTGCCCCGCAGTGAATGGCCAGATGGATACATTCAACCACCCATAGGGCTATTGTATCAGTCATACAGGTCTGACCCACAGGTGTGGTCCATAGCCCCGTCACTTCGTCAATTCTACAACCAGAATTGACCCATAAATCCTTATCTACATCAGGAGCGTCCTCCTGTAACCGAAGTACTTCTTGGATGGTTGGCATAGGTTTTTCAGAGGTTGACCGTCCCTTGGGGGGGTTATTGGACAATCTCATCATTTTTGATACAACATTAGTCCTACTTTTTGCAGCTTGTTTGGCTGCAAGGTCAGCATTCTGATTTCCGAGATCGACGGGGGATATGCGAGAGGTATGGGCAGAGCATTTAATAACAGCGATACTTAGGGGCAATTGAATGGCTAAGAGGAGGGTATAAACGAGGGCTTGATTAGAAATAGGAGTGCCTGAGGAAGTGAGGAATCCCCGGTTCTTCCAAAGTTGGCTAAATTCGTGCACCACGCCGAAAGCGTATCGAGAGTCTGTATATATGTTAACGCTTAATCCCTCCCCCATAATACAAGCCCGAATCAGGGCATAAAGCTCGGCCTTTTGGGCAGACACAGGTAGATCAAAAGCCCCAGATTCTAGAAGGCGATTATTGTCCGTATTTACTGCATAACCAGAGAGATGCTGACCGCATCCAGGGAGGAACTGCCATCAGTGTACATGACCAGATCAGGATTGATGAGCGGTGTGTCGGAGAGATCAGCCCGCGGGCTAGTGTCTTCTTGGATCAACTGGAGACAATCATGGTCAGAGGTTACTTGTTCGAGAGGTGGTTGTTCGAGAAATGTAGCAGGATTGATGTTAGAGCAATATTTAAAAGTCAGCTCATTTCTTTTTGGTTTGGTGTCCAGGATTTTATTAATATCAATGGGTTTTCTGAGGACCCCATGACAGGCGTTAATGATGGTATCTTCTCTCATATTTGGGGCATTACCGACAACATTTGCCATAGCCGCATGATCCTGATGCCCCCCTATTATCTCGACAAACTTCAGCCATTCCTTTCGATTCAGGACCTGTCTGACCAGGGACCATAAATCTCTGCTATCAGCCTGATACACCGATATTGTAGTACGTAGCCAGTCGCAGAATGCCTGGGGGGATTTATTTCTGTCCGGAGCACCATTAAGGAGGGAAACAATTTCATGCGGTTTCCAAGGAATGTACACTTCTATGGTATTGGGTGCTGCTGCACCTCCACCGGGCGGAACTACCCCGGCTCTTGGATTTGGCACATGACGTACAGGGAGTTGCCGATTAGTATCTTCTTCATCACTAGACCCAGACGAGTCTGTGTCCGTATCCCCCTTATGAGAGTGGCTCCCTGATCTGGGACGTATCGATCGTTTAGACTGTACATGCTGCGGGAGTGCGGTGTTCGAATCTGCAGTCATTTTCGGATGATCTTTACTCCTTGTCCCCTCACATGGTCCTCGGTGAAAAGTCACATCTGTATAGCCAGGTGGAGGGGGGCTATCAACGGTAGGATATATAGGGGGTGCACTGGGGCTCTGAGCATGGTCCTGAATTCCTGATTGGAAACCTCTAAGGCTGGGATAGAGAAGCCCGCCACCGGTTGGGAGTCTCAAAACCGGAGGTGGTGTTTGGCTAGTAAGGGTGAGATACAATAGACCCTCGTCCCATATGGAGTCGTCATCCTCCCCAATACCTATGCCAGCCATTGAATTGTGCAATTCTTTTAATTGTACATCTTTATTTTGTTTAGTTACGGTCGCACGTTTCCGTTCTTCTCCCACCTCCTTTTCTAAAATATCAACAGTTTTAGGGCTTCCTTCGTCTGTCAACTTAATGCCCAGTTTTACGGCGTTGTCCTGCCAACTAGATAAAATCTCCTTATCCCTTTTCTCTTGGCAAAACTCCCGCCACTTTTGGATCAGAAGGTTTGCTTCCTTACTGCGGTTTCGGGTCCAGATAAGATCCTGGGCTTTTTGGACAGTCTCCAGGTCATCTGACCCCCCTAATGGCCACACAGTAGGTCCTAGTTTCTTATTGAGGGCCCCCGATAATAGTCGGAATCGTTTAGCATATTCCGGGAGCTTATCACATATAAGGCTAAGAGGGGACCTGTCGTCCGAGGTGGTATCTATTACATTCCCCATTTGTATAATCAAAAGGAGTTGTATATTCACTGAGTTTCCTCTCGTGCCTTGGCAGCCCACTTCAGGGTCCTGACCTTCGCGTGGGGGATTTCCCCTCTTAACAACCGGTCTAAGGCTGGGTGTTAGGCAGAGAGGTACTCCCTTGTCCTGATATACAACTCTTTAATTTTAACCCTTTATATATAACACACACAATACACAAATCACACTTATGCTCTATAATTAACACACTTATGCTCTATCCTTACCCGAGGATCATTATTGGTTGAGTCTTATTATACTTTTTATTCTATGTCCCCTAATGAGACACGGTACACCTTATTAGCTGCTAACGCGTTAGACCTTTTTAATCTTTAGAGGATTGAAACCTCAGGGCCTTTAACCCTCGTTTACCGTTTAGACTCAACGATCCTTCCTAAAAATCCTTACCCACCTGTCCGTCCAACTGACCCCCGAAATTCCGTCACGCAGATTAACACATCAGTGGTGATCGGTGGGTCATAGAGGAGTCACAAAGACGGGGAAAATAGAGTGGCCAAATAAAATACTCACTCTACTGGCCAATTCCACCGTTCTTCGATCCTCGTGCCCTCAAGTCTCAGCCACTATGCATCGATCTTTGTTGTGGAATCCCACCGCTGCCACCAAATGTCGAGTTCGACTTTGCGTTCGCAGTCAGTTGGATGACAATAATCAGAAACGGCACAGTCTTTACCTGTTACTTTATTAGAGATACCTCGGACAAGTTTCTAAAAGCACACACAGAGTTGCGGACTCCGGGGCCAGTGGAAACATGTCACACCAGCCCCCAGAATGAAGCCCCTTTTATCCCCCAAACCGCAGAATAGTTATTTACAATTAGCACAACCAATCAATATTGGAATTAAGTCAGTTTTCCCTTATATGGCTGAGAGTTGGAACAAAGTCAGTTTTCCCATATAAGGTCCTAACATGCTATTGTTCAAGGTTTTTAGTTGGTGTGGTGTTTATTGTTTATGTTCTTTATACATTTGTGTTTTTGTCTCCTGAAGACGAGCTGGAACATTCTGCGGTCTAGGGCTACTGATTACTACTAGCTTTAGCAAGCTCAGCATTTATTTGATTACGTAGCCTCAAGCAGGTGTGGGAAAGAAAGTGAGAGAGCCTCTAGCATGTGCCTAGCACACAATGCTGCAAAGCTTATGCAGAATATAGTGGCTGAAACAAAGGAAAAGGACAGATATCCACATATCGATTCCACATCCTCCGAGCTAATGTCCTTCCTTTCCACTGCGTTAATCTCCTCTCTAACCAGCAACGCTACCCCACCTCCTTTTCCTTTCTGTCTATCCCGCCTGAATATAGAATATCCCTGGATGTTGAGCTCCCAGCCTTGGTCACCCTGGAGCCATGTCTCCGTAATCCCAACTATATCATAATCATTAATAACTATCTCCACATTTAATTCATCCACCTTATTACGTATACTCCTTGCATTGAGACACAAAGCCTTCAGGCTTGTTTTTACAACACTCTTACCCCTTGTACAATTATGTTGAAAAGTGGCTCTTTATGATTTTTGCCCTGGATTTGTCTGCCTACCACTTTTACCTTTCACCTTGCTACCTATTGCTTCTACCCTCATTTTACACCCCTCTGTCTCTCTGCTCATGCTCCCATCCCCCTGCCACATTAGGTTAAATCCTCCCTGACAGCACTAGCAAACACTCCCCCAAGGACATTGGTTCCATTCCAGCTCAGGTGCAGACCGTCCTGTTTGTACTGGTCCCACCTCTCGCAGAACTGGTTCCAATGTCCTAGAAATTTGAATCCCTCCCCCTTGCACCATTTTTCAAGCCACGTACTCATCTGAAATATCCTCCTATTTCTACTCTGACTAGCACGTAGCACTGGTAGTAATCCAGAGATTATTACCTTTGAGGTCCTACTTTTAAGTTTATCTCCTAGCTCCCTAAATTCACCTTGTAGGACCTCATCCCATTTTTTACCTATATCGTTGGTGCCAATGTGCACCACGACAACTGGCTGTTCACCCTCCCCCTCCAGAATGTTCTGCAGCCGCTCAGAGACATCCCTGACCCTTGCACCAGGGAGGCAACATACCATCCTGGAGTCTCGTATGCGGCCGCAGAAACGCCTATCTATTCCCCTTACAATTGAATCCCCTATTACCATAGCCCTTCCACTCTTTTTCCTCCCCTCTTTTGCCGCAGAGCCACCCACGGTGCCATGAACTTGGCTGCTGCTGCCTTCCCCTGATGAGCCATCTCCCCCAACAGTATCCAAAATGGCATATCTGTTTAGGAGGGAGATGACCGCAGGAGAATCCTTTACTACCTGCCTACTCCTACACTGGCTAGTGGCCACCCGTTTCCTTTCTGTCCGCTTATCTTTTACCTGCGGTGTGGCCAACTCACTGTACGTGCTATTCACGACCTTCTCAGCATCGTGGATGCTCCAGTATGAGTCCAACCGCAGCTCCAACCGTTCAATGCGGTCTGCCAGGAGCTGCAGCTGGACACACTTCCTGCACACGTAGTCATCAGGGACACCGACAATATCCCTGATCTCCCACATGTTGCAGGATGAGCATTCCACGGGGCCGATCTCACCTGACATGTCTTACCCCCAAATTAAATCAAATCGCTCTTAATCCTTTAAACTGTACCTTTACTAAAAAGCACTGAACCCTTAACTCACTGAACCCTTAACTCACTGAACCCTTAACTCACTGAACCCTTAACTCACTGAACCCTTAACTCACTGAACCCTTAACTCACTGAACCCTTAACTCACTGAACCCTTAACTCATTGAACCCTTAACTCACTGAACCCTTAACTCTCTGAACCCTTAACTCTCTGAACCCTTAACTCACTGAACCCTTAACTCACTGAACCCTTAACTCACTGAACCCTTAACTCACTGAACCCTTAACTCATTGAACCCTTAACTCACTGAACCCTTAACTCTCTGAACCCTTAACTCTCTGAACCCTTAACTCACTGAACCCTTAACTCACTGAACCCTTAACTCAGTGAACCCTTAACTCACTGAACCCTTAACTCACTGAACCCTTAACTCACTGAACCCTTAACTCATTGAACCCTTAACTCACTGAACCCTTAACTCTCTGAACCCTTAACTCACTGAACCCTTAACTCACTGAACCCTTAACTCACTGAACCCTTAACTCATTGAACCCTTAACTCACTGAACCCTTAACTCACTGAACCCTTAACGAAAAGTACGAATAAAATGCAGAAATACAACCCCGGGGTTACGCCCAATCAGCTGCTTCCTCTAGTCCGCTTCCACCAATCAGCTGCTTCCTCCAGACCACTTCTTTTGAAGTGTGAGGGAACGTTTTTAAATCAACGCTGCACCAACCGCTCCTGGGCCCCGCCCACACGCTGTTCCAACCGCTCCTGGGCCCCGCCCACACGCTGCACCAACCGCTCCTGGGCCCCGCCCACACGCTGCACCAACCGCTCCTGGGCCCCGCCCACACGCTGCACCAACCGCTCCAGGGCCCCGCCCACACGCTGCTCCAACCGCTCCTGGGCCCCGCCCACGCGCTGCTCCAACCGCTCCTGGGCCCCGCCCACACGCTGCACCAACCGCTCCTGGGCCCCGCCTACACGCTGCTCCAACTGCTCTTGGGCCCCGCCCACACGCTGCACCAACCGCTCCTGGGACCCGCCCACACGCTGCTCCAACCGCTCCTGGGCCCCGCCCACACGCTGCTTCAACCGCTCCTGGGCCCCGCCCACACGCTGCTCCAACCGCTCCAGGGCCTCTGTGAAAACAAAGCCCCGCGCTCGGTTTTTAAACCTACCGCCCGGACGCTGCTCCAACCGCTCCTGGGCCCCGCCCACACGCTGCTCCAACCGCTCCTGGGCCCCGCCCACACGCTGCTCCAACCGCTCCTGGGCCCCGCCCACACGCTGCTCCAACCGCTCCTGGGCCTCTGTCCACGTGACTGAGACTCTACATTCTTCATCCACACCCAATCTAATACATCGTTAATATTAAATTCCTCCAACCATTCATGATTACCACCATATTGGGGGTTAACATGTGATAAGCGTTTTTCGACACTGGGCCTGTACTCGCCGGAGTTTAGAAAAATGAGTTCATTGAAACTGACGGAAGAGTGAAAGGCTTGGATGGAGTGGATGTGGAAAGGATGTTTCCACTAGTGGGAGAGTCCAGGACCAGAGGTGATAGCCTCAGATTTAAAGGACGTTCATACAAGAAGATGAGGAGGAATTTTAGTCTGAGGGTGGTGAATCTGTGGAATTCTTTGCCACAGAAGGCTGTGCAGGCCAAGTCAGTGGATATTATTGAAGGCAGAGATACAATGATTCTTGAGCAGTGCTGGTGTCAGAGGTTATGGGGAGAAGGCAGGAGAATGAGGTTTGGAGCGAGAGATAGATCAACCATGATTGAATGGAGGAATAGACTTGATGGACCGAATTGCCTAATTCTGCTCCTATCATTTGTGACCTTAGAAACATAGACACATAGAAAATAGGTGCAGGAGGAGGCCATTTGGCCCTTCAAGCCAGCACTGCCTTTCATCGTGATCATGGCTGATCATCATGACACTATTCAGCAGAAAATTCACAACACGTCACGACTTTCCTGCAGCTTGTTCCAGACGCCCACGACCTTCTGTGTGAAAATGTTGTTCCTCAGGTTCCGATTAAATCTTGCACCTCTCACCACAAACCTGTGTCCTCTCGATTCCACTGCTCCGGGTAACAGACTGTGCATTCACCCTGTCTATTCACCTCTTGATCTTATGCACTTCAGCCTCCTGCGCTCCAATCAATAAATCCTTCCCTGCCCAACCTCTCCCTTTCGCTCTGACCCTCAAATCCCAGCACCATCTTCGTGAATCCACTCTACAGTTGTTTCCAGCATTTTATCCTGCCTTACACTGCCCCAAGCGCTACTCTCCGCTTCCGTCTATATTCAGGACGGTTTAATGTGAAACTCACCAGCGCCTTCAGTGCACCTGCACAACCTTTGGCCGTCTGAAGAGAAGACTGTTTGAAGATCAGGACACAATTCGCAAGTCCTCAATCATTTTGTCACACACCTTCTGTCTTTTCATCTCTGGCCTTTGTCCAACCATCTGACTATCAACTAACTCACCCCCCTCAACTGTGTCAACCAGCCAGGCTTTGTCCTGCCCCCTTCCTCCCATCGTTATTCCATCTCCCACCCCCTACAATCAGTCTGAAGAAGGGTCCCGACCCGAAACATCAGCTGTCCATGTTCTCCAGATGTGCTGCTTAACCCACTGACTTACTCCAGCACTTTGTACTTTTATTTGTAAACCTGCATCTGCAGTTCCTTGTTTCTGCATCTTCACACTGAACACTTGCAGCGGAATTACATGAATTCCTCTAGACGGCTGCGTGCGCAGTGGACATGCGTTTTGAACCATGAAGTGGCAGAGGTAAAATGGCTTCAAAAGACAGGTTCGAGAGTTTAACTGAGGAGGTAGTTTGTCCCATCTGCCTGGATTTCTTCACCGATCCGGTGTCACTGGAGTGTGGGCACTACTTCTGCCACTCCTGTATCACACAGAGTTGGGACAGGGAGGAGAGAAACTCCTGCCCGGAATGTAGAGAGGAGTTTACAGACCGCACCCTCAGGGTGAGTCGGGCCTTGGCGAGACTGGCTGAGAAAGCTCGAACACTGAGCCTGAATCGGACAGAGGTTGAAAGTAAACTTCACTGCGAGGAACATCAGGAAGAACTGAAGCTGTTTTGTGAAACTGACAAGAAGCTGATCAACCTGGTTTGTGCAGCTGGGCGTGAACACAAGTCTCACAGCTTCATGCCGGTTAAAGAAGCTGTTGAAAACTACAAGGTAAAAGCAAACCGATTTTGATCGCATCATTGTTTAATTCCGTTTTTATTGTCTAACGCTTTTATTCTCCGATTCTCAATCACAATCGCAGGGTCAGGTTAAAGCTTCCATCCAGTTTCTCACAAAAGATAAATCAGAGATCCAGCAAATGGAGCAGCAACAGAAAGAGAAGATTTCTGGAGTTCTGGTGAGGCTTTTAAGTTTTGATTTCCTGATCTTGTGCAGGTTTGATCTCTGTGACGCGTGTAATAACAGGGCAGCGCATTGACACAAGTTGTGCTGCTGTCTCCTAGTTCTGGTGAGTGGGTTCGATCCTGACCTCGGGTGCTGCATAGAAAATAGGTGCAGGAGTAGGCCATTCGGCCCTTCAAGTATGATCGCCATTCAGTATGGTCATGGCTGATCATCCAAATTCAGTACCCCGTTCCAGCTTTTCCCCCATATCCCTTGATTCCATTAGCTCTAACAGCTACTTCTAACTCTTGAAAACATCCAGTGAATTGGCCTCCACTGCCTTCCGAGGCAGAGAATTCCATAGATTCACAACTCTTTGGGTGAAAAAAAATTCCTCATCTCATTGTAAATTTCCCCCGTGTGGGACGAATAAAGGAATATATTATTATTATATCAGTCCTAAATAGAAAATAGAATAATATGTGCAGGTGTAGGCCATTCAGCCCTTTGAGCCAGCACCACCATTCAATATGATGATGACCTATCCCTTATTCTTTAACTATAACCCCTGGTTCTGGACTCCCCCAACATCAGGAACATTTTTCCTGCATCTAGCCTCTCCAATCCCTAAAGAATTTTACATGTTTCTACAAGATCCCCGCTCATCCTTCGAAATTCCAGTGAATACAAGCCCAGTCGACCCATTCTTTCATTAGGTGTCAGTCCTGCCATCCCAATAATTAACCTGCACTCCATCAATAGCAAGAATGTCCTTCCTTAATTTAGGAGACCAAAACTGCACTCCAGGTGTGGTCTCAACAGAACCCTGTACAACTGCAGTAGGACCTCCTTGCTTCTAAACCCAAATCCTCTCACAATGAAGGACAACATGCCATTAGTTTTCTTCACTGCCTGCTGTACCTGCATGCATATTTTCATCGACTGATGTACAAGGACCCCCAGGTCTCACTGCACCTCCACTTTTCCTAATCTGACACCATTCAGATAATAATCTGCCTTCTTGTTCTTGCCACTAAAGTGGATAATGTCACATTTATCCACATTTTACCCCATCTGCCATGCATCTGCCCACTCACCCAACCTGTCCAACTCACCCTGCAACCTCACAGCCTCCTCCTCGCAGCTCACATTGCCACCCAGCTTTGTGTCATCCGCAAACCTGGAGATGTTACATTTAATTTCCTCGTCTAAATCGTTAATATATGTTATAAATAACTGCGGTCCCAGCAATGAGCCTTGCGGCACCCCACTAGGGGGTGGTGGACGGATAAATGGGAATTAATGGGCACCTGAAAAGGAATAGGCAGCTGGGAATTGCATTAGGGGTAAAGAATTGATGGGTTATAACATTACCCTCATGACATTTTAAATGCATTTAGAAAAACTATTGAATTGCCAAAGCAAATAAAAATGCACAGGGCAAATGTCACCAGTAAAGTCACGAGGAACCATAATCAGTGACATGAAATATTGATCTTCACCTTTCATTTCACAGAAACAGTCACACAAACTTCTGTCCAAGATCGCATCCCAGTTTGCTGAACTGCACCAGATTCTCACTGAGAAAGAGCAGCACGTACTGGCAGATATCCGGGAGGAAGAGAAGAGGATTCTGAATAGAATGAAGAAAAATCTTGGAGATATCGAAGAGAATTTAAAATCTATTTATGAGCAACTCTTGAAGTTGCAGCAACAGATGGATCAAAAGGACAATGTGATGTTTCTGAAGGTGAGGGGTTACACTACAGTCTGGCGAAGTGAAAGTGCAGTCACAAAATGGTGGGGGATATTTCTGAAATATATGCTGCATTTGCCAGTAATGGAGAACTGGGTAAATGTTGTGCCTGTTCCAGCTGTTGTTGTTCCCAAACTAATTGGCCTCCCGCATAATCTATGGGATCTCAGGATTGCCTGGCCGGAATGTAGAGAGAGGTGTTTGTATTCTGTGGAGTTCAGAACTATGACGGGTGATCCCAAGGACCACAAATGGACAGAGGGCAGTAAATCACTGGGATTCTCCAACCAAGAGACTCTGAGAGGTTGAACCTGTTAGACGTATTTATACAAGAGGAAGATACATGTCTGCATTCCTTTCGGTATTTGCTGAAGACCATGTTACATTTCAGCTTTTGTTTTTGCTCTCCCATTGATTAGAGATATTATTGCATCCTCACCCATTTAAATCCACCGATAAACTTAAATCCTATCTCATCATTCCTGACAACTCCAGATAAAATCCCACGTCCTTCCCAGTCTTTGCATTGTTATAGACAATAGGTGCAGGAAGAGGCCATTCGGCCCTTCGAGCCAGCACCGCCATTCAATGTGATCATGGCTGATCATTCTCAATCAGTACCCCGTTCATGCCTTCTCCCCATACCCCCTGACTCCGCTATCCTTAAGAGCTCTATCTAGCTCTCTCTTGAATGCATTCAGAGAATTGGCCTCCACTGCCTTCTGAGGCAGAGAATTCCACAGATTCACAACTCTCTGACTGAAAATGTTTTTCCTCATCTCAGTTCTAAATAGCCTACCCCTTATTCTTAAACTGTGGCCCCTTGTTCTGGACTCCCCCAACATTGGGAACATGTTTCCTGCCTCTAACGTGTCCAACCCCTTAATAATCTTATACGTTTCGATAAGATCTCCTCTCATCCTTCTAAATTCCAGTGTATACAAGCCTAGTAGCTCCAGTCTTTCAAATATGATAGTCCCGCCATTCCGGGAATTAACCTAGTAAACCTACGTTGCAGGCCCTCAATAGCAAGAATATCCTTCCTCAAATTTGGAGACCAAAACTGCACACAGTACTCCAGGTGCGGTCTCACTAGGGCCCTGTACAACTGCAGAAGGATTTCTTTGCTCCTATACTCAACTCCTCTTGTTATGAAGGCCAACATTCCATTGGCTTTCTTCACTGCCTGCTGTACCTGCATGCTTCCTTTCAGTGACTGATGCACTAGGACACCCAGATCTCGTTGTACGTCCCCTGTTCCTAACTTGACACCATTCAGATAATACTCTGCCTTCCTATTCTTACCACCAAAGTGGATAACCTCACACTTATCCACATTAAACTGCATCTGCCATGCATCCGCCCACTCACACAACCTGTCCAAGTCACCCTGCAACCTCAAAGCATCTTCCTCACAGTTCACACTACCACCCAGCTTTGTATCATCTGCAAATTTGCTAATGGTACTTTTAATCCCTTCATCCAAGTCATTAATGTACATTGTTAATAGCTGCGGTCCCAGCACCGAGCCCCACTAATTACTGCCTGCCATTCTGAAAGGGACCCATTTATCCCCACTCTTTGCTTTCTGTCTGTCAACCAATTTTCGATCCATGTCAGTACTCTACCTCCAATACCATGTCCTCCATCATCTCAGTTATGGTGTCATTCTCATGAACATTGCTTGTGCTTTTCCCCATCGTTCTACGTCTCGACGGCAATGTCCGCTTTCTATCTGCATGGCAGCGGCGATAAGAGTTGGGAAATGGGAATTATCAGAGGGTTGTAGAAATGTGGAGAAATTCCCGCTGTCGGGATGAGGACGGTCCATCTCAGTCAATTGAGATTTGTGTTCTATTTCTTTCAGGAGGAAGCTGGTCGCAAGCGAAGGTAGGACATGCTCTTGATGGAGACATTGTAAGTTTTGGTGGAACAACTCAAAACATTTCTAATGCTCAGTTGATAACCAGCTGATAAATATTCGCAGGGTTCGTGATGAAGCCAAACTACTGTCAGTGGTAGAGGAGGCCTTGCCGATTGAAAAGTTTCATTGCCCTGTTTCATTCAACACGGCATTTAAAGAAACATCTGATGACTTCAAACAAGGTAAAGCTTATACCTTTTCCATTGTTCTTGTTTCTGACATCTTTAAGTAATAGGTGTACGAAGGAACTGCAGACGCAGGATTAAATCGAAAGTAGACACAAAATGCTGGAGTGACTCAGCGGGACAGGCAGCATCTCAGTGGAGAAGGAACGGGTGATGTTTCGGGTCGAGACCCTTCTTCAATCTGAAAATGCAAAGATTAATGGTTTTTTGGACTGAAGGGAAATTGAAGATTTGATCTCCCACCAAGCTCATCTGCTGGGAAGCATCACAGAGTCAGAGAGTGTTGTGGTTCCCTGATCCTCGAAATTAAGACAGGCGACATGGAGAATTCTTCGAGAAGTTGAAAGCCTTTATTTGCAAACAACGGCTAGAACAATCAGGAAGCCAACCACCTGACTGCCCCCTTAGTACATCGGGCAGTCTATGTTTATAGGATTATTCCAAACCTTATCTTCTTTACATTACCTCATACCCACACTCCTTTCTTCAGTCATTCATTTCTTTGCAGTCACCCGTCTGTCCCGCCACCATTAAATCCCATACAGTAATATATCCTTATCTCAATGCTCACATCCCTTCATACTTCGCCTCCCTTATTTCCCTGCTAGTCCATCCCTCACATCCATCCACCACCCCAAGGCCTATGTCTTTCCTTATCTCGCCACTATTATCTTTCATCCAAATGTAACAAGGTTACAGACAGTTGCAATGTACTAAAGTATAAGGAATGCCTACGCTGTTAAATTTAAATGGCTAATAATGATTACAGCAGTTACAATGTAACAAACTAATATACAACATTCCCCCCCTTTGAGACCTACGTGATCTCACAGAAAAAGAAAACTAAAAGTCGCACGTGTCGTGAACTTAAATCATAAATCCAATCACAATCATTAGCTCCCAACTGAGGGTATTTAGATATTTATAGTGTGCAGCTTGTCAGTGTTCTCTTTCTAACATACTGACATCCTGGGTTACTAGGCCAAAAACCCACCCCCATTTGCCTGTGGTAGGAAAAAAGACCCAGCCACCCTTACAAACTACATCCTTAGTAATTCTCCAAAGCAATTTGCTCGTCATTAAAGTATTCTATCGGCGGGATCTGCTTCTTTTGGAGGTTAGACTCACTCTTGTCCTGGAGCAATGGAAACTGCTTCGCAGTGGCTTTTACGAGGAGAGATTTGATGCATGGGAAAACACAACACAGTACCACAGCAATTACAACACAGGGCGATTCCGATATTTATCCCGATTTTCGCCAACCACGCTCCCCAGCTGTCTAGCAAGTTTTCCAGCCATCCAAAGAGTTGATGCCCATAACCTGCATTTCGTTTCACCTCCTTCCTTAGATTTTTCAAATTTTCCATTGCCTGAGTAAAAAGCCCGTCCGGGCTGGTATTGTTGGGTATAAAAGTACAACAGTGTTCCCCAAAAAGGACACAGACACCCCCTTTCTCAGCCAATAACTAATCCAGGGCCTGCCTGTTTTGCCATGCCATTTTGCTGGTGGTGTCAAGCTATTCCCCTTAAGGCCGATAGCGCATCCTCAGTATAATTAATAAATCTTTGCTGGTTGTAATAAATGTAGTTGATCCATTCTGTGTTTTTTTCCAGGTGTGATCCAAAACAATATTGATTCCAACCCAGCCGCAATCTCATTTCTTGCTTTAAACTGATTTGGGTTTCCTCTGGGTTGCCCTATCGCATCCAGGTAGACTCCCTCGGGCATTTGGTCAAAAGATCTCTTCGTTCGAGTACTCACGAACGCCTCCTGTGGGCTGATCACAAGGACTGATTGGGCTAACATTACCCTAGCACATAGCCCAGTCCAGTTAAGTGGAAGTGTATTTCTGGGGGTGCCTCCGCACATCCAAAATCTGTCCGCTATACCTACATCTGCCATCAAGATAGCCCTACAATTTGGCAGTAAAGTAACACCAACCTTCAGTGGCCAGTCTCGGGCTGACTGACGCAGATCTTGCTGATTGCATCTCCAGATCCTTGTACATTTACCTGGGAATTTCCCTACTGGATGCATGCCATTCACTACATAATAGCACTCATATTGCTCCGTACTTTTGATCTTAATCCCTTGTGGTGGCTTGGGGTAGGGTTTTCTTACCTGTGAAATTCCATAATGCACAGTGCTCTGCTGAGAGCGTTACTTGTGTTGATCCTGCTGCATTTAGACACTGTATTGGGCAGTAAGACATAACTGACCATTGTTTTATGTCTTGCAAAAATTCTGTACAATGCGTATAGTTATGAGGATCTGGTATAGCCAGTAATGGTTCCCTGGCTTTGGCACATATGACGCATTGTGATAGCTTCATAGTTTGTGCCGTGTATTGCGCCCACTTATACCAATCATTAGTGGCCGCCATGAGCCACGTAACCGAGTCATAGCCATACCTATTCCTAATGTCCCTTCGATCCCGCACCTGCTCCCCTGACCCTAGCAGGGCAAAGTTAGGACCAGCCTGGTTCTGCCAAGTCCAAACCTGCACAGTCGATGACTTCCAGGTCTGAGTTGGAAGGGGCAATAGTGGCCTCCCCCCTGTCGCCTCCGCCCACATTGTCGCGAGGAGGACCGGCGCTCACGACCTCATCTTCAACAACCTCAGAATCACTAATGTCTCCCAAGACTTCCTTTATGAGCTGGGCAACGCTTGGTCCTTCCCCTGCGTTTTCGTTCTCACGCTCGCTTACCTCTTCTCCTGCATTTTCGTTCTCTCGTTCGCTTACCTCGAGGTTATTCACAGGTTGTGCCTGTGGGACAGTCCTTGTACAATGTTTGAGGTGGTACCATGTAGACCGGCCTTCTACCTGGACAGTAGTCGGTGAGGCTTTAGTTACCATGAACGGGCCTTCCCTTCTTGGCTCATTCCACCTTCGTCGAAAGGCTCGCACATAGACCTGATCCCCGGGTTTAATAAGTCCTTCTTCCTAGTCCGCCTCTGGTTCTTTTTGCTTTTCCTGTGTATAAATAGACTCGTGTATCATAGTTAACTGTTGCATGTACTGTTTAAGTTCCACCTCTAATTGTTCCAAGCTTGGTCCCTTGTAAGGACCTCTCCATTTGGGCATTGGCATGGGTCTGCCAGTGAGCATCTCATGTGGTGTTAAATGATTTATTCGATTAGTTTGCATGCGACAGCTCATTAAATGCCAGTGGCAGGGCATCGATCCAGTTTAACTTTGTGGTTGCACAAATCTTATTCAGCTTGGCCTTCAATGTTCCATTAACCCTTTCTACCATGCCCTGAGATTGAGGGTGGTACACGCACCCAAATCTTTGTTTCACTCTTAGGGCTTGCAACACCAACTTGACTGTTTTTTGGATAAAAGTCCCTCCATTGTCGGAGCTGATTTTGGTCGGTATGCCGAATCGTGGGATGACCTCGTTAGTCAGAAACTTGACTACAGTTCCTGCACCCAAGTCTTTAGATGGTACCGCCTCCACCCACCTGCTAAATCTATCAATTACTACCAGCATGTATCTTTTCCCTCTTACCGTTTTCAGCATGTCCACAGAGTCGATCACCAAGTGTCTAAATGGTCCTACAGGCACAGGTATATGACGTATAGGTGTTATTAACATATCGGTAATACTATTTCTCTATTGCTTATTTTCAAACTTATGGGGGTTGTGCATCGTGTTAACTGTGTTTTTCCCGGGAACCCTACAGTTTTAACAAATTTCCCTGACATGGGAAGGTGGGAGGCATACTGCAGCTGCACACAAGTATATGTGGCTCCAGTGTCTATCATCATAGGTGTTAACCGTCCTCCCAAAATTACCTGAACCATGGGTTCTTCTTCTGCCTCTCGCGTTATCATTGGGTAAAGTCCCTTTCCATCCGGGTTCTCTGGGCACCCCTAATATCTAGCATAGGGGTTCATGAGTCCAGTTGGGCCTCCAGTCAGGCCCGTTGGGGCCGAGCCTGGGTTAAAACACTGCTCATCCCCTGTGGGTTCATGTTGGTATGGACCGGGACACGGACAGTGTGGGCAGTCCCTCCTCAGGTGCCCTACCTGATTACATCCCCAACATGTTTTATCAACTATCAGTCTACTTACTGGCCTTCCTCGTCCCCTCCCTTGTGTCCCCCCTTGGGGGCCCCAGTCCTGTCGGGGCTGATTTCCTGATTTATTTTGTCCCTGATAGGGCATTTGAGGGAAACGTTCCCCCAAAGACATTTATTATTGGCATGGGATTCTCTGGCCTCTGCCTGGCACTGTCATAGGACCCACAATGCATTGTTCATTTCTGCTGTTTCAGCCGGGTCTGTTGTTACTGCCAGCATTTTCTTTCCTTTTTCACGTTCTTTCTTTTTCAGTTCTTCTAGTTGCATTTGCATCACTTTTCTCTGCACCTCTTCATGCTGGTCCACCTGTCTTTGTCTATCCATACGATATTTGTCAACTGCATGAACCAGGTGGTCCCTGAACTGGGAGTGGGGCATGGTTGTCTATCCCACCACTTCCTTCAGTCTGGACTTAACCGGAGGGGGCGTGGCATCCACAACAGCAGTCCGAAACAAAGTGGTCATTAACTCACTACCGTCTATTTGTTGTTCGGTTTCAAGTCTCCACTTTTTCAGTTGCTCCTCCAGATAAGCTGCTGGGTTCTCCGTGTCCCCCAGCGGGTCTCCCCTCAATGTCTTTGGTCCACCTTGAGCGGGTAACAGTCTCTGAGGGTCTGCCATACCCTCCGTCTGACTATGTTAAATGACTGGCCATCAATCATCGGGTCATTTGCGTTTTTTACCCCAGCCATTTCAAATAGTTCTACTAGATTTGTGGTTCCTATTACTTTCACCAGTAGTGCCTTCAAATCTCCCATAGCCAATAACCGTCCTGTAGTTTCCTCCTCAAAGGCTCTTATCCATTTTCCTGCCCCGTCATATATGTTGGGCAGGGCATTTTTCAGCCCTTTTCGGTCTCGGGTCGCCCAAGGGATATACTGGGTTTGTCCTGCCTTTTTCAAAAGTAATGGCATCATTCCACCCCTCAGTTCCTGTCTCCCGCTTGCCATCCCCTGTTGTGGTTCTACCTGTATGCTTTCCCACCTCATTCCTTCCTGGGCGTACAGCTGGCTTTCCTTTCTTTCTCCCTCTAGTTTTTTCCAACTCCCTTATCTCTATCTCTAAGCGCTTCATGGATGCCTCTATTTCCCTTCTACACTCCCTTGTTCTTTCCCCATCACTTTCTAATTCTGCTTCATTCTCACAGTTTTGCCTTCTCTCTGATGCCTGCTGATTACTCGCCTGCGATTCTGTGTTGCTGTCTCCCTCATACCCCTCATTTACTGCCTGACGGGTCTCATAAATCTTTCTGTCCCTGAGGTCCTGCAGCCTTCTGATGTCTGCTTCTAGTTCCCGTGCTTCTTGCTTCATCCTTTCCTTTTCTCGCTGCCCCCTTCTCTGTCTATATTCCTTTATGTCTTGCTCATCATTCCAAGTTGTGACTTCTCCCTCTATCTCCACTATTCCCTTCAGCAAAGGACACTGCTTTATTCCGTCCTGGCCGGAATAGGGAGGGGGATACCCAGGGTCTCTTAGGCTGGGGTACAGAGTTGATTTTTTTTTCTCCTGAAGCTCCTGACTTTCATGCTGTTTTTCGGGTTTTTCACCCTTGTTTGGGGTGGTATTCTTTTCCTGGTATGCTTTCCTCAGCCTTTCTCCTTCTATTCTAAACAATTTAAGCACGTCTAGTTCTTTTTCCTTTTTCATTACTCGGGTTTCTGATTTATTCTGAGGCTTATTGTTCTTAATTAACACTTCCATTTCACCACACATATTTATATCAAACGTCTTCCCTGGGCCATTTCGTAACCAATTTTTACATCCTTTTTTCCCATTTTTCAGTGTTTTTAATATCCTCTTTGGATACGGGGAATTTCTTACTTAATAGTTAAATTGCAGTTATCTTATTCATTGTACTCGTCTTATTTTAGTGCACTTGGTCAGTCAGTTTAAATGCAGTCCTTGTTCTCACTCCGTTCTGTCTCTATGGTCACTATACTACCTATTATGCTATTTCTATCTTCTACAGTTCTACTATATTCATTTAATATTTTGCAATTTTTTTCTTTTATGTTATCCAATTATTCCAATTCTTATTCTGCCCGTACAGATCCCTACTCACTTAGGGCGGTATCCACAGATCATCTGATCCTGCCCGTACAGACCCCTAGCTAACCACAGTGGTATCCACAGGACGTCTTATCTTACCCGTGTCGATCCCTAGTTAACTAGAGCGGTATCCACAGAACGTCTTATCCTGCCTGTACAGACCCCTAGCCACCCAGAGTGGTATCCACAGGACGTCTTATCCTGCCTGTACAGACCCCTAGCCACCCACAGTGGTATCCACAGGAAGTCTTATCTTACCCGTGCAGATCCCTAGTTGACTAGAGCGGTATCCACAGGACGCCTTGTCGATACAGTTCCCTATCCTCTTAGGGCGGTATCCACGAGGTCTTATTCACATCACACACAAGATCTTACTCAACTATTGTCCACTTACCCCACTGCGCAGCCTTCTCGAGCAATCCCCCAGGTCTCCTTTTTAGAATAATTTTGCGATAGGTTCTGTTGGATCGGAGAGGCCCTTGGACCGCCTGGGTGCTCCTGTGTCACCAGAGGTCCCCCGTTTTCAACAGGCTGTTAGTCCAAATAAAGTGGAAAACCGCCTACTTTTTTTGCGGGTGGCCACCCTTTACCTGTTGAACCGGGGAGCCCCTGGAGGTCTTGGAAGCGCCTTTAGTTTGTCGTTCGTTATCGAACGGGCCTCTTTCCGACCCTGCTCGCTGCGCCAATTTTGTTGTGGTTCCCTGATCCCCGAAATTAAGACAGGCGACACGGAGAATTCTTCGAGAAGTTTAAAGCCTTTATTTGCAAATAACGGCTGGAACAATCAGGAAGCCAACCACCTGACTGCCCCCTTAGTACATCGGGCAGTCTATATTTATAGGATTATTCCAAACCTTATCTTCTTTACATTACCTCATACCCATACTCCTTTCTTCAGTCATTCATTTCTTTGCAGTCACCCGTCTGGCCCGCCACCATTAAATCCCATTCTGTAATATATCCTGATCTCAATGCTCACATCCCTTCATACTTTGCCTCCCTTATTTCCCTGCTAGTCCATCCCTCACATCCATCCATCACCCCAAGGCCTATGTCTTTCCTTATCTCGCCACCATTATCTTTCATCCAAATGTAACAAGGTTACAGACAGTTGCAATGTACTAAAGTATAAAGCATGCCTACGCTGTTAATTTTAAATTGCTAATAATGATTACAGCAGTTACAATGTAACAAAATAATATACAAAATACAACAAAAGAGCTTTGTAGCACAGCAACAGGCCCTTTGACTCGACTCGTCCATGCCAACCACGTTGCCCAACCAAGCTAGCCCCACTTGCCTGAGTCTGGCTCATATCCTTCCAAGTCTTTCTTATCCACGTATCTACCCAATTCTCTGTGAACTGTTGTAATTGTACCTGCCTCAAGTCAAGTCAAGTCAAATTTATTTGTCACATACACATACTCGATGTGCAGTGAAATGAAAGTGGCAATGCCTGCGGGTTGTGCACAAAAATAATTACAGTTACAATAAATAAAGTTAATAAGTTACTAAACATAGCACCAAAAGTGTCGACAAAAATTTAGTCTCTGGGGTTATCAAAGTTGACAGTCCTGATGGCCTGTGGGAAGAAGCTCCGTCTCATCCTCTCCGTTTTCACAGCGTGACAGCGGAGGCGTTTGCCTGACCGTAGCATCTGGAACAGTCCGTTACTGGGGTGGCAGGGGTCCCTCATGATCTTGCTTGCTCTGGATCTGCACCTCCTGATGTATAGGTCCTGCAGGGGGACGAGTGTAGTTCCCATGGTGCGTTCTGCCGAACGCACTACTCTCTGCAGGGCCATCCTGTCCTGGGCAGAGCTGTTCCCAAACCAGACTGTAATGTTGCCGGACAGGATGCTCTCTACAGCCCCAGAGTAGAAGCAATGAAGGATCCTCAGCGACACTCTGAATTTCCTCAGTTGTCTAAGGTGGTAAAGGCGCTGCTTAGCCTTACCCACCAGTGCGGCAATGTGCGTTGCCCACGTCAGATCCTCTGCGATGCGGACTCCCAAGTATTTGAAACTGCTCACCCTATCCACAATAGACCCATTTATCTCCAGTGGCGTGTACGTCCTTGGATGTTTAGCCCTTCTGAAGTCCACAATCAGCTCCTTTGTTTTAGTGACATTCAAGAGGAGGCTATTGTCCTGACACCAGAGTGCCAGATCAGCCACCTCCTCCCGGTAGGCCTTCTCATCGTTGTTGGAGATCCGGCCCACCACCACAGTGTCATCAGCAAACTTGATGATGGAGTTTGAGCTGAACCTGGCCCTACAGTCATGTGTGTACAGGGAGTACAGTAGGGGGCTAAGGACGCAGCCCTGGGGGGATCCTATGTTCAGGGTGAGGGAGCTAGATGTGTGTTCCCCCATCCTGACCACTTGGGGCCTGGCAGTGAGAAAGTCCAGGACCCAGGCACACAGAGGGGTGCTAAGCCCCAGTTCCAGCAGCTTCTCAACCAGTCTGCTGGGGACTATTGTGTTGAATGCTGAACTAAAGTCAATGAACAGCATCCTCACATAGCCCCCCTGGCTGTCCAGATGAGAGAGAGCGGTGTGTAGAACCTGGGAGACCGCATCATCCGTGGACCTGTTCGGACGGTATGCGAACTGTAGTGGGTCCATGTTGCGAGGAAGGAGGGCGCAGATGTGCTTCTTGACTAGCCTCTCCAAGCATTTCATGACAACCGAGGTGAGGGCCACCGGTCGGTAGTCATTTAAACACGCTGGAGAGGCATTCTTTGGCACCGGTACAATGATGGATCTTTTGAAGCATGCAGGGACCACGGACTTTGCCAAGGAGAGGTTGAATATTGTGGTGAGCACTGGAGCAAGCTGAGTAGCACAAGACTTTAGTACTCGCCCAGATATACCATCTGGGCCTCCAGCTTTCCTCGTGTTCACACGCGTCAGAGCCCACCTCACCTCATGCTCGGACACCGAGAATGTGTGCACATCCCCGGCGGTGGATCCCCCTCCAGCCTCGCTAGCCAGCGCCCCTTCGGTGCTGTTTTTAGACGGCGAGCTGGTGGTGTTACCACATCTCGACCACTTCCTCTGTCAGATCGTTCCACATCTACACTACCCACTGACTGAAAAGCCTGCTCCTCTGGTCCTTTTTATTGTTTCCACTCTCACCTTAAACTGATGCGCTCGAGGGTTAGACTCTCCGACCTTGGGTAAAGTATTGTGGCGAATCACCTTATCTGTGCATCTTATACACATCTACAATGTCTCTCTGACAGGCTCCCAAGAAAAAACGTCCCAGTCTGAATAGTCTGTTCCAGGAATGAGTAGATTAACCTACGATGAGCGTTTGTCATCATTGGGCCTGTACTCAATAGAGTTCAGAAGATTGAGAGGGGACCTCATCGAAAAATACAGAATAGTGAAAGGCTTGGATAGAATGGACTTGGAGAGGATGTTTCCATTAGTGAGAGAGTCTAGGACTAGAGGTCATAGCCTCAGAATTAAAGGATGTTCTGTTAGGAAGGAGATGAGGGGAAATGCTTTTAATCAGAGGGCGGAGAATTTGTGGAATTCATTGCCACAGAAGGCTGTGGAGGCCAAGTCGGTGGATATTTTTAAGGCAGAGAAAGCTGGATTCTTGATTAGTATGGATGTCAGAGTTTATGGGGAGAAGGCAGGAGAAAGAGGTTAGGAGGGAGAGAAAGATCAGCCATGATTGAATGGTGGAGTAAACATGATGGGCCGAATGGCCTAATTCTAATACTTTCACTTAGGACATTATGACCTGATAACTGTCCAACTTCACCTAATAACCCAGCCCTACAGACCTGATGAAGTTGTTGTAAACCCTTTTGCACCCACTCCAATTGACTAACAAACCCACCCTTCCCTTTGTCTCACCCTCCACTCAAACAACACAGGAGCAGGTCATCTGGCCCCTCGTGTCTGCCCCCTTTCACTGTGATCATGACGACCCCACCACACACCTCTACCTCCTCTTTAACAACCTCAAATTACTGCTAACCTCAATATGCTCCTGCTCCAATCTGCCTCCATATCTGAATAACCCGCTGCATTCCTCCATCCCCACCGCAATCGGGAAAATAGCCGTGAATCATTCCATCCCGAGAGCAACCCGGCGGGGGGCAGCCGAGAACGAAGGGGGTCCCGGCGCCGGGGCGCCTGCTGCCTCGTGCGGCGGGGCCTGGTTCGCCGCTGCGGGGAAATACAGACTGTTCCATGAACTTCTCGCAACTTTGTCGGCGCCAGAAACGTGGCCACTCTTTCTGCACCGCCCGGGTGAGGTCTGTATTTTACCGGATTGCATGCAAAAGCAAAGCATTTCACCGTCCCTCGGTACCTGTGACAATAGAGTATAATTGAATCATTGAGTTGAATTCAAGTTTGCACATGAGACTGTTAAATAAAATAACAGTGTTTGCTGTAGAAGTAATGTTATTGTGCAGCCTAATATAATGAACAATTCACGATGGGAAACACTGATGTGTTGAGTTTAAGGGAATAAAATTTACCCGCAGCTGATTGCAAATGACATCCACTTTGTGGTCAGGGCTGTGATTGACGGGGCTGAGCTCCGCCTCCCCTCAGCCGTGCCCCGCCCCGCTCATTGACCGCGGGTTCAGCAGCAGCCGCGGCGGCGGCTCCACAGCTCCGGGTCCCCCCGGGTCCTAAAGCCCGCCGCCACGTTATTGTCCAGCCTCACTTACCCCCTCTGTCCCAAATACTCAGCAGGTCAGGCCGCATTTGCAAGGTGAAACAGACCTGACATTTCAGATCTAATACTGATGATGAATGGTGTTTCCATTTGGATTTTCAGCATCTGCGTGTTTTTTTTTCGTTTTTCCTGTTGATTGGGTGATTGGAATGTGAGTCTGACCATAAACAGCCAACAAAAAAACAGAAAACGTTGTCGGCATTCAGCAGGTTGGGCAGTATACAGTGTCTGGAAAGGGAAGGGTTAATATTTCTGAGGTGCTGTGGAGCTGCAGGCAGAGCCTTTGCCTCATTGGGCCAGAGTTCAAACATGACCTCTGTTGCAGTCTGTTCGGAGTTTGCACGTTTTCCCTGTGACCACGTGGGTTTCCTGCAGGTTAGAAGGATGAGAGGGGATCTTATCGAAACGTATCAGATTGTTAAGGGGTTGGACACGTTAGAGGCAGGAAACATGTTCCCAATGTTGGGGGAAGTCCAGAACAAGGAGCCACAGTTTAAGAATAAGGGGTAGGCCATTTAGAACTGAGATGAGGAAAAGCTTTTTCAGTCAGAGAGTTGTGAATCTGTGGAATTCTCTGCCTCAGAAGGCATTGGAGGCTAATTCTCTGAATGCATTGAAGAGAGAGCTAGATAGAGCTCTTAAGGATAGCGGAGTCAGGGTGTATGGGGAGAAGGCAGGAACGGGGTATAGATTGAGAATGATCAGCCATGATCACATTGAATGGCGGTGCTGGCTCGAAGGGCCGAATGGCCTTCTCCTGCACCTATTTTCTATTGTCGATTGCTCCGGGTTTCTCCCACCTCCAAAAGACATGCGGGTTTGTTGGTTAATTGCCCTTAGTGTGCAGGGAGTGTTGCGACATTTAGCACATTGGCATCTGCTTATAATGTGCATTGGAAAAGTGGTCTGTGGCTCAGATTGAACCACGACAAGACTACTGCAATGTTCTTTCTGTATTCTGTGCCAAATCATGCCGTGGAACTTGTGGATGTGTTTCTTGAAAATATAATTACGTACAAAATGGCAAAGCTACAGAACGCGGGTGAGCGCGGAAATAAAACCAGGGGGAATGTAAATATGGGAAGAGAGAAATAAACAGCAAGTGAAATCAGAGCTGTCGATCCGTTCATTTCAACGCGTTAACCACGTCCGTCAAAGCAACAGAAATACTTTTGTGCAATTCTGTGTCTTGTTGCTTTTATTTTCGTCTGGCTTTATGGTAATTCGCATATCACTGTACCTTAATTGGTACATTTAAGGGCAAGCGGGATAAACATCTCTGGAAAGAAGGAATTGGTGACGTTTCGGGCCGAGACCCTTCTTCAGACTCAATCTTCGGTTTAAACCAGCATCTGCAGTTCCTTCCTACACATACCGACTGATTACTGTTCACTTCAGCTTTGATGGCAACCGGTATTATGGAAGCAAGACCCCATGGCGCTGATGGCGGCGGCAACCCGAGACCCGCTGTTGCCGCGGCTCCTCACCCCCCTCCTCCACCCTCTCCCCCTCATTCCCCTCCCTCTCCGCCGGGCCTGCAGCGGCGGCCCCGACCCCGCCCGGCAGCGGCTCCACAAGGAGCGGCGGCGGCTGCGGAGTGATGCGGCCATGGAGGCCCGGAGTGGCGGAGGAGAGAGAAATGGAGGGGTGAGGGAGAGGAGGAGAGAGAAATGGAGGGGTGAGGGAGAGGAGGAGAGAGAAATGGAGGGGTGAGGGAGAGGAGGAGAGAGAAATGGAGGGGTGAGGGAGAGGAGGAGAGAGAATGGAGGGGTGAGGGAGAGGAGGAGAGAGAAATGGAGGGGTGAGGGAGAGGAGGAGAGAGAAATGGAGGGGTGAGGAGGAGAGGAGGAGACGAGGGAGAGGAGGGTTGAGGGGAAGGAGGGGTTGAGGGAGAGGTGGAGAGGAAGAGGGGGAGGAGGAGGAGAGGTGACGGAGTGGAAGAGGAGGAGGAGAGGTGAAGGAGAGGAAGAGGAGGGGTGAGGAGGAGGTGCAGGGAGAGGGAGAGGAGGGTGAAAGAGAGAGGAGGAGAGGGGGAGGACGAGAGGGAGTGGGCGAGGAGGAGGATTTGGGAGAGGAGGAGAGGGAGAGGAGGGGTGAGGTGGAGCAAGAGGAGGAGGGATGATTCGGAGGTATCCTCTTTATTCAGGAAACGGGGCTTCAACTCCACTCCACGATGTTGTCCAGCCTCACGTACCCCTCTGGCAGCTTGTTCCAGACACCCACGACCTTCTGTGTGAAAATGTTGTTCCTCAGGTTCCCGATTAAATCTTGCACCTCTCACCACAAACCTGTGTCCTCCCTCTCCCCCCTCAACTGTGTCAACCTATTGCCAGCCAGGCTTTGTCCTGCCCCCTTATAACCCATCGTTATTCCATCTCCCACCACCTACAATCAGTCTGAAGAAGGGTCCCGACCCGAAACATCAGCTGTCCATGTTCTCCAGATGTGCTGCTTGACCCACAGACTTACTCCAGCACTTTGTACTTTTTTTTTTGTAAACCTGCATCTGCAGTTCCTTGTTTCTGCATCTTCACGTTGAACATTTGCGTCAGATTTATATTAATTCCTCTGGACGGCGGCGTGCGCAGTGGACATGCGTTTTGAACCGGGAAATGACAGAGTTAAAAAATGGCTTCAAAAGACAGGTTCGAGAGTTTAACCGAGGAGGCAGTTTGTCCCATCTGCCTGGATTTCTTCACCGATCCGGTGTCACTGGAGTGCGGGCACAACTTCTGCCGCTCCTGTATCACACAGAGTTGGGACAGGGAGGGGAGAAACTGCTGCCCGGAATGTAGAGAGGAGTTTACAGACCGCATCCTCAGGGTGAGTTGGGCCTTGGCGAGACTGGCTGAGAAAGCTGGAACACTGAGCCTGAATCGGACAGAGAAGGAAAGTAAACTTCACTGCGAGGAACATCAGGAAGAACTGAAGCTGTTTTGTGAAACTGACAAGAAGCTGATCTGCGTGGTTTGTGCAGCTGGGCGGGAACACAAGTCTCACAGCTTCATGCCGGTTAAAGAAGCTGTTGAAAACTACAAGGTAAAAGCAAACCGATTTTGATCGCATCATTGTTTAATTCCGTTTTTATTGTCTAACACTTTTATTCTCCGATTTTCAAACACAATCGCAGGGTCAGGTTAAAGCTTCCATCCAGTCTC
Organism: Rhinoraja longicauda; assembly: GCF_053455715.1. NCBI lineage: Eukaryota > Metazoa > Chordata > Chondrichthyes > Rajiformes > Arhynchobatidae > Rhinoraja > Rhinoraja longicauda. Next base: position 13,876,668 of record NC_135971.1, on the reverse strand, counting down.
TCACAAAAGATAAATCAGAGATCCTGCAAATGGAGCAGCAACAGAAAAAGAAGATTTCTGGAGTTCTGGTGAGGCTTTTAAGTTTCGATTTCCTGATCTTGTGTCGGTTTGGTCCCTGTGACGCGTGTAATAACAAGGCAGCGCAGTGACACAAGTAGTGCTGCTGTCTCCTAGTTCTGGTGAGCGGGTTCGATCCTGACCTCGGGCGCTGCATAGAAAATAGGTGCAGGAGTAGGCCGTTCGGCCCTTCGAGCCAGCAACGTCATTCAATATGATCACGGCCTACCCTTTATTCTTAAACTATAACCCCTGGTTCTGGACTCCCCCAACATCGGGAACAATTTTCCTGCACCTAGCCTCTCCAGTCCCTAAAGAATTTTACATGTTTCTATAAGATCCTATCTCATCTTTCTAAATTCCAGTGAATACGAGCCCAATCGACCCATTCAGAATCAGTCTGAAGAGGGTCTCGACCCAAAACGTCACCCATTCCCTCTCTCCTAGATGCTGCCTGACCTGCTGAGTTACTCCAGCATTTGTAATACATTCTTTCATCATATGTCAGTCCCGGACACCCAGGTCTCGTTGCACCTCCACTTTTCCTAATCTGACACCATTCAGATAATAATCTGCCTTCTTGTTCTTGCCACCAAAGTGGATAACGTCACATTTATTCACATTTTACTGCATCTGCCCACTCACCCAACCTGTCCAACTCACCCTGCAGCCTCACAGCATCCTCCTCGCAGCTCACACTGTCGCCCAGCTTTGTGGCATCCGCAAACTTGGAGATGTTACATTTAATTCCCTCATCTAAATCGTTAATATATATTGTAAATAACTGCGGTCCCAGCAATGAGCCTTGCGGCACCCCACTAGGGGGTGGTAGGCGGATAAATGGGAATTAATGGGCACCTGAAAAGGAATAGGCTGCTGGGAATTGTATTTGGTGTAGAGGATTGAAGGTTATAAGATTACCCTCACAACATTTCAGAAGCATTTAGACAAACTATTGAATTGCCAAAGCAAGTTAAAAAAATGCACAGGACAAATGTCACCGTCAACCTCTGAGGGAAACACAATCAGTGACATTACATATTGATCTTCACCTTTCATTTGACAGGAACAGTCACAAAACCTTCAGTCCAAGATCGCATCCCAATTTGCTGAACTGCACCAGATTCTCACTGAGAAAGAGCAGCGCGTACAGGCAGATATCCGGGAGGAAGAGAAGAGGATTCTGAATAGAATGAAGAAAAATCTTGGAGAGATCAAAGAGAATTTAAAATCTATTCAGGAGGAACTCTCTAAGTTGCAGAAGCAGATGGATCAAAAGGACAGTGTGGTGTTTCTGAAGGTGAGGGGTTACACCACAGTCTGGCGAAGTGAAAGTGCAGTCACAAAATGGAGGGGGATATTTCAGAAATACATGCTGCATTTACCAGTAATTCAGAACTGGGTAAATGTTTCATCTGTTCCAGCTGTTGTTCCCAAACTAATTGGCCTCCTGCCTAATCTATGGGATCTCAGGCCTGTCTGGCCGGAATGTAGAGAGGTGTTTGTATTCTGTGGAGTTCAGAACTACGACGGGTGATCCTATATCTGATCCCAAGGGCCACAAATGGACAGAGGGCAGTAAATCTCTGGGATTCTCCAACCAAGAGACTCTGAGAGGTTTAACCTGTTAGACGTATTTATACCAGAGGAAGATACATTTTTGAAAATTTGGGGAACTGAAATGAAAGGGAATGGGACAAAGCGGAGGAGTTCGTTCCTGGGCTGGATCAGCCATGACCACATTGTGGGGATTAACATTGAAATCTAGAATGTGGCGCACACAGCAGATTGGACATCTATATCCGGTTCCCATCAGCAGTGGGCGGTCACCTTGGGGGAATTTGCTCTGTTTGTTTTACCCGCCTTTGTTCACCATAGAATGACATCCCATTCTACATAATAGACCAGGCCATTCGGCCCATCCTATCCAGTCAGGATTTCTGCTCCACTCAACATCCCTCCCATCTACTCACCACACCCGGTAACAATACCCCAAATTCCAAGAGTGCTCACGTGTTTATCCCGCTTGCCCTTAAATGTATCTCTGCTGTTGTCTTCATTCCCTCCAATGCTAGCGAGGTCCATGTTCTCATGACTGCATTCTTTTCGGTGTTTGTTGAAGACCAGGTTACATTTCAGCTTTGATTTTTGCTCTCCCATCGATTAGAGATATTACTTCATCCTCACCCATTTAAATCCACCGATAAATTAAATCCTATCTCATCATTCCTGACATTTTCTCCAGATACAATCCCACGACCTGCCCAGTCTTTGCATGGAGCTCCATCCTCTCAGTCATGGTATTATTCTCATGAACATTCCTTGTGCTTTTCCCCATCGTTCTATGTCTCGACGGTAATGTCCACTTTCTATCTGCATGGCAGCAGAGATAAGAGTTGGGAAATGGGAATTATCAGAGGGTTGTAGAAATAATAATAATAATAATAATGCATTATATTTATATAGCGCTTTTCATATACTCAAAGACGCTTTACAGAGATTTAGAGAACATAGGGAAATGAATAAATAGATAAATAAGTAAATAAATAAACGAACAGAGAAAGGAGACAGAAGGTGAGGTGACCTTCAGTGGTTGAAGGCAGTACTGAACAGGTGAGACTTCAGCGATGTCTTGAATGTGGTGAGTGTGGAGGAGTCTCTAACGGTTTGGGGTAGTGAGTTCCATAGGGTGGGAGCAGCGATGGAGAAAGCCCTGTCCCCCCAGGATCTGAGTTTGGTCCGGATGTGGGGGGGATAGGAGATTGGCAGCAGCAGAGCGGAGGGTGCAGGTGGGAGTGTGCCTGTGGAGGAGGTCGGTCAGGTAGGATGGGGCCAGATTATGGAGGGCTTTGTAGGTTATGAGGAGGATTTTGTACTGGATTCTCTGGGGGATGGGGAGCCAGTGGAGTTTATAAAGGACGGGGGTGATATGGTCATGGATCGGGGTGTGGGTGAGTAGACGGGCAGCGGAGTTTTGAATGTATTGAAGTTTACTGATGATTTTTGAGGGTGTGCCATAGAGGAAACTGTTGCAGTAGTCCAGACGGGAGGTGATGAAGGCGTGGATGAGGGTTTCTGCAGCTGTGGAGGAGAGGGATGGACGGAGACGGGCAATGTTTTTGAGGTGGAAGAAGGCTGTCTTTGTGATGTGTTTGATGTGTTTGTCGAAGGAGAGGGTTTGATCAAAGATGATTCCAAGATTCCGGATGTGATGGGAGGTGGATACTGGGAGACCATCAATGTTGTGGATGAAGTTTTGGGTGGATTTGGTGAGCGTTTTTGGACCAATGATGATGATTTCAAATTTGTTGCAATTGAGTTTGAGGAAATTTGATTGAAGCCAAGATTTTATTTCAGTGATGCAGTTTGTCAGTGTAGAGTGTGTGGTGGGGGAGATTGACTTGGTGGAGATGAGGAGCTGGATATCATCGGCGAAGCAGTGGAAGTTGAGACCATGACGGCGGATTAATTGACCAAGGGGGAACAGGTAGAGGATGAAGAGGAGGGGGCCAAGGACTGAGCCTTGGGGGACACCTTGGGGGAGAGGAGCGGTGGGGGATTTAGAGTTGTTAATGGAGATGAACTGGTGTCTGTCAGAGAGGTAAGATTTGAACCAGGATAGGGCTGTGCCGGTGATGTTAAGGGAGGTTTCAAGTCGGGTGAGGAGAATGGAGTGATTTATGGTGTCAAAGGCGGCGCTGAGGTCAAGTAGGATGAGGATGTTGAGGTTGCCAGCGTCGGAGGAGAGGAGAATGTGGAGAAATTCCCGCTGTCGGGATGAGGACGGTCCATCTCAGTCAATTGAGATTTGTGTTTTATTTCTTTCAGGAGGAAGCTGGTCGCAAGCGAAGGTAGGACATGCTCTTGATGGAAACATTGTAAGTTTTCGTGGAACAGTTCAAAACATTTCTAATGCTCAGTTGATAACCGGCTGTTAAATATTCGCAGGGTTCGTGATGAAGCCAAACCACTGTCGGTGGTAGAGGAGGCCTTGCCGATTGAAAAGTTTCATTGCCCTGTTTCATTCAACACAACATTTAAAGAAACATCTGATGACTTCAAGCAAGGTAAAGCTTATACCTTTTCCATTGTTCTTGTTTCTGTCATCTTGAAGTAAGATGTGTACGAAAGAACTGCAGTTGCAGGTTTAAATCAAAAGTAGACACAAAATGTTGGAGTGACTTAGCGGGACAGGCAGCATCTCAGTCGAGAAGGAATGGGTGGTGTTTCAGGTCTGGACCCTTCTTCAGTCTGAAGAAGGGTCTCGACCTGAAACGTCACCCATTCCTTCTCTCCAGAGCTGCTCCTGTTGTAGTCCGTGGCCTATTAGAAAAAACAGGCAGACAACCGAATTCGTTTAACCTCTTTATTCTACTCACCCAGATGGGAGAGAGTCTAGAAACCGAAGCGTTTAGAAACGCTTAGGAAGCCAGTGTAGTCTCTCTCCCCGAATGCTAACAATTACACATATTTTATACCCGTAATACATGCGCCAGTACATTTCCGTTGCTACCGTATATGGCAAGTTTTACAATGTCCTATAAATCTTTATGTGCCCTTTAGGACCCCCATGTCCTCCGTGTCCTGTGTGACCTACATGTCCTCGGTATTCCCAGGACCAAAGAGCAGTCTTTATGGCCAAATGTTCCCCATAACAATCAAAGGATGTTTAACCTTCAAAGCCTTAAAGCCAGTTGCCCATATCAAAGGATACACTTAGCCGTTAAACCGCGCTTCCATGCTGACAACAGGATGTCCTGGCAACATAATCGAGCTGGAGCTTTCACACCCCTTTTACACCCCTGCAATAAAACCCACATGGCTACATTCGTAATGTGAGCCCTTACACTCCCGGTCCCGCTGAGTTACTCTAGCATTTTGTGTCTACCTTTGATTGGTCTATCTTTAAGTAATGCTAAGATGCAAAGATTAATGTTATTTTGAACTGAAGGGAAATTGAAGATTTGATCTCCCACCAAGCTCATCTGCTGGGAAGCATCACAGAGTCAGAGAGCTTTGTAGCACAGCAACAGGCCCTTTGACTCGACTCGACCATGCCAACCACGTTGCCCAACCAAGCTAGCCCCACTTGCCTGAGTCTGGCTCATATCCTTCCAAGTCTTTCTTATCTACGTATCTACCCAATTCTCTGTGAACTGTTGTAATTGTACCTGCCTCGACCACTTCGTCTGTCAGATCGTTCCACATCTACACTACCCACTGACTGAAAAACCTGCTCCTCAGGTCCTTTTTATTGTTTCCACTCTCACCTTAAACTGATGCGCTCGAGGTTTAGACTCTCCGACCTTGGGTAAAGTATTGCGGCTAATCACCTTGTCTGTGCATCTTATACACATCTATAATGTCACTCTGACAGGCCCCCAAGAAAAAATGTCCCAGTCTGAATAGTCTCTTTCAGGAATGAGTATATGAATCTATGATGAGCGTTTGTCGGCATTGGGCCTGTACTCGCTGTTGCTTAGAGGAATGAGGGGGGGATCTCATACAGAATAGTGAAAGGTTTGGATAGAATGGACGTGGAGAGGATGTTTCAATTAGTGAGCGAGTCTAGGACTAGATATTTATTTACAAAAATGCTGGAGTAACTCAGCAGGTCAGGCAGCATCTCAGCAGAGAAGGAAAGGGTGACGTTTTGGGTGGGACAAAGGAAGGATGTAGGTGGAGATAGGAAGACAGAGGGAGAACTGGGAAGGGGGAGGGGAAGAAAGGGACAGAGGAACTATCTAAAGACAATAGACATAGGTGCAGGAGGAGGCCATTCGGCCCTTCGAGCCAGCACCGCCATTCAATGTGATCATGGCTGATCATTCTCAATCAGTACCCCGTTCCTGCCTTCTCCCCATACCCCCTGACTCCGCTATCCTTAACAGCTCTATCCAGCTCTCTCTTGAATGCATTCAGAGAATTGGCCTCCACTGCCTTCTGAGGCAGAGAATTCCACAGATTCACAACTCTCTGACTGAAAAAGTTTTTCCTCATCTCAGTTCTAAATGGCTTATTCTTAAACTGTGTTCTGGACTCCCCCAACATTGGGAACATGTTTCCTGCCTCTAACGTGTCCAACCCCTTAATAATCTTATACGTTTCGATAAGATCTCCTCTCATCCTTCTAAATTCCAGTGTATACAAGCCTAGTCGCTCCAGTCTTTCAACATATGAAAGTCCCGCCATTCCGGGAATTAACCTAGTAAACCTATGATGCACGCCCTCAATAGCAAGAATATCCTTCCTCAAATTTGGAGACCAAAGCTGCACACAGTATTCCAGGTGCGGTCTCGCTAGGGCCCTGTACAACTGCAGAAGGACCTCTTTGCTCCTATACTCAACTCCTCTTGTTATGAAGGCCAACATTCCATTGGCTTTCTTCACTGCCTGCTGTACCTGCATGCTTCCTTTCAGTGACTGATGCACTAGGACACCCAGATCTCATTGTACGTCCCCTGTTCCTAACTTGACACCATTCAGATAATACTCTGCCTTCCTATTCTTACAACCAAAGTGGATAACCTCACACTTATCCACATTAAACTGCATCCGCCATTTCACACAACCTGTCCAAGTCACCCTGCAACCTCATAGCATCTTCCTCACAGTTCACACTACCACCCAGCTTTGTATCATATGCAAATTTGCTAATGGTATTTTTAATCCCTTCATCCAAGTCATTAATATATATTGTAAATAGCTGCGGTCCCAGCACCGAGCCTTGCGGTACTCCACAAGTTACCTCCTGCCATTCTGAAAGGGACGCACTTATCCCCACTCTTTGCTTTCTGTCTGTCAACCAATTTTCTATCCATGTCAGTACCCTACCTCCAATACCATGTGCTCTAATTTTGCCCACTAATCTCCTATGTGGAACCTTGTCAAAGGCTTTCTGAAAGTCAAGGTACACCACATCCACCAGCTCTCCCCTGTCAATTTTCCTGGTTACATCCTCAAAGAATTCCAAAAGATTAGTCAAGCATGATTTCCCCTTCGTAAATCCATGCTGACTCGGAACAATCCTGTTACTAATATCCAAATGCTCCGCAATTTCGTCTTTTATAATTGACTCCAGCATCTTCCCCACCACTGATGTAAGACTAACTGGTCTATAATTTCTCGTTTTCTCTCTCGCTCCATTCTTAAAAGGTGGGACAACATTAGCTTCCCTCCAATCCACAGGAACTGATCCTGAATCTATAGAACATTGGAAAATGATCACCAATGCGTCCACAATTTCTAGCGCCACCTCCTTAAGTTCTCTGGGATGCAGACCATCAGGCCCTGGGGATTTATCAGCCTTCAGTCCCATCAGTCTACCCAACACCATTTCCTGCCTAATGTGGATTTCCTTCAGTTCCTCCAACACCCTAGGATCTCTGCCCACTAGAACATCTGGGAGATTGCTTGTACCTTCCTTAGTGAAGACAGATCCAAAGTACCGGTTCAACTCATCCGCCATTTCCTTGTTTCCCATAATAAATTCTCCCGCTTCTGTCTTCAAGGGACCCACATTTGCCTTGACTATTTTTTTCCTCTTTACATACCTAAAAAAGCTTTTACTATCGTCCTTTATATTATTGGCTAGTTTACCCTCGTACCTCATCTTTTCTCCACGTATTGCCTTCTTAGTCATCTTCTGTTGCTGTTTAAAAGAGTCCCAATCCTCTGGCTTTCCACTCTTCTTTGCTTTGTTGTACTTCTGCTCTTTTATTTTTATGCTGTCCTTGACTTTACTTGTCAGCCACGGGTGTCTCTTACTCCCCTTGGAATCTTTCCTCCTCTTTGGGATAAATTGGATGGAGTTGAGGGGGGAGGTGAAGGGATAGGTGTTGCATCTCCTGCGGTTGCAGGGGAATGTGCCCGGGGATGGGGTGGTTTAGGCAGGAAGGGACGAAAGGTCAGAGCCTCAGAATTAAAGGATGTTCCGTTAGGAAGGAGATGAAGGGAAATGCTTTTAATCAGAGGGTGGTGAATTTGTGGAATTCATTGCCACATAAGGCTGTGGAGGCCAAGTCGGTGGATATTTTTAAGGTAGAGATAGCTGGATTCTTGATTAGTATGGATGTCAGAGGTTATGGGGAGAAGACAGGAGAATGGGGTTAGGAGGAAGAGGTAGATCAGCCATGATTGAATGGTGGAGTAGAATTGAAAGGCCGAATGGCCTAATTCTAATACTTTCACTGATGACATTACGACCTGATGACGGTCCAACTTCACCTGATAACCCAGCCCTTCAGACCTGATGAAGTTGTTGTAAACCCTTTTGCACCCACTCCAATTGACTAACAAACCCACCCTTCCCTTTGTCTCACCATCCACTCAAGCAGGTCATCTGGCCCCTCGTGTTTGCCCCCTTTCACTGTGATCATGACGACCCCACCACGCACCTCTACCTCCTCTTTAACATCCTTAAATTACCGCTCACCTCAATATCCTGCTCCGATCTGCCTCCATATCTGAATAACCCGCTTCATCCCCCCTTCCCCACCGCAATCTCACAATCCTCCTCACTCTCCGCACTCGTCCTCCCCGTCCACCCTCCCCCACCTCACGAAATTACCC